>NC_064602.1:65484532-65792032 GCF_943734735.2 Anopheles gambiae | reverse complement strand
GGCGAACGGGAAAAACGCATCCTGCGCTATGTGTTCCCCCGTGCGTGGGTGCCGATACGGCTCGGCAAGACCGAAGTCAATCATGTGCAGCGTCTTGCGGGTCGTTCCGCGACCCAGCAGGACATTGTCCGGCTTCAGGTCGCGGTGAACGTACCCCAGCTCGTGGTATGTTTCCAGCCTGTCGAGCAGTTGCAGCGCTAGCTGCGAAACCGTCTTCAGACCGAAGCGTCCTCCGCACAAGTTCAGTAAGTCCTGCAGGGATGGCCCCAGGCGCTCCAAAACCAGCACGTCGCGTTTGCGATACGTACCGGTGTCGATGAGTCTGGGCCATCCACGGGCCTTCGGCAGCCGCGCATAGATCCGGCGCTCCGTGGCGAGCAGGAGCCGGTCCACCTCTTTGCTGGCCATTTTCATCACCACCGGCTGCTTGGAGCGGGCATGGCTGCCCACCAACACCGTGCCGCAGCCACCAGCATCGAATTCGCCTTCAATCCGATAGGTGGAGAGATTCACCACCATCAAGGACTCCGGCGAACTAGAATTGGGCGCACGTCCTTCTCTAATCGACATGTTCGATTCTCTTTGGCCACCTGCGAAATGTAACTGGAAGCAACAGCAGAATCAATTTTTCGCAAAAACACTCGAAAAAACCGTTAAAAGTGAGAGTGAGCGAAAACACGTCACCTTGCGTTTACTCGTAGTGAGGATATAACCTGATGCATAAGTGTGGTCTACATATATAGCCTTTGGTTGGGTGATGTTCACATGTGTACTACGATCGAAACAGCAACTTGACAGATTACGCATTTTCGGCTGGTAACCATCTAGTTACCTGTGGTGTGTGGGTTCTGGAAAACGCATCCAAGTGTTGTTACATTTCCAGGTCCGATTTTGGTTCATTTCGTCGTACCGGTGTCCTGGCCTGGCGTAGCCTGTGCGAGTTCTGTGCAGATCTGTTGTAATCTAGCAATCGTTGTAGATTGAACACAGTTCACAGTAGTCTATGAACGTAGTTAAGGATTAGTTAGTTGCAATAAAACCTTCAATCAGAACAGACGTCTTTAGGTTATGGGCGACAAGCACAAAGAAGTGGCGGTTCACGGAATACCGCAGTTTTCCGGAACAGGCTACGACACCTGGAAATTTCGAGTCGAAGTGTTTTTGAAAGCGTCGAAAGTATGGGACGCAGTGGTAAAGGACGTTCCATCAGTGGCCAGTGAAGTGACCAAGTTTGAGGAAATGGACGCGAAGGCAATGTCTCTACTGGTGAGCTTTATTTCTGACGAATACTTGGGATGTATTCGAGAAAAATCCACTACGAAGGAAATGTGGGAAGCACTAGAGAATACATTCGCCAAGAAATCCTCGGGAAGGCAAATGGTCTTAAGGAACCAGATCGCTCGTCTGAAGTTGAAGGAAGGGACATCGTTGCGCGCCCACCTTCAACAATTTGAGGATCTGGTTCGGCAGCTTCGGGTGGCCGGATCAAAACTTGAAGAAAGTGACGTCTGTTCGGCTTTGAGTTTAACGCTTCCGGAGTCCTATGATCCCCTGATGACGGCATTAGAAAACCTTCCTGAATCACAATTAACGTATGAATTAATGAAGACCCGGTTGCTAGGCGACGAATGCAAGCGCTTGGATAGAATCGAAAATTCTGAGGAGAAGCCTACTGCATTTGCTGGAAAAAATCGAAATAGGAACGGTTTTGAAAAATTCAACGGAAAATGTCACAACTGTGGAAAGAAAGGGCATATGAAAAAGGACTGTCGAATTAAAACGAAAGCCAACGTTGCCAGTGAATCAAGACAAGTTGTGTTCATGGCGGATGGAATCGGACGTAGGGTACAAACCGGTGATCAGCTTCAATTCCTGCTGGATTCAGGAGCTAGTGACCACATGGTAAATTCAAAAAAGTTTTTTACAACCGTGGAAAACTTGAAACAGCCAGTTTTCATCGATGTAGCGAAGAATGGGGAATCTCTCGTGGCCAAAGAAAGCGGCGTTATTAACGGAATGAGCAACCATGGCGTTCTGATGAGTGCTGAAAACGTTCTGTATGTGCCGACTTTAAGAGAAAACCTCATGTCTGTGAAAAAGCTAACGAAGGCTGGTGTGGATGTAATATTTCAAGAAACGCAAGTGATAATGAAAATCAATGGAAAAATAATTGCAACTGGAAAACAGCGAGGAAATCTGTACGCTATCGAATTGAAAATTGAACGGGCTAATGCAAGTATAGCAGAAGTGGAGTATGCTGATCTTTGGCACCGTCGTCTCGGTCACATCAGTGAAAGGGCCATGTCTACTATGATACGTGAAGACCTTGCTCTGGGTGTGCACTTCAAACCAGAAAAGCTCAAGTTTTGTGACGTGTGTGTCTTGGGTAGACACTGTCGGGAGCCGTTCAATGGTGCCAGAGACAGGGCAACCCGACCGTTGGAACGTATCCACTCTGACGTATGTGGACCGATCGACACGCCATCGTGGGAAGGTCATCGCTACTTCGTCTCGTTCATAGACGATCAGTCCCATTTTGCTGTGGTGTATTTGCTTCGAAAGAAATCGGAGGTCTTTGAAAAATTCAAAGAATTTTCAGCAATGGCGACTGCGATGTTTGGTACGAAAATTTCAAAACTCACTGTAGACCAGGGACGTGAGTATTTTTCGAATAATCAACAAAAGTACTACAAGGCGATGGGAATTCAGGTGGAGCCAACAGTAGCCTACTCACCGCAACAGAACGGGGTCGCGGAACGGTTCAACCGAACTCTTATCGAAAAGGTACGTACTATGTTAATTGGATCGAATGCGCCCAAGTCATTGTGGAGTGAAGCTGTGCTAGCAGCTGTGTTCATCTTAAATCGAAGTCCAACGTCTGCGATATCAAAGAACGTTACGCCTGCTGAACTATGGTATGGAAGAAAGCCAAGTCTGGAAAAGGCTCGTGTCTTTGGATGTCAAGCATTTGCATGGGTGCCGAATCAACAAAGAAAGAAGCTTGATGCAAAAAGTCGACAGTTATTCATGGTCGGATATGCACCAAACGGCTATCGGCTATGGGACAAGGATTCTAAACAAATCGTTATTGCTCGAGATGTGAAGTTTAACGAAACATATTTTCCATGGACGAATGATACACAAAATAACGGAAAATTAATTGTACCGCTAACCTACGAGCAAGAGGGGGAAGAAGTAATCGAGGAAGAAGTGATCGAGGATGCCGTTAATGTACATTCGGAAGAAGAAGATCCAGACGAGCAATATGGGGAAAACTCTTCAACTGAATCACTTGACTGCGATGGTGTCCAATCGTGTAATGATGATGAAGATGCAGCGGAAGCAGACGATACCGCGCTCCCTTCGCATCTAGATCTGGACTTGTCTTCCGGCCCTAGTGGCGAACAGTCTAGGAGGCGCAGCGAACGGGAGCGCCGATTTCCCGGTAAGTTCCTTGACTATATTACCGGATTCAGTGCTTGTGCTGTTGGCCCTCCGTTTTCTTCAGACGTTCCAGAAATGTATAACGACATTAATGCTCGTGAGGATCGTGACCGATGGTACCAAGCGGTACAAGATGAACTAAACTCCATGAAGGTCAACGATGTGTGGAAGTTGACGGTGTGTCCAGCCGGTGTGAAACCGCTAAAAACAAAGTGGGTGTTCCGGCTGAAGGAGGATGAAACCGGACAACAGGTCCGGTACAAGGCACGACTTGTAGTCAAAGGGTTTCTACAACGGCCCGGGATTGACTTTGAAGACACATTTGCACCCGTTGCTAGGCTGTCGACAGTTAGAGTAGTACTAGCTGTTGCCGTCCATCGTGGCTTACACGTACACCAAATGGACGTCAAAACGGCTTTCTTACACGGAGTGTTAAAGGAGGACCTGTACATGGAAGTGCCCCAAGGCGTGAGGGCTAGACCAGGCATCGTGTGCAAACTTAGAAAATCGCTTTATGGTCTAAAACAAGCTCCACGATGTTGGAATGACCGCTTCAACTCGTCATTATTGAAGTTTGGGTTCCGTAGATCAAACCGGGACTACTGTCTGTACGTTTCAACTGAAAAAGATGATGAAATTTATCTGGTGCTTTATGTCGACGATCTTCTGATTGTTGGACGAAATATTCGAACGATGGAGAGACTGAAACGGCGGCTCACAGATGAATTTGAAATGACCGATTGTGGGCAAACGAAGTTTTTCCTGGGAATGCGAATGGAGTACAACCGTAATCGTGGCGAACTGAAGCTGTCACAGGAGGCAGCTGCAAACAAAATTTTAGAAAAATTTGGAATGTCGGAATGTAATCCAGCGAAGACCCCGATGGAGAAAGGACTTCAGTTGAGTCGAAAAGGAAATCATACTGCACAGCCATATCGAGAGTCGCTAGGCAGTTTGATGTATCAAATGCTATGTGTGCGACCTGATTTGTGCTATCCCGTAGCTTACATGGGACGATTTCAACAATCACCAACGGCGATAAGCGTATCATGAGATACCTTAAAGGAACCGCTACTATGGGACTTCACTATAAGAAAAATCCAGGAAGTAGATCACTCGAAGGATATGTCGATGCTGACTGGGCGTCCGATGCAGAAGATCGCAAATCCGTAACTGGTTTCTTGTTTAAGGTATATGGTTCAACAGTATCTTGGGCAAGCCGGAAGCAGTCAACAGTCTCCTTGTCATCAAGTGAGTCTGAATATGTAGCGCTAAGTGCTGCTGTTTCCGAAGGAATCTGGTTGGCTGGTATTTTGGAAGATTTGCAATGCAAAACACCATCGGATCCAGTTATTATATACGAAGACAACCGTGGCTGTATTGGTCTGGCTAAGAATGCTGAATCCAAAAGGATAAAGCACTTGGATATTAAACATCATTTCATTAAAGACCATGTTGCTGCTGGTAATGTTAAGATTGAACCGATAAGTACTACTGAACAGCAAGCGGATATATTAACGAAAGCTTTGGATGCAAACCTATTTGAATATCTCAGAAGCAAAATTGGAGTCAGCGATTGAGAGGGGGTGTTGTAATCTAGCAATCGTTGTAGATTGAACACAGTTCACAGTAGTCTATGAACGTAGTTAAGGATTAGTTAGTTGCAATAAAACCTTCAATCAGAACAGACGTCTTTAAGATCCTGTGTCGCGTCCTGTGTGCTTCTTTTATTGGGTTTTTCTTTTCTACGGTTTTTTTTTTTTTTTTTTTTTTTTTGTACGGGTAAAAGTGATGGTTTTCTGGGACAGTGGCGCTCAGCCGCCACCGTGCGTCTCCATGAGAATGCGTCAAAGTGGTGGACGCTTTTATCTCCGAAACAGGATCAACATCAAAGCATCAACCGGCGGCAGAATTTAAAAAAGAACTTATTACCCAGGCTGGATGGACGCAAGCCTTTAAAGTATGAATGCAAAAGTATTGAAAACCTCGCCCGGATTGGAACATAGAGAACTAAAAAAAAACATGAAATTTTTTTGTGAACATTAACATTTAATCGCGTAGCGAAAACGTTTCCTTTTTTTTGCAGGGAGAGTCTTCCAAACACGCGGATGTGTGCCTTTGATGGAAACGGTTTATTGCGCGGATTCTAATTACACCTCGTAAAATGGTACCCGTTTTTCGGTCGCGATGTCGAGATGCCGCCGAGATGAAGCGTGCGAATTTGCGAATTGCGATGGCGAGAAATCACCCGATCGCGCACGAATCGCGCAGCTCATTCGCCTCCTCGAACACAAACCAATGTCCCAATGTCCAGCGTCATCTATCGGCGAGATTTAGTACTATTCAGAACCGCTGCATCTTTTACTGTCAACCGAAGCTCTACGCAAGGTGGATGCAATCCGAGATCAGGTGAGGACAGATAGAGACGAAGACTAAGAAATCATTAATTTATTTGCTATTTTCACCTTTATTCCGCATCATCTACGAGACACATGGACACGCGAGGACAATTGCAGTAAGTGTTGCCTGATTTTGTATCTCTGATGTTTGTTCAATAAAATGAATAAATACAAAAATGCACTTGCCTATAAGCAAGAAAGAAAGTTTTCTGTTTGCTATACTTTTTGAAACCAACGGTGTGTAGCGGGTTTAAAATGACACCAAAGTCCCCCCAACTATGGCGACCCACCCAAGGTGGATTTAAAAATATCAGGTGGTGGACTCTAGTGCATTTTGACAATTCGTCACTTGCCGTAAGGTCCCCAGGATTCAAACTTTGTTTACATTAATTAAATTTGTTCATATAATTTATCTACCCCATTTTTTCGAATAAATATTCTTTAAAAATATATTTTGGACTTTGTGAGTTCTTATTTAACATTGAAACATACATTAAAGTGTGTTATTTTGTGTTATTCTGTGAATTTATTCTAGAATTCTTTGTGTTTTCGACATTTTTGATGATAAAAATTAAGAAATCATTATTTTTTTTTCAATTTTTACATTAATTCCTCATTATCTACGAGCCGCATGGCCGCAATTTACTTGAGATTAGAACTCATGCTAGCATGATTTTAAATTTCGTGCATAAACAAATCATCAAATCTTTTGTTAATATATTACGTTTTTTCGATAAAATCAATAGACACACTAAAATGCACATAATAACAAAGAAATCTGTTATATTTGCTAAGCTTTGTGTGCGGAAACCAATGGTCAACGGTTCTAAAATGACGTAAAGTCCCTCAACTATGGCGACCCCCCAAAGGCCCTAATCCACCACCTGATATTTTTAATCCACCTTGGACCCACCACCGGGTAAAGGGCCTTTTCCAGCACCTGATATTTTGAATCCACCTTGGCAACGCACCCCATCCCGTGCTACAACGGGTTCAACAACTGTCATCGTTTTTTCCCGATTTACACTTTACACTTTCCGTGCTCAGATGCGCTTTCCGTGCTCAGATGCGCTTTCCGTGCGCGGCCGTGTAGCGGTGGAGTAATTGCGCGATGGGTGTTGTGGATCGTACGTACTGCTGCTGCCGCTGGAATTGTCGTAAGGATGGCTGCTACCGGTGGCATTCGGCCGTCATAGCAGCTGCTCATAGACACCGCTGTGCTGCTGCAGGATGCCCTGGTCCTGGTACGTCGACGTTGCCTTTCCCGCTGCTTGTGTGTTTGGTGGTGCATACTATCTCACCACCCGGTATCGTCACTCGCCTGATGGTGTTTCCCTTTTGTGTCCCGTAAACAGCCCATCCCAACATCGCCCTCACCGATTGAGATCACCCAGATTGAGGCTCCAGCGGTGGAAGTAGTAGGAGCACATTCTCCAAGCCGATTGGGATTTTCCAAGCCTGGTTCTCGGTGTACCATCCTTCTGATGTTCCGCTGGCCGATCCTGTAAGTAATCATTCGAACTTGTCAGTGTGGGATAATGAATATTTTGTTGTGGCAAACTTAGCTGTTGAAACCGTCGCCGTGAACGACCGCTCTCCCCCGCGTGCGGCAATCTCCAGGCTCCAGGTCAAACGTGAAGCTGAAACGTCTCCTTGCGTTTCACGTTGGCCGTCCACTGCAACTCAAGTGGGGGCCCGGCTGGCCCTTCAATCTGATACTCGCTGCTAGGGTAACTTCAGCGTCAATGATGATCCTTCATCCAGAAATTGCGTGCGTGTCTCGCACTCGCTTGTTCAACGCTTGCACAACCCGGTACACGACACAGGAGAATCTCGATCGACAAGGCTTTGTTACGTGGTTTGCGGCACAGCTTCATCTGCGTTACAGTCTCAACACGTTCCATGGGAGACATGCGCTTCGCATCATTCTCTTAGCGTATGATCCGTGTTCGATCCAACGAAGGTAGGGAGTTTCAATTTGCGATGGCGAGAAACCCGATCGCGCACAAATCGCGCAACTCATTCGCCTCCTCGAACACGAACCATCTGAATTTAGCATCATCTATCGGCTCTGTTTTGCATTTCCCAATCAACTCTGGGGCTGTTTTGGACCCATAACCTTTCTCCATTTCGTGATTGTTCTGCAGTTTGTGGCAACCGTTCTTCCTTCCGTCAGTTCCGTGAATGCCTGTTTGGCACTTTCAATGAAGGCTTCTGTAATCCAATCTGTGATGATATGTAAGAAATAAAGCTGCTCGCTTTTGCAGAACAGTGATGGAATAGGACTGGACTATAAAGGCCCCGATAGAATGCCTCAGAGCAGTACGGTAAAGAGGAGCCAGAGACTTTCGAAGACACTATTTCTATTCGATACAATATTTTTGGAACAACCCAAGCTTTAAGGTTGTTTGGTGTGAAATATTTTACATTTCCCTGATATCCCGTTTTAGTTGTCCATTTTTGTAGGCCATTGATTCCGGACTGAAGTTCTTTCCTCTACATTCGGTTGCAGATTTGGACATCGCTACTAAACCGGGGTAAGAATGCTTCAGACAAACGGCGAGTAGCAGCAAATGAATTATCTCGATTATCTAAGCGTCGAAGGAGAAACGTTCTCTTTCGCTACACGCATCCAAATCCCGATGTAAATTGAAGTGTTCGAAGGCTTTTTCCATCACGAATCACATACCAAAATTCGGTTAATTTTCCGGAGGCCGTTTTCAAATGACAGCCCGTGGCGCGTTCTGCAGAAGGACTTTGACTCCGATTTTGAGTAACGAGTGTTGGTCGTACCTACGCAAATGGTCGTACCAAATTTGGTCTACTAGCCGCGCCCTATCCAACGAGGGATAGCAATGGATCCGGGAAGGGGGGAAAAACATTCCCACACCTGTGTGTAAAACGGTGAAAATTTCACACAAAATCACGTTTTTTGACTGGAAGAGTTGACCTGAGTGGTTCCTAGGAGGACACGCTTGTGAGACAAAAGTTGCACAACTTGTACCGACGCGTCTGTCGCTGCCTGATATAGCTTTGTATTAGCTTCCGTTCGAAATCAATTTGACGTTTTTCCTTCCTGCAGTATGGAACAGGGAGGGCGGGAGGAGGTGCAATACCCCACCGTCGGATAGTACTTGGCGAGAGCTTTCCATCGATGCCCCGCACGCACGCCCTTATATAAGCTCGCGTTCGAAAGCTATGCTCATGTACAGGTGGCCTATCAAAATTTGTGTTCGTGGATCGGCGTCGGCAGTGGAAAACATCCCCACAATGTACGTTTGAAGTTGATGCTGTCCGGCGAGAAAGAGTGGAAAATCGCAATCATTGCAAACTCGAAAATTAACTCGTTTTATATAGGCATTTGTACATTTCAATTTATTCCAATGCTATACGTGTATTTTTACATGGCCTCAATCTTACACTAAAATACAATAAATACATATTTATTTCCCTTCAACCCCCATAGCATCAAATGTACGTGTAGCTTCGTTGAGCAAACGCTTGGTGTCCCACTGACCGTCCTCTTTGGTTAGGCCGCTGGTGAGTCTGACAACACCAGAGGCCAACATCCAGTGGCGCCACGAGGAGGCAGAGGATCGGATTTGGCCACCGTCCCAGCATCGGGCTGTTCCTTCACGGCGCCTTATACTGGGGTGACTTACACGTCACTTTACGAAAGCTGGAACGAAGAGAGAGAGAGAGAGAGAAGAAAAGAAATTAGGTGCTGGTTTAGCAGCCAAACCGGTTCCAATCGAAATGCAAATCGTGCTGCATGGAATGTTGGCGCAGCAGATTCCGGAACATCCGCTTCAGCTCGGTATAGTCCGGCGCGTCGCAGAATTCCATCTGCAACGCGTACTCGGTCAACCGCTGAAACTCAGCCGGCAGTCCTCTACACAGCTCGCTGGGCGTAATGCACAACTTCAGAAGCAGTGCCTCGTCCGGATCAAATCGCTCCTCGGTACCATACCACGGTAGGCCACCGCGGAGCAAAAACACCAGCATGTAGGCGAGCGACAAAATGTCATCTCGCCTGCTCGGTGTATACTCCAGATGAGCGAACACTGGTGCAAACTCGATCGTTCCGGCGAACGGGAAAAACGCATCCTGCGCTATGTGTTCCCCCGTGCGTGGGTGCCGATACGGCTCGGCAAGACCGAAGTCAATCATGTGCAGCGTCTTGCGGGTCGTTCCGCGACCCAGCAGGACATTGTCCGGCTTCAGGTCGCGGTGAACGTACCCCAGCTCGTGGTATGTTTCCAGCCTGTCGAGCAGTTGCAGCGCTAGCTGCGAAACCGTCTTCAGACCGAAGCGTCCTCCGCACAAGTTCAGTAAGTCCTGCAGGGATGGCCCCAGGCGCTCCAAAACCAGCACGTCGCGTTTGCGATACGTACCGGTGTCGATGAGTCTGGGCCATCCACGGGCCTTCGGCAGCCGCGCATAGATCCGGCGCTCCGTGGCGAGCAGGAGCCGGTCCACCTCTTTGCTGGCCATTTTCATCACCACCGGCTGCTTGGAGCGGGCATGGCTGCCCACCAACACCGTGCCGCAGCCACCAGCATCGAATTCGCCTTCAATCCGATAGGTGGAGAGATTCACCACCATCAAGGACTCCGGCGAACTAGAATTGGGCGCACGTCCTTCTCTAATCGACATGTTCGATTCTCTTTGGCCACCTGCGAAATGTAACTGGAAGCAACAGCAGAATCAATTTTTCGCAAAAACACTCGAAAAAACCGTTAAAAGTGAGAGTGAGCGAAAACACGTCACCTTGCGTTTACTCGTAGTGAGGATATAACCTGATGCATAAGTGTGGTCTACATATATAGCCTTTGGTTGGGTGATGTTCACATGTGTACTACGATCGAAACAGCAACTTGACAGATTACGCATTTTCGGCTGGTAACCATCTAGTTACCTGTGGTGTGTGGGTTCTGGAAAACGCATCCAAGTGTTGTTACATTTCCAGGTCCGATTTTGGTTCATTTCGTCGTACCGGTGTCCTGGCCTGGCGTAGCCTGTGCGAGTTCTGTGCAGATCCTGTGTCGCGTCCTGTGTGCTTCTTTTATTGGGTTTTTCTTTTCTACGGTTTTTTTTTTTTTTTTTTTTTTTTGTACGGGTAAAAGTGATGGTTTTCTGGGACAGTGGCGCTCAGCCGCCACCGTGCGTCTCCATGAGAATGCGTCAAAGTGGTGGACGCTTTTATCTCCGAAACAGGATCAACATCAAAGCATCAACCGGCGGCAGAATTTAAAAAAGAACTTATTACCCAGGCTGGATGGACGCAAGCCTTTAAAGTATGAATGCAAAAGTATTGAAAACCTCGCCCGGATTGGAACATAGAGAACTAAAAAAAAACATGAAATTTTTTTGTGAACATTAACATTTAATCGCGTAGCGAAAACGTTTCCTTTTTTTTGCAGGGAGAGTCTTCCAAACACGCGGATGTGTGCCTTTGATGGAAACGGTTTATTGCGCGGATTCTAATTACACCTCGTAAAATGGTACCCGTTTTTCGGTCGCGATGTCGAGATGCCGCCGAGATGAAGCGTGCGAATTTGCGAATTGCGATGGCGAGAAATCACCCGATCGCGCACGAATCGCGCAGCTCATTCGCCTCCTCGAACACAAACCAATGTCCCAATGTCCAGCGTCATCTATCGGCGAGATTTAGTACTATTCAGAACCGCTGCATCTTTTACTGTCAACCGAAGCTCTACGCAAGGTGGATGCAATCCGAGATCAGGTGAGGACAGATAGAGACGAAGACTAAGAAATCATTAATTTATTTGCTATTTTCACCTTTATTCCGCATCATCTACGAGACACATGGACACGCGAGGACAATTGCAGTAAGTGTTGCCTGATTTTGTATCTCTGATGTTTGTTCAATAAAATGAATAAATACAAAAATGCACTTGCCTATAAGCAAGAAAGAAAGTTTTCTGTTTGCTATACTTTTTGAAACCAACGGTGTGTAGCGGGTTTAAAATGACACCAAAGTCCCCCCAACTATGGCGACCCACCCAAGGTGGATTTAAAAATATCAGGTGGTGGACTCTGGTGCATTTTGACAATTCGTCACTTGCCGTAAGGTCCCCAGGATTCAAACTTTGTTTACATTAATTAAATTTGTTCATATAATTTATCTACCCCATTTTTTCGAATAAATATTCTTTAAAAATATATTTTGGACTTTGTGAGTTCTTATTTAACATTGAAACATACATTAAAGTGTGTTATTTTGTGTTATTCTGTGAATTTATTCTAGAATTCTTTGTGTTTTCGACATTTTTGATGATAAAAATTAAGAAATCATTATTTTTTTTTCAATTTTTACATTAATTCCTCATTATCTACGAGCCGCATGGCCGCAATTTACTTGAGATTAGAACTCATGCTAGCATGATTTTAAATTTCGTGCATAAACAAATCATCAAATCTTTTGTTAATATATTACGTTTTTTCGATAAAATCAATAGACACACTAAAATGCACATAATAACAAAGAAATCTGTTATATTTGCTAAGCTTTGTGTGCGGAAACCAATGGTCAACGGTTCTAAAATGACGTAAAGTCCCTCAACTATGGCGACCCCCCAAAGGCCCTAATCCACCACCTGATATTTTTAATCCACCTTGGACCCACCACCGGGTAAAGGGCCTTTTCCAGCACCTGATATTTTGAATCCACCTTGGCAACGCACCCCATCCCGTGCTACAACGGGTTCAACAACTGTCATCGTTTTTTCCCGATTTACACTTTACACTTTCCGTGCTCAGATGCGCTTTCCGTGCTCAGATGCGCTTTCCGTGCGCGGCCGTGTAGCGGTGGAGTAATTGCGCGATGGGTGTTGTGGATCGTACGTACTGCTGCTGCCGCTGGAATTGTCGTAAGGATGGCTGCTACCGGTGGCATTCGGCCGTCATAGCAGCTGCTCATAGACACCGCTGTGCTGCTGCAGGATGCCCTGGTCCTGGTACGTCGACGTTGCCTTTCCCGCTGCTTGTGTGTTTGGTGGTGCATACTATCTCACCACCCGGTATCGTCACTCGCCTGATGGTGTTTCCCTTTTGTGTCCCGTAAACAGCCCATCCCAACATCGCCCTCACCGATTGAGATCACCCAGATTGAGGCTCCAGCGGTGGAAGTAGTAGGAGCACATTCTCCAAGCCGATTGGGATTTTCCAAGCCTGGTTCTCGGTGTACCATCCTTCTGATGTTCCGCTGGCCGATCCTGTAAGTAATCATTCGAACTTGTCAGTGTGGGATAATGAATATTTTGTTGTGGCAAACTTAGCTGTTGAAACCGTCGCCGTGAACGACCGCTCTCCCCCGCGTGCGGCAATCTCCAGGCTCCAGGTCAAACGTGAAGCTGAAACGTCTCCTTGCGTTTCACGTTGGCCGTCCACTGCAACTCAAGTGGGGGCCCGGCTGGCCCTTCAATCTGATACTCGCTGCTAGGGTAACTTCAGCGTCAATGATGATCCTTCATCCAGAAATTGCGTGCGTGTCTCGCACTCGCTTGTTCAACGCTTGCACAACCCGGTACACGACACAGGAGAATCTCGATCGACAAGGCTTTGTTACGTGGTTTGCGGCACAGCTTCATCTGCGTTACAGTCTCAACACGTTCCATGGGAGACATGCGCTTCGCATCATTCTCTTAGCGTATGATCCGTGTTCGATCCAACGAAGGTAGGGAGTTTCAATTTGCGATGGCGAGAAACCCGATCGCGCACAAATCGCGCAACTCATTCGCCTCCTCGAACACGAACCATCTGAATTTAGCATCATCTATCGGCTCTGTTTTGCATTTCCCAATCAACTCTGGGGCTGTTTTGGACCCATAACCTTTCTCCATTTCGTGATTGTTCTGCAGTTTGTGGCAACCGTTCTTCCTTCCGTCAGTTCCGTGAATGCCTGTTTGGCACTTTCAATGAAGGCTTCTGTAATCCAATCTGTGATGATATGTAAGAAATAAAGCTGCTCGCTTTTGCAGAACAGTGATGGAATAGGACTGGACTATAAAGGCCCCGATAGAATGCCTCAGAGCAGTACGGTAAAGAGGAGCCAGAGACTTTCGAAGACACTATTTCTATTCGATACAATATTTTTGGAACAACCCAAGCTTTAAGGTTGTTTGGTGTGAAATATTTTACATTTCCCTGATATCCCGTTTTAGTTGTCCATTTTTGTAGGCCATTGATTCCGGACTGAAGTTCTTTCCTCTACATTCGGTTGCAGATTTGGACATCGCTACTAAACCGGGGTAAGAATGCTTCAGACAAACGGCGAGTAGCAGCAAATGAATTATCTCGATTATCTAAGCGTCGAAGGAGAAACGTTCTCTTTCGCTACACGCATCCAAATCCCGATGTAAATTGAAGTGTTCGATGGCTTTTTCCATCACGAATCACATACCAAAATTCGGTTAATTTTCCGGAGGCCGTTTTCAAATGACAGCCCGTGGCGCGTTCTGCAGAAGGACTTTGACTCCGATTTTGAGTAACGAGTGTTGGTCGTACCTACGCAAATGGTCGTACCAAATTTGGTCTACTAGCCGCGCCCTATCCAACGAGGGATAGCAATGGATCCGGGAAGGGGGGAAAAACATTCCCACACCTGTGTGTAAAACGGTGAAAATTTCACACAAAATCACGTTTTTTGACTGGAAGAGTTGACCTGAGTGGTTCCTAGGAGGACACGCTTGTGAGACAAAAGTTGCACAACTTGTACCGACGCGTCTGTCGCTGCCTGATATAGCTTTGTATTAGCTTCCGTTCGAAATCAATTTGACGTTTTTCCTTCCTGCACTATGGAACAGGGAGGGCGGGAGGAGGTGCAATACCCTACCGTCGGATAGTACTTGGCGAGAGCTTTCCATCGATGCCCCGCACGCACGCCCTTATATAAGCTCGCGTTCGAAAGCTATGCTCATGTACAGGTGGCCTATCAAAATTTGTGTTCGTGGATCGGCGTCGGCAGTGGAAAACATCCCCACAATGTACGTTTGAAGTTGATGCTGTCCGGCGAGAAAGAGTGGAAAATCGCAATCATTGCAAACTCGAAAATTAACTCGTTTTATATAGGCATTTGTACATTTCAATTTATTCCAATGCTATACGTGTATTTTTACATGGCCTCAATCTTACACTAAAATACAATAAATACATATTTATTTCCCTTCAACCCCCATAGCATCAAATGTACGTGTAGCTTCGTTGAGCAAACGCTTGGTGTCCCACTGACCGTCCTCTTTGGTTAGGCCGCTGGTGAGTCTGACAACACCAGAGGCCAACATCCAGTGGCGCCACGAGGAGGCAGAGGATCGGATTTGGCCACCGTCCCAGCATCGGGCTGTTCCTTCACGGCGCCTTATACTGGGGTGACTTACACGTCACTTTACGAAAGCTGGAACGAAGAGAGAGAGAGAGAGAGAAGAAAAGAAATTAGGTGCTGGTTTAGCAGCCAAACCGGTTCCAATCGAAATGCAAATCGTGCTGCATGGAATGTTGGCGCAGCAGATTCCGGAACATCCGCTTCAGCTCGGTATAGTCCGGCGCGTCGCAGAATTCCATCTGCAACGCGTACTCGGTCAACCGCTGAAACTCAGCCGGCAGTCCTCTACACAGCTCGCTGGGCGTAATGCACAACTTCAGAAGCAGTGCCTCGTCCGGATCAAATCGCTCCTCGGTACCATACCACGGTAGGCCACCGCGGAGCAAAAACACCAGCATGTAGGCGAGCGACAAAATGTCATCTCGCCTGCTCGGTGTATACTCCAGATGAGCGAACACTGGTGCAAACTCGATCGTTCCGGCGAACGGGAAAAACGCATCCTGCGCTATGTGTTCCCCCGTGCGTGGGTGCCGATACGGCTCGGCAAGACCGAAGTCAATCATGTGCAGCGTCTTGCGGGTCGTTCCGCGACCCAGCAGGACATTGTCCGGCTTCAGGTCGCGGTGAACGTACCCCAGCTCGTGGTATGTTTCCAGCCTGTCGAGCAGTTGCAGCGCTAGCTGCGAAACCGTCTTCAGACCGAAGCGTCCTCCGCACAAGTTCAGTAAGTCCTGCAGGGATGGCCCCAGGCGCTCCAAAACCAGCACGTCGCGTTTGCGATACGTACCGGTGTCGATGAGTCTGGGCCATCCACGGGCCTTCGGCAGCCGCGCATAGATCCGGCGCTCCGTGGCGAGCAGGAGCCGGTCCACCTCTTTGCTGGCCATTTTCATCACCACCGGCTGCTTGGAGCGGGCATGGCTGCCCACCAACACCGTGCCGCAGCCACCAGCATCGAATTCGCCTTCAATCCGATAGGTGGAGAGATTCACCACCATCAAGGACTCCGGCGAACTAGAATTGGGCGCACGTCCTTCTCTAATCGACATGTTCGATTCTCTTTGGCCACCTGCGAAATGTAACTGGAAGCAACAGCAGAATCAATTTTTCGCAAAAACACTCGAAAAAACCGTTAAAAGTGAGAGTGAGCGAAAACACGTCACCTTGCGTTTACTCGTAGTGAGGATATAACCTGATGCATAAGTGTGGTCTACATATATAGCCTTTGGTTGGGTGATGTTCACATGTGTACTACGATCGAAACAGCAACTTGACAGATTACGCATTTTCGGCTGGTAACCATCTAGTTACCTGTGGTGTGTGGGTTCTGGAAAACGCATCCAAGTGTTGTTACATTTCCAGGTCCGATTTTGGTTCATTTCGTCGTACCGGTGTCCTGGCCTGGCGTAGCCTGTGCGAGTTCTGTGCAGATCCTGTGTCGCGTCCTGTGTGCTTCTTTTATTGGGTTTTTCTTTTCTACGGTTTTTTTTTTTTTTTTTTTTTTTTTTTTTGTACGGGTAAAAGTGATGGTTTTCTGGGACAGTGGCGCTCAGCCGCCACCGTGCGTCTCCATGAGAATGCGTCAAAGTGGTGGACGCTTTTATCTCCGAAACAGGATCAACATCAAAGCATCAACCGGCGGCAGAATTTAAAAAAGAACTTATTACCCAGGCTGGATGGACGCAAGCCTTTAAAGTATGAATGCAAAAGTATTGAAAACCTCGCCCGGATTGGAACATAGAGAACTAAAAAAAAACATGAAATTTTTTTGTGAACATTAACATTTAATCGCGTAGCGAAAACGTTTCCTTTTTTTTGCAGGGAGAGTCTTCCAAACACGCGGATGTGTGCCTTTGATGGAAACGGTTTATTGCGCGGATTCTAATTACACCTCGTAAAATGGTACCCGTTTTTCGGTCGCGATGTCGAGATGCCGCCGAGATGAAGCGTGCGAATTTGCGAATTGCGATGGCGAGAAATCACCCGATCGCGCACGAATCGCGCAGCTCATTCGCCTCCTCGAACACAAACCAATGTCCCAATGTCCAGCGTCATCTATCGGCGAGATTTAGTACTATTCAGAACCGCTGCATCTTTTACTGTCAACCGAAGCTCTACGCAAGGTGGATGCAATCCGAGATCAGGTGAGGACAGATAGAGACGAAGACTAAGAAATCATTAATTTATTTGCTATTTTCACCTTTATTCCGCATCATCTACGAGACACATGGACACGCGAGGACAATTGCAGTAAGTGTTGCCTGATTTTGTATCTCTGATGTTTGTTCAATAAAATGAATAAATACAAAAATGCACTTGCCTATAAGCAAGAAAGAAAGTTTTCTGTTTGCTATACTTTTTGAAACCAACGGTGTGTAGCGGGTTTAAAATGACACCAAAGTCCCCCCAACTATGGCGACCCACCCAAGGTGGATTTAAAAATATCAGGTGGTGGACTCTAGTGCATTTTGACAATTCGTCACTTGCCGTAAGGTCCCCAGGATTCAAACTTTGTTTACATTAATTAAATTTGTTCATATAATTTATCTACCCCATTTTTTCGAATAAATATTCTTTAAAAATATATGTTGCACTTTGTGAGTATTTCTTATTTAACATTGAAACATACATTAAAGTGTGTTATTTTGTGTTATTCTGTGAATTTATTCTAGAATTCTTTGTGTTTTCGACATTTTTGATGATAAAAATTAAGAAATCATTATTTTTTTTTCAATTTTTACATTAATTCCTCATTATCTACGAGCCGCATGGCCGCAATTTACTTGAGATTAGAACTCATGCTAGCATGATTTTAAATTTCGTGCATAAACAAATCATCAAATCTTTTGTTAATATATTACGTTTTTTCGATAAAATCAATAGACACACTAAAATGCACATAATAACAAAGAAATCTGTTATATTTGCTAAGCTTTGTGTGCGGAAACCAATGGTCAACGGTTCTAAAATGACGTAAAGTCCCTCAACTATGGCGACCCCCCAAAGGCCCTAATCCACCACCTGATATTTTTAATCCACCTTGGACCCACCACCGGGTAAAGGGCCTTTTCCAGCACCTGATATTTTGAATCCACCTTGGCAACGCACCCCATCCCGTGCTACAACGGGTTCAACAACTGTCATCGTTTTTTCCCGATTTACACTTTACACTTTCCGTGCTCAGATGCGCTTTCCGTGCTCAGATGCGCTTTCCGTGCGCGGCCGTGTAGCGGTGGAGTAATTGCGCGATGGGTGTTGTGGATCGTACGTACTGCTGCTGCCGCTGGAATTGTCGTAAGGATGGCTGCTACCGGTGGCATTCGGCCGTCATAGCAGCTGCTCATAGACACCGCTGTGCTGCTGCAGGATGCCCTGGTCCTGGTACGTCGACGTTGCCTTTCCCGCTGCTTGTGTGTTTGGTGGTGCATACTATCTCACCACCCGGTATCGTCACTCGCCTGATGGTGTTTCCCTTTTGTGTCCCGTAAACAGCCCATCCCAACATCGCCCTCACCGATTGAGATCACCCAGATTGAGGCTCCAGCGGTGGAAGTAGTAGGAGCACATTCTCCAAGCCGATTGGGATTTTCCAAGCCTGGTTCTCGGTGTACCATCCTTCTGATGTTCCGCTGGCCGATCCTGTAAGTAATCATTCGAACTTGTCAGTGTGGGATAATGAATATTTTGTTGTGGCAAACTTAGCTGTTGAAACCGTCGCCGTGAACGACCGCTCTCCCCCGCGTGCGGCAATCTCCAGGCTCCAGGTCAAACGTGAAGCTGAAACGTCTCCTTGCGTTTCACGTTGGCCGTCCACTGCAACTCAAGTGGGGGCCCGGCTGGCCCTTCAATCTGATACTCGCTGCTAGGGTAACTTCAGCGTCAATGATGATCCTTCATCCAGAAATTGCGTGCGTGTCTCGCACTCGCTTGTTCAACGCTTGCACAACCCGGTACACGACACAGGAGAATCTCGATCGACAAGGCTTTGTTACGTGGTTTGCGGCACAGCTTCATCTGCGTTACAGTCTCAACACGTTCCATGGGAGACATGCGCTTCGCATCATTCTCTTAGCGTATGATCCGTGTTCGATCCAACGAAGGTAGGGAGTTTCAATTTGCGATGGCGAGAAACCCGATCGCGCACAAATCGCGCAACTCATTCGCCTCCTCGAACACGAACCATCTGAATTTAGCATCATCTATCGGCTCTGTTTTGCATTTCCCAATCAACTCTGGGGCTGTTTTGGACCCATAACCTTTCTCCATTTCGTGATTGTTCTGCAGTTTGTGGCAACCGTTCTTCCTTCCGTCAGTTCCGTGAATGCCTGTTTGGCACTTTCAATGAAGGCTTCTGTAATCCAATCTGTGATGATATGTAAGAAATAAAGCTGCTCGCTTTTGCAGAACAGTGATGGAATAGGACTGGACTATAAAGGCCCCGATAGAATGCCTCAGAGCAGTACGGTAAAGAGGAGCCAGAGACTTTCGAAGACACTATTTCTATTCGATACAATATTTTTGGAACAACCCAAGCTTTAAGGTTGTTTGGTGTGAAATATTTTACATTTCCCTGATATCCCGTTTTAGTTGTCCATTTTTGTAGGCCATTGATTCCGGACTGAAGTTCTTTCCTCTACATTCGGTTGCAGATTTGGACATCGCTACTAAACCGGGGTAAGAATGCTTCAGACAAACGGCGAGTAGCAGCAAATGAATTATCTCGATTATCTAAGCGTCGAAGGAGAAACGTTCTCTTTCGCTACACGCATCCAAATCCCGATGTAAATTGAAGTGTTCGATGGCTTTTTCCATCACGAATCACATACCAAAATTCGGTTAATTTTCCGGAGGCCGTTTTCAAATGACAGCCCGTGGCGCGTTCTGCAGAAGGACTTTGACTCCGATTTTGAGTAACGAGTGTTGGTCGTACCTACGCAAATGGTCGTACCAAATTTGGTCTACTAGCCGCGCCCTATCCAACGAGGGATAGCAATGGATCCGGGAAGGGGGGAAAAACATTCCCACACCTGTGTGTAAAACGGTGAAAATTTCACACAAAATCACGTTTTTTGACTGGAAGAGTTGACCTGAGTGGTTCCTAGGAGGACACGCTTGTGAGACAAAAGTTGCACAACTTGTACCGACGCGTCTGTCGCTGCCTGATATAGCTTTGTATTAGCTTCCGTTCGAAATCAATTTGACGTTTTTCCTTCCTGCAGTATGGAACAGGGAGGGCGGGAGGAGGTGCAATACCCCACCGTCGGATAGTACTTGGCGAGAGCTTTCCATCGATGCCCCGCACGCACGCCCTTATATAAGCTCGCGTTCGAAAGCTATGCTCATGTACAGGTGGCCTATCAAAATTTGTGTTCGTGGATCGGCGTCGGCAGTGGAAAACATCCCCACAATGTACGTTTGAAGTTGATGCTGTCCGGCGAGAAAGAGTGGAAAATCGCAATCATTGCAAACTCGAAAATTAACTCGTTTTATATAGGCATTTGTACATTTCAATTTATTCCAATGCTATACGTGTATTTTTACATGGCCTCAATCTTACACTAAAATACAATAAATACATATTTATTTCCCTTCAACCCCCATAGCATCAAATGTACGTGTAGCTTCGTTGAGCAAACGCTTGGTGTCCCACTGACCGTCCTCTTTGGTTAGGCCGCTGGTGAGTCTGACAACACCAGAGGCCAACATCCAGTGGCGCCACGAGGAGGCAGAGGATCGGATTTGGCCACCGTCCCAGCATCGGGCTGTTCCTTCACGGCGCCTTATACTGGGGTGACTTACACGTCACTTTACGAAAGCTGGAACGAAGAGAGAGAGAGAGAGAGAAGAAAAGAAATTAGGTGCTGGTTTAGCAGCCAAACCGGTTCCAATCGAAATGCAAATCGTGCTGCATGGAATGTTGGCGCAGCAGATTCCGGAACATCCGCTTCAGCTCGGTATAGTCCGGCGCGTCGCAGAATTCCATCTGCAACGCGTACTCGGTCAACCGCTGAAACTCAGCCGGCAGTCCTCTACACAGCTCGCTGGGCGTAATGCACAACTTCAGAAGCAGTGCCTCGTCCGGATCAAATCGCTCCTCGGTACCATACCACGGTAGGCCACCGCGGAGCAAAAACACCAGCATGTAGGCGAGCGACAAAATGTCATCTCGCCTGCTCGGTGTATACTCCAGATGAGCGAACACTGGTGCAAACTCGATCGTTCCGGCGAACGGGAAAAACGCATCCTGCGCTATGTGTTCCCCCGTGCGTGGGTGCCGATACGGCTCGGCAAGACCGAAGTCAATCATGTGCAGCGTCTTGCGGGTCGTTCCGCGACCCAGCAGGACATTGTCCGGCTTCAGGTCGCGGTGAACGTACCCCAGCTCGTGGTATGTTTCCAGCCTGTCGAGCAGTTGCAGCGCTAGCTGCGAAACCGTCTTCAGACCGAAGCGTCCTCCGCACAAGTTCAGTAAGTCCTGCAGGGATGGCCCCAGGCGCTCCAAAACCAGCACGTCGCGTTTGCGATACGTACCGGTGTCGATGAGTCTGGGCCATCCACGGGCCTTCGGCAGCCGCGCATAGATCCGGCGCTCCGTGGCGAGCAGGAGCCGGTCCACCTCTTTGCTGGCCATTTTCATCACCACCGGCTGCTTGGAGCGGGCATGGCTGCCCACCAACACCGTGCCGCAGCCACCAGCATCGAATTCGCCTTCAATCCGATAGGTGGAGAGATTCACCACCATCAAGGACTCCGGCGAACTAGAATTGGGCGCACGTCCTTCTCTAATCGACATGTTCGATTCTCTTTGGCCACCTGCGAAATGTAACTGGAAGCAACAGCAGAATCAATTTTTCGCAAAAACACTCGAAAAAACCGTTAAAAGTGAGAGTGAGCGAAAACACGTCACCTTGCGTTTACTCGTAGTGAGGATATAACCTGATGCATAAGTGTGGTCTACATATATAGCCTTTGGTTGGGTGATGTTCACATGTGTACTACGATCGAAACAGCAACTTGACAGATTACGCATTTTCGGCTGGTAACCATCTAGTTACCTGTGGTGTGTGGGTTTTGGAAAACGCATCCAAGTGTTGTTACATTTCCAGGTCCGATTTTGGTTCATTTCGTCGTACCGGTGTCCTGGCCTGGCGTAGCCTGTGCGAGTTCTGTGCAGATCCTGTGTCGCGTCCTGTGTGCTTCTTTTATTGGGTTTTTCTTTTCTACGGTTTTTTTTTTTTTTTTTTTTTTTTTGTACGGGTAAAAGTGATGGTTTTCTGGGACAGTGGCGCTCAGCCGCCACCGTGCGTCTCCATGAGAATGCGTCAAAGTGGTGGACGCTTTTATCTCCGAAACAGGATCAACATCAAAGCATCAACCGGCGGCAGAATTTAAAAAAGAACTTATTACCCAGGCTGGATGGACGCAAGCCTTTAAAGTATGAATGCAAAAGTATTGAAAACCTCGCCCGGATTGGAACATAGAGAACTAAAAAAAAACATGAAATTTTTTTGTGAACATTAACATTTAATCGCGTAGCGAAAACGTTTCCTTTTTTTTGCAGGGAGAGTCTTCCAAACACGCGGATGTGTGCCTTTGATGGAAACGGTTTATTGCGCGGATTCTAATTACACCTCGTAAAATGGTACCCGTTTTTCGGTCGCGATGTCGAGATGCCGCCGAGATGAAGCGTGCGAATTTGCGAATTGCGATGGCGAGAAATCACCCGATCGCGCACGAATCGCGCAGCTCATTCGCCTCCTCGAACACAAACCAATGTCCCAATGTCCAGCGTCATCTATCGGCGAGATTTAGTACTATTCAGAACCGCTGCATCTTTTACTGTCAACCGAAGCTCTACGCAAGGTGGATGCAATCCGAGATCAGGTGAGGACAGATAGAGACGAAGACTAAGAAATCATTAATTTATTTGCTATTTTCACCTTTATTCCGCATCATCTACGAGACACATGGACACGCGAGGACAATTGCAGTAAGTGTTGCCTGATTTTGTATCTCTGATGTTTGTTCAATAAAATGAATAAATACAAAAATGCACTTGCCTATAAGCAAGAAAGAAAGTTTTCTGTTTGCTATACTTTTTGAAACCAACGGTGTGTAGCGGGTTTAAAATGACACCAAAGTCCCCCCAACTATGGCGACCCACCCAAGGTGGATTTAAAAATATCAGGTGGTGGACTCTAGTGCATTTTGACAATTCGTCACTTGCCGTAAGGTCCCCAGGATTCAAACTTTGTTTACATTAATTAAATTTGTTCATATAATTTATCTACCCCATTTTTTCGAATAAATATTCTTTAAAAATATATTTTGGACTTTGTGAGTTCTTATTTAACATTGAAACATACATTAAAGTGTGTTATTTTGTGTTATTCTGTGAATTTATTCTAGAATTCTTTGTGTTTTCGACATTTTTGATGATAAAAATTAAGAAATCATTATTTTTTTTTCAATTTTTACATTAATTCCTCATTATCTACGAGCCGCATGGCCGCAATTTACTTGAGATTAGAACTCATGCTAGCATGATTTTAAATTTCGTGCATAAACAAATCATCAAATCTTTTGTTAATATATTACGTTTTTTCGATAAAATCAATAGACACACTAAAATGCACATAATAACAAAGAAATCTGTTATATTTGCTAAGCTTTGTGTGCGGAAACCAATGGTCAACGGTTCTAAAATGACGTAAAGTCCCTCAACTATGGCGACCCCCCAAAGGCCCTAATCCACCACCTGATATTTTTAATCCACCTTGGACCCACCACCGGGTAAAGGGCCTTTTCCAGCACCTGATATTTTGAATCCACCTTGGCAACGCACCCCATCCCGTGCTACAACGGGTTCAACAACTGTCATCGTTTTTTCCCGATTTACACTTTACACTTTCCGTGCTCAGATGCGCTTTCCGTGCTCAGATGCGCTTTCCGTGCGCGGCCGTGTAGCGGTGGAGTAATTGCGCGATGGGTGTTGTGGATCGTACGTACTGCTGCTGCCGCTGGAATTGTCGTAAGGATGGCTGCTACCGGTGGCATTCGGCCGTCATAGCAGCTGCTCATAGACACCGCTGTGCTGCTGCAGGATGCCCTGGTCCTGGTACGTCGACGTTGCCTTTCCCGCTGCTTGTGTGTTTGGTGGTGCATACTATCTCACCACCCGGTATCGTCACTCGCCTGATGGTGTTTCCCTTTTGTGTCCCGTAAACAGCCCATCCCAACATCGCCCTCACCGATTGAGATCACCCAGATTGAGGCTCCAGCGGTGGAAGTAGTAGGAGCACATTCTCCAAGCCGATTGGGATTTTCCAAGCCTGGTTCTCGGTGTACCATCCTTCTGATGTTCCGCTGGCCGATCCTGTAAGTAATCATTCGAACTTGTCAGTGTGGGATAATGAATATTTTGTTGTGGCAAACTTAGCTGTTGAAACCGTCGCCGTGAACGACCGCTCTCCCCCGCGTGCGGCAATCTCCAGGCTCCAGGTCAAACGTGAAGCTGAAACGTCTCCTTGCGTTTCACGTTGGCCGTCCACTGCAACTCAAGTGGGGGCCCGGCTGGCCCTTCAATCTGAGACTCGCTGCTAGGGTAACTTCAGCGTCAATGATGATCCTTCATCCAGAAATTGCGTGCGTGTCTCGCACTCGCTTGTTCAACGCTTGCACAACCCGGTACACGACACAGGAGAATCTCGATCGACAAGGCTTTGTTACGTGGTTTGCGGCACAGCTTCATCTGCGTTACAGTCTCAACACGTTCCATGGGAGACATGCGCTTCGCATCATTCTCTTAGCGTATGATCCGTGTTCGATCCAACGAAGGTAGGGAGTTTCAATTTGCGATGGCGAGAAACCCGATCGCGCACAAATCGCGCAACTCATTCGCCTCCTCGAACACGAACCATCTGAATTTAGCATCATCTATCGGCTCTGTTTTGCATTTCCCAATCAACTCTGGGGCTGTTTTGGACCCATAACCTTTCTCCATTTCGTGATTGTTCTGCAGTTTGTGGCAACCGTTCTTCCTTCCGTCAGTTCCGTGAATGCCTGTTTGGCACTTTCAATGAAGGCTTCTGTAATCCAATCTGTGATGATATGTAAGAAATAAAGCTGCTCGCTTTTGCAGAACAGTGATGGAATAGGACTGGACTATAAAGGCCCCGATAGAATGCCTCAGAGCAGTACGGTAAAGAGGAGCCAGAGACTTTCGAAGACACTATTTCTATTCGATACAATATTTTTGGAACAACCCAAGCTTTAAGGTTGTTTGGTGTGAAATATTTTACATTTCCCTGATATCCCGTTTTAGTTGTCCATTTTTGTAGGCCATTGATTCCGGACTGAAGTTCTTTCCTCTACATTCGGTTGCAGATTTGGACATCGCTACTAAACCGGGGTAAGAATGCTTCAGACAAACGGCGAGTAGCAGCAAATGAATTATCTCGATTATCTAAGCGTCGAAGGAGAAACGTTCTCTTTCGCTACACGCATCCAAATCCCGATGTAAATTGAAGTGTTCGATGGCTTTTTCCATCACGAATCACATACCAAAATTCGGTTAATTTTCCGGAGGCCGTTTTCAAATGACAGCCCGTGGCGCGTTCTGCAGAAGGACTTTGACTCCGATTTTGAGTAACGAGTGTTGGTCGTACCTACGCAAATGGTCGTACCAAATTTGGTCTACTAGCCGCGCCCTATCCAACGAGGGATAGCAATGGATCCGGGAAGGGGGGAAAAACATTCCCACACCTGTGTGTAAAACGGTGAAAATTTCACACAAAATCACGTTTTTTGACTGGAAGAGTTGACCTGAGTGGTTCCTAGGAGGACACGCTTGTGAGACAAAAGTTGCACAACTTGTACCGACGCGTCTGTCGCTGCCTGATATAGCTTTGTATTAGCTTCCGTTCGAAATCAATTTGACGTTTTTCCTTCCTGCAGTATGGAACAGGGAGGGCGGGAGGAGGTGCAATACCCCACCGTCGGATAGTACTTGGCGAGAGCTTTCCATCGATGCCCCGCACGCACGCCCTTATATAAGCTCGCGTTCGAAAGCTATGCTCATGTACAGGTGGCCTATCAAAATTTGTGTTCGTGGATCGGCGTCGGCAGTGGAAAACATCCCCACAATGTACGTTTGAAGTTGATGCTGTCCGGCGAGAAAGAGTGGAAAATCGCAATCATTGCAAACTCGAAAATTAACTCGTTTTATATAGGCATTTGTACATTTCAATTTATTCCAATGCTATACGTGTATTTTTACATGGCCTCAATCTTACACTAAAATACAATAAATACATATTTATTTCCCTTCAACCCCCATAGCATCAAATGTACGTGTAGCTTCGTTGAGCAAACGCTTGGTGTCCCACTGACCGTCCTCTTTGGTTAGGCCGCTGGTGAGTCTGACAACACCAGAGGCCAACATCCAGTGGCGCCACGAGGAGGCAGAGGATCGGATTTGGCCACCGTCCCAGCATCGGGCTGTTCCTTCACGGCGCCTTATACTGGGGTGACTTACACGTCACTTTACGAAAGCTGGAACGAAGAGAGAGAGAGAGAGAGAAGAAAAGAAATTAGGTGCTGGTTTAGCAGCCAAACCGGTTCCAATCGAAATGCAAATCGTGCTGCATGGAATGTTGGCGCAGCAGATTCCGGAACATCCGCTTCAGCTCGGTATAGTCCGGCGCGTCGCAGAATTCCATCTGCAACGCGTACTCGGTCAACCGCTGAAACTCAGCCGGCAGTCCTCTACACAGCTCGCTGGGCGTAATGCACAACTTCAGAAGCAGTGCCTCGTCCGGATCAAATCGCTCCTCGGTACCATACCACGGTAGGCCACCGCGGAGCAAAAACACCAGCATGTAGGCGAGCGACAAAATGTCATCTCGCCTGCTCGGTGTATACTCCAGATGAGCGAACACTGGTGCAAACTCGATCGTTCCGGCGAACGGGAAAAACGCATCCTGCGCTATGTGTTCCCCCGTGCGTGGGTGCCGATACGGCTCGGCAAGACCGAAGTCAATCATGTGCAGCGTCTTGCGGGTCGTTCCGCGACCCAGCAGGACATTGTCCGGCTTCAGGTCGCGGTGAACGTACCCCAGCTCGTGGTATGTTTCCAGCCTGTCGAGCAGTTGCAGCGCTAGCTGCGAAACCGTCTTCAGACCGAAGCGTCCTCCGCACAAGTTCAGTAAGTCCTGCAGGGATGGCCCCAGGCGCTCCAAAACCAGCACGTCGCGTTTGCGATACGTACCGGTGTCGATGAGTCTGGGCCATCCACGGGCCTTCGGCAGCCGCGCATAGATCCGGCGCTCCGTGGCGAGCAGGAGCCGGTCCACCTCTTTGCTGGCCATTTTCATCACCACCGGCTGCTTGGAGCGGGCATGGCTGCCCACCAACACCGTGCCGCAGCCACCAGCATCGAATTCGCCTTCAATCCGATAGGTGGAGAGATTCACCACCATCAAGGACTCCGGCGAACTAGAATTGGGCGCACGTCCTTCTCTAATCGACATGTTCGATTCTCTTTGGCCACCTGCGAAATGTAACTAGAAGCAACAGCAGAATCAATTTTTCGCAAAAACACTCGAAAAAACCGTTAAAAGTGAGAGCGAGCGAAAACACGTCACCTTGCGTTTACTCGTAGTGAGGATATAACCTGATGCATAAGTGTGGTCTACATATATAGCCTTTGGTTGGGTGATGTTCACATGTGTACTACGATCGAAACAGCAACTTGACAGATTACGCATTTTCGGCTGGTAACCATCTAGTTACCTGTGGTGTGTGGGTTCTGGAAAACGCATCCAAGTGTTGTTACATTTCCAGGTCCGATTTTGGTTCATTTCGTCGTACCGGTGTCCTGGCCTGGCGTAGCCTGTGCGAGTTCTGTGCAGATCCTGTGTCGCGTCCTGTGTGCTTCTTTTATTGGGTTTTTCTTTTCTACGGTTTTTTTTTTTTTTTTTTTTTTTTTTTTTTTTGTACGGGTAAAATTTATGGTTTTCTGGGACAGTGGCGCTCAGCCGCCACCGTGCGTCTCCATGAGAATGCGTCAAAGTGGTGGACGCTTTTATCTCCGAAACAGGATCAACATCAAAGCATCAACCGGCGGCAGAATTTAAAAAAGAACTTATTACCCAGGCTGGATGGACGCAAGCCTTTAAAGTATGAATGCAAAAGTATTGAAAACCTCGCCCGGATTGGAACATAGAGAACAAAAAAAAACATGAAATTTTTTTGTGAACATTAACATTTAATCGCGTAGCGAAAACGTTTCCTTTTTTTTGCAGGGAGAGTCTTCCAAACACGCGGATGTGTGCCTTTGATGGAAACGGTTTATTGCGCGGATTCTAATTACACCTCGTAAAATGGTACCCGTTTTTCGGTCGCGATGTCGAGATGCCGCCGAGATGAAGCGTGCGAATTTGCGAATTGCGATGGCGAGAAATCACCCGATCGCGCACGAATCGCGCAGCTCATTCGCCTCCTCGAACACAAACCAATGTCCCAATGTCCAGCGTCATCTATCGGCGAGATTTAGTACTATTCAGAACCGCTGCATCTTTTACTGTCAACCGAAGCTCTACGCAAGGTGGATGCAATCCGAGATCAGGTGAGGACAGATAGAGACGAAGACTAAGAAATCATTAATTTATTTGCTATTTTCACCTTTATTCCGCATCATCTACGAGACACATGGACACGCGAGGACAATTGCAGTAAGTGTTGCCTGATTTTGTATCTCTGATGTTTGTTCAATAAAATGAATAAATACAAAAATGCACTTGCCTATAAGCAAGAAAGAAAGTTTTCTGTTTGCTATACTTTTTGAAACCAACGGTGTGTAGCGGGTTTAAAATGACACCAAAGTCCCCCCAACTATGGCGACCCACCCAAGGTGGATTTAAAAATATCAGGTGGTGGACTCTGGTGCATTTTGACAATTCGTCACTTGCCGTAAGGTCCCCAGGATTCAAACTTTGTTTACATTAATTAAATTTGTTCATATAATTTATCTACCCCATTTTTTCGAATAAATATTCTTTAAAAATATATGTTGCACTTTGTGAGTATTTCTTATTTAACATTGAAACATACATTAAAGTGTGTTATTTTGTGTTATTCTGTGAATTTATTCTAGAATTCTTTGTGTTTTCGACATTTTTGATGATAAAAATTAAGAAATCATTATTTTTTTTTCAATTTTTACATTAATTCCTCATTATCTACGAGCCGCATGGCCGCAATTTACTTGAGATTAGAACTCATGCTAGCATGATTTTAAATTTCGTGCATAAACAAATCATCAAATCTTTTGTTAATATATTACGTTTTTTCGATAAAATCAATAGACACACTAAAATGCACATAATAACAAAGAAATCTGTTATATTTGCTAAGCTTTGTGTGCGGAAACCAATGGTCAACGGTTCTAAAATGACGTAAAGTCCCTCAACTATGGCGACCCCCCAAAGGCCCTAATCCACCACCTGATATTTTTAATCCACCTTGGACCCACCACCGGGTAAAGGGCCTTTTCCAGCACCTGATATTTTGAATCCACCTTGGCAACGCACCCCATCCCGTGCTACAACGGGTTCAACAACTGTCATCGTTTTTTCCCGATTTACACTTTACACTTTCCGTGCTCAGATGCGCTTTCCGTGCTCAGATGCGCTTTCCGTGCGCGGCCGTGTAGCGGTGGAGTAATTGCGCGATGGGTGTTGTGGATCGTACGTACTGCTGCTGCCGCTGGAATTGTCGTAAGGATGGCTGCTACCGGTGGCATTCGGCCGTCATAGCAGCTGCTCATAGACACCGCTGTGCTGCTGCAGGATGCCCTGGTCCTGGTACGTCGACGTTGCCTTTCCCGCTGCTTGTGTGTTTGGTGGTGCATACTATCTCACCACCCGGTATCGTCACTCGCCTGATGGTGTTTCCCTTTTGTGTCCCGTAAACAGCCCATCCCAACATCGCCCTCACCGATTGAGATCACCCAGATTGAGGCTCCAGCGGTGGAAGTAGTAGGAGCACATTCTCCAAGCCGATTGGGATTTTCCAAGCCTGGTTCTCGGTGTACCATCCTTCTGATGTTCCGCTGGCCGATCCTGTAAGTAATCATTCGAACTTGTCAGTGTGGGATAATGAATATTTTGTTGTGGCAAACTTAGCTGTTGAAACCGTCGCCGTGAACGACCGCTCTCCCCCGCGTGCGGCAATCTCCAGGCTCCAGGTCAAACGTGAAGCTGAAACGTCTCCTTGCGTTTCACGTTGGCCGTCCACTGCAACTCAAGTGGGGGCCCGGCTGGCCCTTCAATCTGATACTCGCTGCTAGGGTAACTTCAGCGTCAATGATGATCCTTCATCCAGAAATTGCGTGCGTGTCTCGCACTCGCTTGTTCAACGCTTGCACAACCCGGTACACGACACAGGAGAATCTCGATCGACAAGGCTTTGTTACGTGGTTTGCGGCACAGCTTCATCTGCGTTACAGTCTCAACACGTTCCATGGGAGACATGCGCTTCGCATCATTCTCTTAGCGTATGATCCGTGTTCGATCCAACGAAGGTAGGGAGTTTCAATTTGCGATGGCGAGAAACCCGATCGCGCACAAATCGCGCAACTCATTCGCCTCCTCGAACACGAACCATCTGAATTTAGCATCATCTATCGGCTCTGTTTTGCATTTCCCAATCAACTCTGGGGCTGTTTTGGACCCATAACCTTTCTCCATTTCGTGATTGTTCTGCAGTTTGTGGCAACCGTTCTTCCTTCCGTCAGTTCCGTGAATGCCTGTTTGGCACTTTCAATGAAGGCTTCTGTAATCCAATCTGTGATGATATGTAAGAAATAAAGCTGCTCGCTTTTGCAGAACAGTGATGGAATAGGACTGGACTATAAAGGCCCCGATAGAATGCCTCAGAGCAGTACGGTAAAGAGGAGCCAGAGACTTTCGAAGACACTATTTCTATTCGATACAATATTTTTGGAACAACCCAAGCTTTAAGGTTGTTTGGTGTGAAATATTTTACATTTCCCTGATATCCCGTTTTAGTTGTCCATTTTTGTAGGCCATTGATTCCGGACTGAAGTTCTTTCCTCTACATTCGGTTGCAGATTTGGACATCGCTACTAAACCGGGGTAAGAATGCTTCAGACAAACGGCGAGTAGCAGCAAATGAATTATCTCGATTATCTAAGCGTCGAAGGAGAAACGTTCTCTTTCGCTACACGCATCCAAATCCCGATGTAAATTGAAGTGTTCGATGGCTTTTTCCATCACGAATCACATACCAAAATTCGGTTAATTTTCCGGAGGCCGTTTTCAAATGACAGCCCGTGGCGCGTTCTGCAGAAGGACTTTGACTCCGATTTTGAGTAACGAGTGTTGGTCGTACCTACGCAAATGGTCGTACCAAATTTGGTCTACTAGCCGCGCCCTATCCAACGAGGGATAGCAATGGATCCGGGAAGGGGGGAAAAACATTCCCACACCTGTGTGTAAAACGGTGAAAATTTCACACAAAATCACGTTTTTTGACTGGAAGAGTTGACCTGAGTGGTTCCTAGGAGGACACGCTTGTGAGACAAAAGTTGCACAACTTGTACCGACGCGTCTGTCGCTGCCTGATATAGCTTTGTATTAGCTTCCGTTCGAAATCAATTTGACGTTTTTCCTTCCTGCAGTATGGAACAGGGAGGGCGGGAGGAGGTGCAATACCCCACCGTCGGATAGTACTTGGCGAGAGCTTTCCATCGATGCCCCGCACGCACGCCCTTATATAAGCTCGCGTTCGAAAGCTATGCTCATGTACAGGTGGCCTATCAAAATTTGTGTTCGTGGATCGGCGTCGGCAGTGGAAAACATCCCCACAATGTACGTTTGAAGTTGATGCTGTCCGGCGAGAAAGAGTGGAAAATCGCAATCATTGCAAACTCGAAAATTAACTCGTTTTATATAGGCATTTGTACATTTCAATTTATTCCAATGCTATACGTGTATTTTTACATGGCCTCAATCTTACACTAAAATACAATAAATACATATTTATTTCCCTTCAACCCCCATAGCATCAAATGTACGTGTAGCTTCGTTGAGCAAACGCTTGGTGTCCCACTGACCGTCCTCTTTGGTTAGGCCGCTGGTGAGTCTGACAACACCAGAGGCCAACATCCAGTGGCGCCACGAGGAGGCAGAGGATCGGATTTGGCCACCGTCCCAGCATCGGGCTGTTCCTTCACGGCGCCTTATACTGGGGTGACTTACACGTCACTTTACGAAAGCTGGAACGAAGAGAGAGAGAGAGAGAGAAGAAAAGAAATTAGGTGCTGGTTTAGCAGCCAAACCGGTTCCAATCGAAATGCAAATCGTGCTGCATGGAATGTTGGCGCAGCAGATTCCGGAACATCCGCTTCAGCTCGGTATAGTCCGGCGCGTCGCAGAATTCCATCTGCAACGCGTACTCGGTCAACCGCTGAAACTCAGCCGGCAGTCCTCTACACAGCTCGCTGGGCGTAATGCACAACTTCAGAAGCAGTGCCTCGTCCGGATCAAATCGCTCCTCGGTACCATACCACGGTAGGCCACCGCGGAGCAAAAACACCAGCATGTAGGCGAGCGACAAAATGTCATCTCGCCTGCTCGGTGTATACTCCAGATGAGCGAACACTGGTGCAAACTCGATCGTTCCGGCGAACGGGAAAAACGCATCCTGCGCTATGTGTTCCCCCGTGCGTGGGTGCCGATACGGCTCGGCAAGACCGAAGTCAATCATGTGCAGCGTCTTGCGGGTCGTTCCGCGACCCAGCAGGACATTGTCCGGCTTCAGGTCGCGGTGAACGTACCCCAGCTCGTGGTATGTTTCCAGCCTGTCGAGCAGTTGCAGCGCTAGCTGCGAAACCGTCTTCAGACCGAAGCGTCCTCCGCACAAGTTCAGTAAGTCCTGCAGGGATGGCCCCAGGCGCTCCAAAACCAGCACGTCGCGTTTGCGATACGTACCGGTGTCGATGAGTCTGGGCCATCCACGGGCCTTCGGCAGCCGCGCATAGATCCGGCGCTCCGTGGCGAGCAGGAGCCGGTCCACCTCTTTGCTGGCCATTTTCATCACCACCGGCTGCTTGGAGCGGGCATGGCTGCCCACCAACACCGTGCCGCAGCCACCAGCATCGAATTCGCCTTCAATCCGATAGGTGGAGAGATTCACCACCATCAAGGACTCCGGCGAACTAGAATTGGGCGCACGTCCTTCTCTAATCGACATGTTCGATTCTCTTTGGCCACCTGCGAAATGTAACTGGAAGCAACAGCAGAATCAATTTTTCGCAAAAACACTCGAAAAAACCGTTAAAAGTGAGAGCGAGCGAAAACACGTCACCTTGCGTTTACTCGTAGTGAGGATATAACCTGATGCATAAGTGTGGTCTACATATATAGCCTTTGGTTGGGTGATGTTCACATGTGTACTACGATCGAAACAGCAACTTGACAGATTACGCATTTTCGGCTGGTAACCATCTAGTTACCTGTGGTGTGTGGGTTCTGGAAAACGCATCCAAGTGTTGTTACATTTCCAGGTCCGATTTTGGTTCATTTCGTCGTACCGGTGTCCTGGCCTGGCGTAGCCTGTGCGAGTTCTGTGCAGATCCTGTGTCGCGTCCTGTGTGCTTCTTTTATTGGGTTTTTCTTTTCTACGGTTTTTTTTTTTTTTTTTTTTTTTTTTTTTTTTGTACGGGTAAAAGTGATGGTTTTCTGGGACAGTGGCGCTCAGCCGCCACCGTGCGTCTCCATGAGAATGCGTCAAAGTGGTGGACGCTTTTATCTCCGAAACAGGATCAACATCAAAGCATCAACCGGCGGCAGAATTTAAAAAAGAACTTATTACCCAGGCTGGATGGACGCAAGCCTTTAAAGTATGAATGCAAAAGTATTGAAAACCTCGCCCGGATTGGAACATAGAGAACTAAAAAAAAACATGAAATTTTTTTGTGAACATTAACATTTAATCGCGTAGCGAAAACGTTTCCTTTTTTTTGCAGGGAGAGTCTTCCAAACACGCGGATGTGTGCCTTTGATGGAAACGGTTTATTGCGCGGATTCTAATTACACCTCGTAAAATGGTACCCGTTTTTCGGTCGCGATGTCGAGATGCCGCCGAGATGAAGCGTGCGAATTTGCGAATTGCGATGGCGAGAAATCACCCGATCGCGCACGAATCGCGCAGCTCATTCGCCTCCTCGAACACAAACCAATGTCCCAATGTCCAGCGTCATCTATCGGCGAGATTTAGTACTATTCAGAACCGCTGCATCTTTTACTGTCAACCGAAGCTCTACGCAAGGTGGATGCAATCCGAGATCAGGTGAGGACAGATAGAGACGAAGACTAAGAAATCATTAATTTATTTGCTATTTTCACCTTTATTCCGCATCATCTACGAGACACATGGACACGCGAGGACAATTGCAGTAAGTGTTGCCTGATTTTGTATCTCTGATGTTTGTTCAATAAAATGAATAAATACAAAAATGCACTTGCCTATAAGCAAGAAAGAAAGTTTTCTGTTTGCTATACTTTTTGAAACCAACGGTGTGTAGCGGGTTTAAAATGACACCAAAGTCCCCCCAACTATGGCGACCCACCCAAGGTGGATTTAAAAATATCAGGTGGTGGACTCTAGTGCATTTTGACAATTCGTCACTTGCCGTAAGGTCCCCAGGATTCAAACTTTGTTTACATTAATTAAATTTGTTCATATAATTTATCTACCCCATTTTTTCGAATAAATATTCTTTAAAAATATATGTTGCACTTTGTGAGTATTTCTTATTTAACATTGAAACATACATTAAAGTGTGTTATTTTGTGAATTTATTCTAGAATTCTTTGTGTTTTCGACATTTTTGATGATAAAAATTAAGAAATCATTATTTTTTTTTCAATTTTTACATTAATTCCTCATTATCTACGAGCCGCATGGCCGCAATTTACTTGAGATTAGAACTCATGCTAGCATGATTTTAAATTTCGTGCATAAACAAATCATCAAATCTTTTGTTAATATATTACGTTTTTTCGATAAAATCAATAGACACACTAAAATGCACATAATAACAAAGAAATCTGTTATATTTGCTAAGCTTTGTGTGCGGAAACCAATGGTCAACGGTTCTAAAATGACGTAAAGTCCCTCAACTATGGCGACCCCCCAAAGGCCCTAATCCACCACCTGATATTTTTAATCCACCTTGGACCCACCACCGGGTAAAGGGCCTTTTCCAGCACCTGATATTTTGAATCCACCTTGGCAACGCACCCCATCCCGTGCTACAACGGGTTCAACAACTGTCATCGTTTTTTCCCGATTTACACTTTACACTTTCCGTGCTCAGATGCGCTTTCCGTGCTCAGATGCGCTTTCCGTGCGCGGCCGTGTAGCGGTGGAGTAATTGCGCGATGGGTGTTGTGGATCGTACGTACTGCTGCTGCCGCTGGAATTGTCGTAAGGATGGCTGCTACCGGTGGCATTCGGCCGTCATAGCAGCTGCTCATAGACACCGCTGTGCTGCTGCAGGATGCCCTGGTCCTGGTACGTCGACGTTGCCTTTCCCGCTGCTTGTGTGTTTGGTGGTGCATACTATCTCACCACCCGGTATCGTCACTCGCCTGATGGTGTTTCCCTTTTGTGTCCCGTAAACAGCCCATCCCAACATCGCCCTCACCGATTGAGATCACCCAGATTGAGGCTCCAGCGGTGGAAGTAGTAGGAGCACATTCTCCAAGCCGATTGGGATTTTCCAAGCCTGGTTCTCGGTGTACCATCCTTCTGATGTTCCGCTGGCCGATCCTGTAAGTAATCATTCGAACTTGTCAGTGTGGGATAATGAATATTTTGTTGTGGCAAACTTAGCTGTTGAAACCGTCGCCGTGAACGACCGCTCTCCCCCGCGTGCGGCAATCTCCAGGCTCCAGGTCAAACGTGAAGCTGAAACGTCTCCTTGCGTTTCACGTTGGCCGTCCACTGCAACTCAAGTGGGGGCCCGGCTGGCCCTTCAATCTGATACTCGCTGCTAGGGTAACTTCAGCGTCAATGATGATCCTTCATCCAGAAATTGCGTGCGTGTCTCGCACTCGCTTGTTCAACGCTTGCACAACCCGGTACACGACACAGGAGAATCTCGATCGACAAGGCTTTGTTACGTGGTTTGCGGCACAGCTTCATCTGCGTTACAGTCTCAACACGTTCCATGGGAGACATGCGCTTCGCATCATTCTCTTAGCGTATGATCCGTGTTCGATCCAACGAAGGTAGGGAGTTTCAATTTGCGATGGCGAGAAACCCGATCGCGCACAAATCGCGCAACTCATTCGCCTCCTCGAACACGAACCATCTGAATTTAGCATCATCTATCGGCTCTGTTTTGCATTTCCCAATCAACTCTGGGGCTGTTTTGGACCCATAACCTTTCTCCATTTCGTGATTGTTCTGCAGTTTGTGGCAACCGTTCTTCCTTCCGTCAGTTCCGTGAATGCCTGTTTGGCACTTTCAATGAAGGCTTCTGTAATCCAATCTGTGATGATATGTAAGAAATAAAGCTGCTCGCTTTTGCAGAACAGTGATGGAATAGGACTGGACTATAAAGGCCCCGATAGAATGCCTCAGAGCAGTACGGTAAAGAGGAGCCAGAGACTTTCGAAGACACTATTTCTATTCGATACAATATTTTTGGAACAACCCAAGCTTTAAGGTTGTTTGGTGTGAAATATTTTACATTTCCCTGATATCCCGTTTTAGTTGTCCATTTTTGTAGGCCATTGATTCCGGACTGAAGTTCTTTCCTCTACATTCGGTTGCAGATTTGGACATCGCTACTAAACCGGGGTAAGAATGCTTCAGACAAACGGCGAGTAGCAGCAAATGAATTATCTCGATTATCTAAGCGTCGAAGGAGAAACGTTCTCTTTCGCTACACGCATCCAAATCCCGATGTAAATTGAAGTGTTCGATGGCTTTTTCCATCACGAATCACATACCAAAATTCGGTTAATTTTCCGGAGGCCGTTTTCAAATGACAGCCCGTGGCGCGTTCTGCAGAAGGACTTTGACTCCGATTTTGAGTAACGAGTGTTGGTCGTACCTACGCAAATGGTCGTACCAAATTTGGTCTACTAGCCGCGCCCTATCCAACGAGGGATAGCAATGGATCCGGGAAGGGGGGAAAAACATTCCCACACCTGTGTGTAAAACGGTGAAAATTTCACACAAAATCACGTTTTTTGACTGGAAGAGTTGACCTGAGTGGTTCCTAGGAGGACACGCTTGTGAGACAAAAGTTGCACAACTTGTACCGACGCGTCTGTCGCTGCCTGATATAGCTTTGTATTAGCTTCCGTTCGAAATCAATTTGACGTTTTTCCTTCCTGCAGTATGGAACAGGGAGGGCGGGAGGAGGTGCAATACCCCACCGTCGGATAGTACTTGGCGAGAGCTTTCCATCGATGCCCCGCACGCACGCCCTTATATAAGCTCGCGTTCGAAAGCTATGCTCATGTACAGGTGGCCTATCAAAATTTGTGTTCGTGGATCGGCGTCGGCAGTGGAAAACATCCCCACAATGTACGTTTGAAGTTGATGCTGTCCGGCGAGAAAGAGTGGAAAATCGCAATCATTGCAAACTCGAAAATTAACTCGTTTTATATAGGCATTTGTACATTTCAATTTATTCCAATGCTATACGTGTATTTTTACATGGCCTCAATCTTACACTAAAATACAATAAATACATATTTATTTCCCTTCAACCCCCATAGCATCAAATGTACGTGTAGCTTCGTTGAGCAAACGCTTGGTGTCCCACTGACCGTCCTCTTTGGTTAGGCCGCTGGTGAGTCTGACAACACCAGAGGCCAACATCCAGTGGCGCCACGAGGAGGCAGAGGATCGGATTTGGCCACCGTCCCAGCATCGGGCTGTTCCTTCACGGCGCCTTATACTGGGGTGACTTACACGTCACTTTACGAAAGCTGGAACGAAGAGAGAGAGAGAGAGAGAAGAAAAGAAATTAGGTGCTGGTTTAGCAGCCAAACCGGTTCCAATCGAAATGCAAATCGTGCTGCATGGAATGTTGGCGCAGCAGATTCCGGAACATCCGCTTCAGCTCGGTATAGTCCGGCGCGTCGCAGAATTCCATCTGCAACGCGTACTCGGTCAACCGCTGAAACTCAGCCGGCAGTCCTCTACACAGCTCGCTGGGCGTAATGCACAACTTCAGAAGCAGTGCCTCGTCCGGATCAAATCGCTCCTCGGTACCATACCACGGTAGGCCACCGCGGAGCAAAAACACCAGCATGTAGGCGAGCGACAAAATGTCATCTCGCCTGCTCGGTGTATACTCCAGATGAGCGAACACTGGTGCAAACTCGATCGTTCCGGCGAACGGGAAAAACGCATCCTGCGCTATGTGTTCCCCCGTGCGTGGGTGCCGATACGGCTCGGCAAGACCGAAGTCAATCATGTGCAGCGTCTTGCGGGTCGTTCCGCGACCCAGCAGGACATTGTCCGGCTTCAGGTCGCGGTGAACGTACCCCAGCTCGTGGTATGTTTCCAGCCTGTCGAGCAGTTGCAGCGCTAGCTGCGAAACCGTCTTCAGACCGAAGCGTCCTCCGCACAAGTTCAGTAAGTCCTGCAGGGATGGCCCCAGGCGCTCCAAAACCAGCACGTCGCGTTTGCGATACGTACCGGTGTCGATGAGTCTGGGCCATCCACGGGCCTTCGGCAGCCGCGCATAGATCCGGCGCTCCGTGGCGAGCAGGAGCCGGTCCACCTCTTTGCTGGCCATTTTCATCACCACCGGCTGCTTGGAGCGGGCATGGCTGCCCACCAACACCGTGCCGCAGCCACCAGCATCGAATTCGCCTTCAATCCGATAGGTGGAGAGATTCACCACCATCAAGGACTCCGGCGAACTAGAATTGGGCGCACGTCCTTCTCTAATCGACATGTTCGATTCTCTTTGGCCACCTGCGAAATGTAACTGGAAGCAACAGCAGAATCAATTTTTCGCAAAAACACTCGAAAAAACCGTTAAAAGTGAGAGTGAGCGAAAACACGTCACCTTGCGTTTACTCGTAGTGAGGATATAACCTGATGCATAAGTGTGGTCTACATATATAGCCTTTGGTTGGGTGATGTTCACATGTGTACTACGATCGAAACAGCAACTTGACAGATTACGCATTTTCGGCTGGTAACCATCTAGTTACCTGTGGTGTGTGGGTTCTGGAAAACGCATCCAAGTGTTGTTACATTTCCAGGTCCGATTTTGGTTCATTTCGTCGTACCGGTGTCCTGGCCTGGCGTAGCCTGTGCGAGTTCTGTGCAGATCCTGTGTCGCGTCCTGTGTGCTTCTTTTATTGGGTTTTTCTTTTCTACGGTTTTTTTTTTTTTTTTTTTTTTTTGTACGGGTAAAAGTGATGGTTTTCTGGGACAGTGGCGCTCAGCCGCCACCGTGCGTCTCCATGAGAATGCGTCAAAGTGGTGGACGCTTTTATCTCCGAAACAGGATCAACATCAAAGCATCAACCGGCGGCAGAATTTAAAAAAGAACTTATTACCCAGGCTGGATGGACGCAAGCCTTTAAAGTATGAATGCAAAAGTATTGAAAACCTCGCCCGGATTGGAACATAGAGAACTAAAAAAAAACATGAAATTTTTTTGTGAACATTAACATTTAATCGCGTAGCGAAAACGTTTCCTTTTTTTTGCAGGGAGAGTCTTCCAAACACGCGGATGTGTGCCTTTGATGGAAACGGTTTATTGCGCGGATTCTAATTACACCTCGTAAAATGGTACCCGTTTTTCGGTCGCGATGTCGAGATGCCGCCGAGATGAAGCGTGCGAATTTGCGAATTGCGATGGCGAGAAATCACCCGATCGCGCACGAATCGCGCAGCTCATTCGCCTCCTCGAACACAAACCAATGTCCCAATGTCCAGCGTCATCTATCGGCGAGATTTAGTACTATTCAGAACCGCTGCATCTTTTACTGTCAACCGAAGCTCTACGCAAGGTGGATGCAATCCGAGATCAGGTGAGGACAGATAGAGACGAAGACTAAGAAATCATTAATTTATTTGCTATTTTCACCTTTATTCCGCATCATCTACGAGACACATGGACACGCGAGGACAATTGCAGTAAGTGTTGCCTGATTTTGTATCTCTGATGTTTGTTCAATAAAATGAATAAATACAAAAATGCACTTGCCTATAAGCAAGAAAGAAAGTTTTCTGTTTGCTATACTTTTTGAAACCAACGGTGTGTAGCGGGTTTAAAATGACACCAAAGTCCCCCCAACTATGGCGACCCACCCAAGGTGGATTTAAAAATATCAGGTGGTGGACTCTAGTGCATTTTGACAATTCGTCACTTGCCGTAAGGTCCCCAGGATTCAAACTTTGTTTACATTAATTAAATTTGTTCATATAATTTATCTACCCCATTTTTTCGAATAAATATTCTTTAAAAATATATTTTGGACTTTGTGAGTTCTTATTTAACATTGAAACATACATTAAAGTGTGTTATTTTGTGTTATTCTGTGAATTTATTCTAGAATTCTTTGTGTTTTCGACATTTTTGATGATAAAAATTAAGAAATCATTATTTTTTTTTCAATTTTTACATTAATTCCTCATTATCTACGAGCCGCATGGCCGCAATTTACTTGAGATTAGAACTCATGCTAGCATGATTTTAAATTTCGTGCATAAACAAATCATCAAATCTTTTGTTAATATATTACGTTTTTTCGATAAAATCAATAGACACACTAAAATGCACATAATAACAAAGAAATCTGTTATATTTGCTAAGCTTTGTGTGCGGAAACCAATGGTCAACGGTTCTAAAATGACGTAAAGTCCCTCAACTATGGCGACCCCCCAAAGGCCCTAATCCACCACCTGATATTTTTAATCCACCTTGGACCCACCACCGGGTAAAGGGCCTTTTCCAGCACCTGATATTTTGAATCCACCTTGGCAACGCACCCCATCCCGTGCTACAACGGGTTCAACAACTGTCATCGTTTTTTCCCGATTTACACTTTACACTTTCCGTGCTCAGATGCGCTTTCCGTGCTCAGATGCGCTTTCCGTGCGCGGCCGTGTAGCGGTGGAGTAATTGCGCGATGGGTGTTGTGGATCGTACGTACTGCTGCTGCCGCTGGAATTGTCGTAAGGATGGCTGCTACCGGTGGCATTCGGCCGTCATAGCAGCTGCTCATAGACACCGCTGTGCTGCTGCAGGATGCCCTGGTCCTGGTACGTCGACGTTGCCTTTCCCGCTGCTTGTGTGTTTGGTGGTGCATACTATCTCACCACCCGGTATCGTCACTCGCCTGATGGTGTTTCCCTTTTGTGTCCCGTAAACAGCCCATCCCAACATCGCCCTCACCGATTGAGATCACCCAGATTGAGGCTCCAGCGGTGGAAGTAGTAGGAGCACATTCTCCAAGCCGATTGGGATTTTCCAAGCCTGGTTCTCGGTGTACCATCCTTCTGATGTTCCGCTGGCCGATCCTGTAAGTAATCATTCGAACTTGTCAGTGTGGGATAATGAATATTTTGTTGTGGCAAACTTAGCTGTTGAAACCGTCGCCGTGAACGACCGCTCTCCCCCGCGTGCGGCAATCTCCAGGCTCCAGGTCAAACGTGAAGCTGAAACGTCTCCTTGCGTTTCACGTTGGCCGTCCACTGCAACTCAAGTGGGGGCCCGGCTGGCCCTTCAATCTGAGACTCGCTGCTAGGGTAACTTCAGCGTCAATGATGATCCTTCATCCAGAAATTGCGTGCGTGTCTCGCACTCGCTTGTTCAACGCTTGCACAACCCGGTACACGACACAGGAGAATCTCGATCGACAAGGCTTTGTTACGTGGTTTGCGGCACAGCTTCATCTGCGTTACAGTCTCAACACGTTCCATGGGAGACATGCGCTTCGCATCATTCTCTTAGCGTATGATCCGTGTTCGATCCAACGAAGGTAGGGAGTTTCAATTTGCGATGGCGAGAAACCCGATCGCGCACAAATCGCGCAACTCATTCGCCTCCTCGAACACGAACCATCTGAATTTAGCATCATCTATCGGCTCTGTTTTGCATTTCCCAATCAACTCTGGGGCTGTTTTGGACCCATAACCTTTCTCCATTTCGTGATTGTTCTGCAGTTTGTGGCAACCGTTCTTCCTTCCGTCAGTTCCGTGAATGCCTGTTTGGCACTTTCAATGAAGGCTTCTGTAATCCAATCTGTGATGATATGTAAGAAATAAAGCTGCTCGCTTTTGCAGAACAGTGATGGAATAGGACTGGACTATAAAGGCCCCGATAGAATGCCTCAGAGCAGTACGGTAAAGAGGAGCCAGAGACTTTCGAAGACACTATTTCTATTCGATACAATATTTTTGGAACAACCCAAGCTTTAAGGTTGTTTGGTGTGAAATATTTTACATTTCCCTGATATCCCGTTTTAGTTGTCCATTTTTGTAGGCCATTGATTCCGGACTGAAGTTCTTTCCTCTACATTCGGTTGCAGATTTGGACATCGCTACTAAACCGGGGTAAGAATGCTTCAGACAAACGGCGAGTAGCAGCAAATGAATTATCTCGATTATCTAAGCGTCGAAGGAGAAACGTTCTCTTTCGCTACACGCATCCAAATCCCGATGTAAATTGAAGTGTTCGATGGCTTTTTCCATCACGAATCACATACCAAAATTCGGTTAATTTTCCGGAGGCCGTTTTCAAATGACAGCCCGTGGCGCGTTCTGCAGAAGGACTTTGACTCCGATTTTGAGTAACGAGTGTTGGTCGTACCTACGCAAATGGTCGTACCAAATTTGGTCTACTAGCCGCGCCCTATCCAACGAGGGATAGCAATGGATCCGGGAAGGGGGGAAAAACATTCCCACACCTGTGTGTAAAACGGTGAAAATTTCACACAAAATCACGTTTTTTGACTGGAAGAGTTGACCTGAGTGGTTCCTAGGAGGACACGCTTGTGAGACAAAAGTTGCACAACTTGTACCGACGCGTCTGTCGCTGCCTGATATAGCTTTGTATTAGCTTCCGTTCGAAATCAATTTGACGTTTTTCCTTCCTGCAGTATGGAACAGGGAGGGCGGGAGGAGGTGCAATACCCCACCGTCGGATAGTACTTGGCGAGAGCTTTCCATCGATGCCCCGCACGCACGCCCTTATATAAGCTCGCGTTCGAAAGCTATGCTCATGTACAGGTGGCCTATCAAAATTTGTGTTCGTGGATCGGCGTCGGCAGTGGAAAACATCCCCACAATGTACGTTTGAAGTTGATGCTGTCCGGCGAGAAAGAGTGGAAAATCGCAATCATTGCAAACTCGAAAATTAACTCGTTTTATATAGGCATTTGTACATTTCAATTTATTCCAATGCTATACGTGTATTTTTACATGGCCTCAATCTTACACTAAAATACAATAAATACATATTTATTTCCCTTCAACCCCCATAGCATCAAATGTACGTGTAGCTTCGTTGAGCAAACGCTTGGTGTCCCACTGACCGTCCTCTTTGGTTAGGCCGCTGGTGAGTCTGACAACACCAGAGGCCAACATCCAGTGGCGCCACGAGGAGGCAGAGGATCGGATTTGGCCACCGTCCCAGCATCGGGCTGTTCCTTCACGGCGCCTTATACTGGGGTGACTTACACGTCACTTTACGAAAGCTGGAACGAAGAGAGAGAGAGAGAGAGAAGAAAAGAAATTAGGTGCTGGTTTAGCAGCCAAACCGGTTCCAATCGAAATGCAAATCGTGCTGCATGGAATGTTGGCGCAGCAGATTCCGGAACATCCGCTTCAGCTCGGTATAGTCCGGCGCGTCGCAGAATTCCATCTGCAACGCGTACTCGGTCAACCGCTGAAACTCAGCCGGCAGTCCTCTACACAGCTCGCTGGGCGTAATGCACAACTTCAGAAGCAGTGCCTCGTCCGGATCAAATCGCTCCTCGGTACCATACCACGGTAGGCCACCGCGGAGCAAAAACACCAGCATGTAGGCGAGCGACAAAATGTCATCTCGCCTGCTCGGTGTATACTCCAGATGAGCGAACACTGGTGCAAACTCGATCGTTCCGGCGAACGGGAAAAACGCATCCTGCGCTATGTGTTCCCCCGTGCGTGGGTGCCGATACGGCTCGGCAAGACCGAAGTCAATCATGTGCAGCGTCTTGCGGGTCGTTCCGCGACCCAGCAGGACATTGTCCGGCTTCAGGTCGCGGTGAACGTACCCCAGCTCGTGGTATGTTTCCAGCCTGTCGAGCAGTTGCAGCGCTAGCTGCGAAACCGTCTTCAGACCGAAGCGTCCTCCGCACAAGTTCAGTAAGTCCTGCAGGGATGGCCCCAGGCGCTCCAAAACCAGCACGTCGCGTTTGCGATACGTACCGGTGTCGATGAGTCTGGGCCATCCACGGGCCTTCGGCAGCCGCGCATAGATCCGGCGCTCCGTGGCGAGCAGGAGCCGGTCCACCTCTTTGCTGGCCATTTTCATCACCACCGGCTGCTTGGAGCGGGCATGGCTGCCCACCAACACCGTGCCGCAGCCACCAGCATCGAATTCGCCTTCAATCCGATAGGTGGAGAGATTCACCACCATCAAGGACTCCGGCGAACTAGAATTGGGCGCACGTCCTTCTCTAATCGACATGTTCGATTCTCTTTGGCCACCTGCGAAATGTAACTGGAAGCAACAGCAGAATCAATTTTTCGCAAAAACACTCGAAAAAACCGTTAAAAGTGAGAGTGAGCGAAAACACGTCACCTTGCGTTTACTCGTAGTGAGGATATAACCTGATGCATAAGTGTGGTCTACATATATAGCCTTTGGTTGGGTGATGTTCACATGTGTACTACGATCGAAACAGCAACTTGACAGATTACGCATTTTCGGCTGGTAACCATCTAGTTACCTGTGGTGTGTGGGTTCTGGAAAACGCATCCAAGTGTTGTTACATTTCCAGGTCCGATTTTGGTTCATTTCGTCGTACCGGTGTCCTGGCCTGGCGTAGCCTGTGCGAGTTCTGTGCAGATCCTGTGTCGCGTCCTGTGTGCTTCTTTTATTGGGTTTTTCTTTTCTACGGTTTTTTTTTTTTTTTTTTTTTTTTTGTACGGGTAAAAGTGATGGTTTTCTGGGACAGTGGCGCTCAGCCGCCACCGTGCGTCTCCATGAGAATGCGTCAAAGTGGTGGACGCTTTTATCTCCGAAACAGGATCAACATCAAAGCATCAACCGGCGGCAGAATTTAAAAAAGAACTTATTACCCAGGCTGGATGGACGCAAGCCTTTAAAGTATGAATGCAAAAGTATTGAAAACCTCGCCCGGATTGGAACATAGAGAACTAAAAAAAAACATGAAATTTTTTTGTGAACATTAACATTTAATCGCGTAGCGAAAACGTTTCCTTTTTTTTGCAGGGAGAGTCTTCCAAACACGCGGATGTGTGCCTTTGATGGAAACGGTTTATTGCGCGGATTCTAATTACACCTCGTAAAATGGTACCCGTTTTTCGGTCGCGATGTCGAGATGCCGCCGAGATGAAGCGTGCGAATTTGCGAATTGCGATGGCGAGAAATCACCCGATCGCGCACGAATCGCGCAGCTCATTCGCCTCCTCGAACACAAACCAATGTCCCAATGTCCAGCGTCATCTATCGGCGAGATTTAGTACTATTCAGAACCGCTGCATCTTTTACTGTCAACCGAAGCTCTACGCAAGGTGGATGCAATCCGAGATCAGGTGAGGACAGATAGAGACGAAGACTAAGAAATCATTAATTTATTTGCTATTTTCACCTTTATTCCGCATCATCTACGAGACACATGGACACGCGAGGACAATTGCAGTAAGTGTTGCCTGATTTTGTATCTCTGATGTTTGTTCAATAAAATGAATAAATACAAAAATGCACTTGCCTATAAGCAAGAAAGAAAGTTTTCTGTTTGCTATACTTTTTGAAACCAACGGTGTGTAGCGGGTTTAAAATGACACCAAAGTCCCCCCAACTATGGCGACCCACCCAAGGTGGATTTAAAAATATCAGGTGGTGGACTCTAGTGCATTTTGACAATTCGTCACTTGCCGTAAGGTCCCCAGGATTCAAACTTTGTTTACATTAATTAAATTTGTTCATATAATTTATCTACCCCATTTTTTCGAATAAATATTCTTTAAAAATATATGTTGCACTTTGTGAGTATTTCTTATTTAACATTGAAACATACATTAAAGTGTGTTATTTTGTGTTATTCTGTGAATTTATTCTAGAATTCTTTGTGTTTTCGACATTTTTGATGATAAAAATTAAGAAATCATTATTTTTTTTTCAATTTTTACATTAATTCCTCATTATCTACGAGCCGCATGGCCGCAATTTACTTGAGATTAGAACTCATGCTAGCATGATTTTAAATTTCGTGCATAAACAAATCATCAAATCTTTTGTTAATATATTACGTTTTTTCGATAAAATCAATAGACACACTAAAATGCACATAATAACAAAGAAATCTGTTATATTTGCTAAGCTTTGTGTGCGGAAACCAATGGTCAACGGTTCTAAAATGACGTAAAGTCCCTCAACTATGGCGACCCCCCAAAGGCCCTAATCCACCACCTGATATTTTTAATCCACCTTGGACCCACCACCGGGTAAAGGGCCTTTTCCAGCACCTGATATTTTGAATCCACCTTGGCAACGCACCCCATCCCGTGCTACAACGGGTTCAACAACTGTCATCGTTTTTTCCCGATTTACACTTTACACTTTCCGTGCTCAGATGCGCTTTCCGTGCTCAGATGCGCTTTCCGTGCGCGGCCGTGTAGCGGTGGAGTAATTGCGCGATGGGTGTTGTGGATCGTACGTACTGCTGCTGCCGCTGGAATTGTCGTAAGGATGGCTGCTACCGGTGGCATTCGGCCGTCATAGCAGCTGCTCATAGACACCGCTGTGCTGCTGCAGGATGCCCTGGTCCTGGTACGTCGACGTTGCCTTTCCCGCTGCTTGTGTGTTTGGTGGTGCATACTATCTCACCACCCGGTATCGTCACTCGCCTGATGGTGTTTCCCTTTTGTGTCCCGTAAACAGCCCATCCCAACATCGCCCTCACCGATTGAGATCACCCAGATTGAGGCTCCAGCGGTGGAAGTAGTAGGAGCACATTCTCCAAGCCGATTGGGATTTTCCAAGCCTGGTTCTCGGTGTACCATCCTTCTGATGTTCCGCTGGCCGATCCTGTAAGTAATCATTCGAACTTGTCAGTGTGGGATAATGAATATTTTGTTGTGGCAAACTTAGCTGTTGAAACCGTCGCCGTGAACGACCGCTCTCCCCCGCGTGCGGCAATCTCCAGGCTCCAGGTCAAACGTGAAGCTGAAACGTCTCCTTGCGTTTCACGTTGGCCGTCCACTGCAACTCAAGTGGGGGCCCGGCTGGCCCTTCAATCTGATACTCGCTGCTAGGGTAACTTCAGCGTCAATGATGATCCTTCATCCAGAAATTGCGTGCGTGTCTCGCACTCGCTTGTTCAACGCTTGCACAACCCGGTACACGACACAGGAGAATCTCGATCGACAAGGCTTTGTTACGTGGTTTGCGGCACAGCTTCATCTGCGTTACAGTCTCAACACGTTCCATGGGAGACATGCGCTTCGCATCATTCTCTTAGCGTATGATCCGTGTTCGATCCAACGAAGGTAGGGAGTTTCAATTTGCGATGGCGAGAAACCCGATCGCGCACAAATCGCGCAACTCATTCGCCTCCTCGAACACGAACCATCTGAATTTAGCATCATCTATCGGCTCTGTTTTGCATTTCCCAATCAACTCTGGGGCTGTTTTGGACCCATAACCTTTCTCCATTTCGTGATTGTTCTGCAGTTTGTGGCAACCGTTCTTCCTTCCGTCAGTTCCGTGAATGCCTGTTTGGCACTTTCAATGAAGGCTTCTGTAATCCAATCTGTGATGATATGTAAGAAATAAAGCTGCTCGCTTTTGCAGAACAGTGATGGAATAGGACTGGACTATAAAGGCCCCGATAGAATGCCTCAGAGCAGTACGGTAAAGAGGAGCCAGAGACTTTCGAAGACACTATTTCTATTCGATACAATATTTTTGGAACAACCCAAGCTTTAAGGTTGTTTGGTGTGAAATATTTTACATTTCCCTGATATCCCGTTTTAGTTGTCCATTTTTGTAGGCCATTGATTCCGGACTGAAGTTCTTTCCTCTACATTCGGTTGCAGATTTGGACATCGCTACTAAACCGGGGTAAGAATGCTTCAGACAAACGGCGAGTAGCAGCAAATGAATTATCTCGATTATCTAAGCGTCGAAGGAGAAACGTTCTCTTTCGCTACACGCATCCAAATCCCGATGTAAATTGAAGTGTTCGATGGCTTTTTCCATCACGAATCACATACCAAAATTCGGTTAATTTTCCGGAGGCCGTTTTCAAATGACAGCCCGTGGCGCGTTCTGCAGAAGGACTTTGACTCCGATTTTGAGTAACGAGTGTTGGTCGTACCTACGCAAATGGTCGTACCAAATTTGGTCTACTAGCCGCGCCCTATCCAACGAGGGATAGCAATGGATCCGGGAAGGGGGGAAAAACATTCCCACACCTGTGTGTAAAACGGTGAAAATTTCACACAAAATCACGTTTTTTGACTGGAAGAGTTGACCTGAGTGGTTCCTAGGAGGACACGCTTGTGAGACAAAAGTTGCACAACTTGTACCGACGCGTCTGTCGCTGCCTGATATAGCTTTGTATTAGCTTCCGTTCGAAATCAATTTGACGTTTTTCCTTCCTGCAGTATGGAACAGGGAGGGCGGGAGGAGGTGCAATACCCCACCGTCGGATAGTACTTGGCGAGAGCTTTCCATCGATGCCCCGCACGCACGCCCTTATATAAGCTCGCGTTCGAAAGCTATGCTCATGTACAGGTGGCCTATCAAAATTTGTGTTCGTGGATCGGCGTCGGCAGTGGAAAACATCCCCACAATGTACGTTTGAAGTTGATGCTGTCCGGCGAGAAAGAGTGGAAAATCGCAATCATTGCAAACTCGAAAATTAACTCGTTTTATATAGGCATTTGTACATTTCAATTTATTCCAATGCTATACGTGTATTTTTACATGGCCTCAATCTTACACTAAAATACAATAAATACATATTTATTTCCCTTCAACCCCCATAGCATCAAATGTACGTGTAGCTTCGTTGAGCAAACGCTTGGTGTCCCACTGACCGTCCTCTTTGGTTAGGCCGCTGGTGAGTCTGACAACACCAGAGGCCAACATCCAGTGGCGCCACGAGGAGGCAGAGGATCGGATTTGGCCACCGTCCCAGCATCGGGCTGTTCCTTCACGGCGCCTTATACTGGGGTGACTTACACGTCACTTTACGAAAGCTGGAACGAAGAGAGAGAGAGAGAGAGAAGAAAAGAAATTAGGTGCTGGTTTAGCAGCCAAACCGGTTCCAATCGAAATGCAAATCGTGCTGCATGGAATGTTGGCGCAGCAGATTCCGGAACATCCGCTTCAGCTCGGTATAGTCCGGCGCGTCGCAGAATTCCATCTGCAACGCGTACTCGGTCAACCGCTGAAACTCAGCCGGCAGTCCTCTACACAGCTCGCTGGGCGTAATGCACAACTTCAGAAGCAGTGCCTCGTCCGGATCAAATCGCTCCTCGGTACCATACCACGGTAGGCCACCGCGGAGCAAAAACACCAGCATGTAGGCGAGCGACAAAATGTCATCTCGCCTGCTCGGTGTATACTCCAGATGAGCGAACACTGGTGCAAACTCGATCGTTCCGGCGAACGGGAAAAACGCATCCTGCGCTATGTGTTCCCCCGTGCGTGGGTGCCGATACGGCTCGGCAAGACCGAAGTCAATCATGTGCAGCGTCTTGCGGGTCGTTCCGCGACCCAGCAGGACATTGTCCGGCTTCAGGTCGCGGTGAACGTACCCCAGCTCGTGGTATGTTTCCAGCCTGTCGAGCAGTTGCAGCGCTAGCTGCGAAACCGTCTTCAGACCGAAGCGTCCTCCGCACAAGTTCAGTAAGTCCTGCAGGGATGGCCCCAGGCGCTCCAAAACCAGCACGTCGCGTTTGCGATACGTACCGGTGTCGATGAGTCTGGGCCATCCACGGGCCTTCGGCAGCCGCGCATAGATCCGGCGCTCCGTGGCGAGCAGGAGCCGGTCCACCTCTTTGCTGGCCATTTTCATCACCACCGGCTGCTTGGAGCGGGCATGGCTGCCCACCAACACCGTGCCGCAGCCACCAGCATCGAATTCGCCTTCAATCCGATAGGTGGAGAGATTCACCACCATCAAGGACTCCGGCGAACTAGAATTGGGCGCACGTCCTTCTCTAATCGACATGTTCGATTCTCTTTGGCCACCTGCGAAATGTAACTGGAAGCAACAGCAGAATCAATTTTTCGCAAAAACACTCGAAAAAACCGTTAAAAGTGAGAGTGAGCGAAAACACGTCACCTTGCGTTTACTCGTAGTGAGGATATAACCTGATGCATAAGTGTGGTCTACATATATAGCCTTTGGTTGGGTGATGTTCACATGTGTACTACGATCGAAACAGCAACTTGACAGATTACGCATTTTCGGCTGGTAACCATCTAGTTACCTGTGGTGTGTGGGTTTTGGAAAACGCATCCAAGTGTTGTTACATTTCCAGGTCCGATTTTGGTTCATTTCGTCGTACCGGTGTCCTGGCCTGGCGTAGCCTGTGCGAGTTCTGTGCAGATCCTGTGTCGCGTCCTGTGTGCTTCTTTTATTGGGTTTTTCTTTTCTACGGTTTTTTTTTTTTTTTTTTTTTTTTGTACGGGTAAAAGTGATGGTTTTCTGGGACAGTGGCGCTCAGCCGCCACCGTGCGTCTCCATGAGAATGCGTCAAAGTGGTGGACGCTTTTATCTCCGAAACAGGATCAACATCAAAGCATCAACCGGCGGCAGAATTTAAAAAAGAACTTATTACCCAGGCTGGATGGACGCAAGCCTTTAAAGTATGAATGCAAAAGTATTGAAAACCTCGCCCGGATTGGAACATAGAGAACTAAAAAAAAACATGAAATTTTTTTGTGAACATTAACATTTAATCGCGTAGCGAAAACGTTTCCTTTTTTTTGCAGGGAGAGTCTTCCAAACACGCGGATGTGTGCCTTTGATGGAAACGGTTTATTGCGCGGATTCTAATTACACCTCGTAAAATGGTACCCGTTTTTCGGTCGCGATGTCGAGATGCCGCCGAGATGAAGCGTGCGAATTTGCGAATTGCGATGGCGAGAAATCACCCGATCGCGCACGAATCGCGCAGCTCATTCGCCTCCTCGAACACAAACCAATGTCCCAATGTCCAGCGTCATCTATCGGCGAGATTTAGTACTATTCAGAACCGCTGCATCTTTTACTGTCAACCGAAGCTCTACGCAAGGTGGATGCAATCCGAGATCAGGTGAGGACAGATAGAGACGAAGACTAAGAAATCATTAATTTATTTGCTATTTTCACCTTTATTCCGCATCATCTACGAGACACATGGACACGCGAGGACAATTGCAGTAAGTGTTGCCTGATTTTGTATCTCTGATGTTTGTTCAATAAAATGAATAAATACAAAAATGCACTTGCCTATAAGCAAGAAAGAAAGTTTTCTGTTTGCTATACTTTTTGAAACCAACGGTGTGTAGCGGGTTTAAAATGACACCAAAGTCCCCCCAACTATGGCGACCCACCCAAGGTGGATTTAAAAATATCAGGTGGTGGACTCTAGTGCATTTTGACAATTCGTCACTTGCCGTAAGGTCCCCAGGATTCAAACTTTGTTTACATTAATTAAATTTGTTCATATAATTTATCTACCCCATTTTTTCGAATAAATATTCTTTAAAAATATATGTTGCACTTTGTGAGTATTTCTTATTTAACATTGAAACATACATTAAAGTGTGTTATTTTGTGAATTTATTCTAGAATTCTTTGTGTTTTCGACATTTTTGATGATAAAAATTAAGAAATCATTATTTTTTTTTCAATTTTTACATTAATTCCTCATTATCTACGAGCCGCATGGCCGCAATTTACTTGAGATTAGAACTCATGCTAGCATGATTTTAAATTTCGTGCATAAACAAATCATCAAATCTTTTGTTAATATATTACGTTTTTTCGATAAAATCAATAGACACACTAAAATGCACATAATAACAAAGAAATCTGTTATATTTGCTAAGCTTTGTGTGCGGAAACCAATGGTCAACGGTTCTAAAATGACGTAAAGTCCCTCAACTATGGCGACCCCCCAAAGGCCCTAATCCACCACCTGATATTTTTAATCCACCTTGGACCCACCACCGGGTAAAGGGCCTTTTCCAGCACCTGATATTTTGAATCCACCTTGGCAACGCACCCCATCCCGTGCTACAACGGGTTCAACAACTGTCATCGTTTTTCCCGATTTACACTTTACACTTTCCGTGCTCAGATGCGCTTTCCGTGCTCAGATGCGCTTTCCGTGCGCGGCCGTGTAGCGGTGGAGTAATTGCGCGATGGGTGTTGTGGATCGTACGTACTGCTGCTGCCGCTGGAATTGTCGTAAGGATGGCTGCTACCGGTGGCATTCGGCCGTCATAGCAGCTGCTCATAGACACCGCTGTGCTGCTGCAGGATGCCCTGGTCCTGGTACGTCGACGTTGCCTTTCCCGCTGCTTGTGTGTTTGGTGGTGCATACTATCTCACCACCCGGTATCGTCACTCGCCTGATGGTGTTTCCCTTTTGTGTCCCGTAAACAGCCCATCCCAACATCGCCCTCACCGATTGAGATCACCCAGATTGAGGCTCCAGCGGTGGAAGTAGTAGGAGCACATTCTCCAAGCCGATTGGGATTTTCCAAGCCTGGTTCTCGGTGTACCATCCTTCTGATGTTCCGCTGGCCGATCCTGTAAGTAATCATTCGAACTTGTCAGTGTGGGATAATGAATATTTTGTTGTGGCAAACTTAGCTGTTGAAACCGTCGCCGTGAACGACCGCTCTCCCCCGCGTGCGGCAATCTCCAGGCTCCAGGTCAAACGTGAAGCTGAAACGTCTCCTTGCGTTTCACGTTGGCCGTCCACTGCAACTCAAGTGGGGGCCCGGCTGGCCCTTCAATCTGATACTCGCTGCTAGGGTAACTTCAGCGTCAATGATGATCCTTCATCCAGAAATTGCGTGCGTGTCTCGCACTCGCTTGTTCAACGCTTGCACAACCCGGTACACGACACAGGAGAATCTCGATCGACAAGGCTTTGTTACGTGGTTTGCGGCACAGCTTCATCTGCGTTACAGTCTCAACACGTTCCATGGGAGACATGCGCTTCGCATCATTCTCTTAGCGTATGATCCGTGTTCGATCCAACGAAGGTAGGGAGTTTCAATTTGCGATGGCGAGAAACCCGATCGCGCACAAATCGCGCAACTCATTCGCCTCCTCGAACACGAACCATCTGAATTTAGCATCATCTATCGGCTCTGTTTTGCATTTCCCAATCAACTCTGGGGCTGTTTTGGACCCATAACCTTTCTCCATTTCGTGATTGTTCTGCAGTTTGTGGCAACCGTTCTTCCTTCCGTCAGTTCCGTGAATGCCTGTTTGGCACTTTCAATGAAGGCTTCTGTAATCCAATCTGTGATGATATGTAAGAAATAAAGCTGCTCGCTTTTGCAGAACAGTGATGGAATAGGACTGGACTATAAAGGCCCCGATAGAATGCCTCAGAGCAGTACGGTAAAGAGGAGCCAGAGACTTTCGAAGACACTATTTCTATTCGATACAATATTTTTGGAACAACCCAAGCTTTAAGGTTGTTTGGTGTGAAATATTTTACATTTCCCTGATATCCCGTTTTAGTTGTCCATTTTTGTAGGCCATTGATTCCGGACTGAAGTTCTTTCCTCTACATTCGGTTGCAGATTTGGACATCGCTACTAAACCGGGGTAAGAATGCTTCAGACAAACGGCGAGTAGCAGCAAATGAATTATCTCGATTATCTAAGCGTCGAAGGAGAAACGTTCTCTTTCGCTACACGCATCCAAATCCCGATGTAAATTGAAGTGTTCGATGGCTTTTTCCATCACGAATCACATACCAAAATTCGGTTAATTTTCCGGAGGCCGTTTTCAAATGACAGCCCGTGGCGCGTTCTGCAGAAGGACTTTGACTCCGATTTTGAGTAACGAGTGTTGGTCGTACCTACGCAAATGGTCGTACCAAATTTGGTCTACTAGCCGCGCCCTATCCAACGAGGGATAGCAATGGATCCGGGAAGGGGGGAAAAACATTCCCACACCTGTGTGTAAAACGGTGAAAATTTCACACAAAATCACGTTTTTTGACTGGAAGAGTTGACCTGAGTGGTTCCTAGGAGGACACGCTTGTGAGACAAAAGTTGCACAACTTGTACCGACGCGTCTGTCGCTGCCTGATATAGCTTTGTATTAGCTTCCGTTCGAAATCAATTTGACGTTTTTCCTTCCTGCAGTATGGAACAGGGAGGGCGGGAGGAGGTGCAATACCCCACCGTCGGATAGTACTTGGCGAGAGCTTTCCATCGATGCCCCGCACGCACGCCCTTATATAAGCTCGCGTTCGAAAGCTATGCTCATGTACAGGTGGCCTATCAAAATTTGTGTTCGTGGATCGGCGTCGGCAGTGGAAAACATCCCCACAATGTACGTTTGAAGTTGATGCTGTCCGGCGAGAAAGAGTGGAAAATCGCAATCATTGCAAACTCGAAAATTAACTCGTTTTATATAGGCATTTGTACATTTCAATTTATTCCAATGCTATACGTGTATTTTTACATGGCCTCAATCTTACACTAAAATACAATAAATACATATTTATTTCCCTTCAACCCCCATAGCATCAAATGTACGTGTAGCTTCGTTGAGCAAACGCTTGGTGTCCCACTGACCGTCCTCTTTGGTTAGGCCGCTGGTGAGTCTGACAACACCAGAGGCCAACATCCAGTGGCGCCACGAGGAGGCAGAGGATCGGATTTGGCCACCGTCCCAGCATCGGGCTGTTCCTTCACGGCGCCTTATACTGGGGTGACTTACACGTCACTTTACGAAAGCTGGAACGAAGAGAGAGAGAGAGAGAGAAGAAAAGAAATTAGGTGCTGGTTTAGCAGCCAAACCGGTTCCAATCGAAATGCAAATCGTGCTGCATGGAATGTTGGCGCAGCAGATTCCGGAACATCCGCTTCAGCTCGGTATAGTCCGGCGCGTCGCAGAATTCCATCTGCAACGCGTACTCGGTCAACCGCTGAAACTCAGCCGGCAGTCCTCTACACAGCTCGCTGGGCGTAATGCACAACTTCAGAAGCAGTGCCTCGTCCGGATCAAATCGCTCCTCGGTACCATACCACGGTAGGCCACCGCGGAGCAAAAACACCAGCATGTAGGCGAGCGACAAAATGTCATCTCGCCTGCTCGGTGTATACTCCAGATGAGCGAACACTGGTGCAAACTCGATCGTTCCGGCGAACGGGAAAAACGCATCCTGCGCTATGTGTTCCCCCGTGCGTGGGTGCCGATACGGCTCGGCAAGACCGAAGTCAATCATGTGCAGCGTCTTGCGGGTCGTTCCGCGACCCAGCAGGACATTGTCCGGCTTCAGGTCGCGGTGAACGTACCCCAGCTCGTGGTATGTTTCCAGCCTGTCGAGCAGTTGCAGCGCTAGCTGCGAAACCGTCTTCAGACCGAAGCGTCCTCCGCACAAGTTCAGTAAGTCCTGCAGGGATGGCCCCAGGCGCTCCAAAACCAGCACGTCGCGTTTGCGATACGTACCGGCGTCGATGAGTCTGGGCCATCCACGGGCCTTCGGCAGCCGCGCATAGATCCGGCGCTCCGTGGCGAGCAGGAGCCGGTCCACCTCTTTGCTGGCCATTTTCATCACCACCGGCTGCTTGGAGCGGGCATGGCTGCCCACCAACACCGTGCCGCAGCCACCAGCATCGAATTCGCCTTCAATCCGATAGGTGGAGAGATTCACCACCATCAAGGACTCCGGCGAACTAGAATTGGGCGCACGTCCTTCTCTAATCGACATGTTCGATTCTCTTTGGCCACCTGCGAAATGTAACTGGAAGCAACAGCAGAATCAATTTTTCGCAAAAACACTCGAAAAAACCGTTAAAAGTGAGAGCGAGCGAAAACACGTCACCTTGCGTTTACTCGTAGTGAGGATATAACCTGATGCATAAGTGTGGTTTACATATATAGCCTTTGGTTGGGTGATGTTCACATGTGTACTACGATCGAAACAGCAACTTGACAGATTACGCATTTTCGGCTGGTAACCATCTAGTTACCTGTGGTGTGTGGGTTTTGGAAAACGCATCCAAGTGTTGTTACATTTCCAGGTCCGATTTTGGTTCATTTCGTCGTACCGGTGTCCTGGCCTGGCGTAGCCTGTGCGAGTTCTGTGCAGATCCTGTGTCGCGTCCTGTGTGCTTCTTTTATTGGGTTTTTCTTTTCTACGGTTTTTTTTTTTTTTTTTTTTTTTTTTGTACGGGTAAAAGTGATGGTTTTCTGGGACAGTGGCGCTCAGCCGCCACCGTGCGTCTCCATGAGAATGCGTCAAAGTGGTGGACGCTTTTATCTCCGAAACAGGATCAACATCAAAGCATCAACCGGCGGCAGAATTTAAAAAAGAACTTATTACCCAGGCTGGATGGACGCAAGCCTTTAAAGTATGAATGCAAAAGTATTGAAAACCTCGCCCGGATTGGAACATAGAGAACTAAAAAAAAACATGAAATTTTTTTGTGAACATTAACATTTAATCGCGTAGCGAAAACGTTTCCTTTTTTTGCAGGGAGAGTCTTCCAAACACGCGGATGTGTGCCTTTGATGGAAACGGTTTATTGCGCGGATTCTAATTACACCTCGTAAAATGGTACCCGTTTTTCGGTCGCGATGTCGAGATGCCGCCGAGATGAAGCGTGCGAATTTGCGAATTGCGATGGCGAGAAATCACCCGATCGCGCACGAATCGCGCAGCTCATTCGCCTCCTCGAACACGAACCAATGTCCCAATGTCCAGCGTCATCTATCGGCGAGATTTAGTACTATTCAGAACCGCTGCATCTTTTACTGTCAACCGAAGCTCTACGCAAGGTGGATGCAATCCGAGATCAGGTGAGGACAGATAGAGACGAAGACTAAGAAATCATTAATTTATTTGCTATTTTCACCTTTATTCCGCATCATCTACGAGACACATGGACACGCGAGGACAATTGCAGTAAGTGTTGCCTGATTTTGTATCTCTGATGTTTGTTCAATAAAATGAATAAATACAAAAATGCACTTGCCTATAAGCAAGAAAGAAAGTTTTCTGTTTGCTATACTTTTTGAAACCAACGGTGTGTAGCGGGTTTAAAATGACACCAAAGTCCCCCCAACTATGGCGACCCACCCAAGGTGGATTTAAAAATATCAGGTGGTGGACTCTGGTGCATTTTGACAATTCGTCACTTGCCGTAAGGTCCCCAGGATTCAAACTTTGTTTACATTAATTAAATTTGTTCATATAATTTATCTACCCCATTTTTTCGAATAAATATTCTTTAAAAATATATTTTGGACTTTGTGAGTTCTTATTTAACATTGAAACATACATTAAAGTGTGTTATTTTGTGTTATTCTGTGAATTTATTCTAGAATTCTTTGTGTTTTCGACATTTTTGATGATAAAAATTAAGAAATCATTATTTTTTTTTCAATTTTTACATTAATTCCTCATTATCTACGAGCCGCATGGCCGCAATTTACTTGAGATTAGAACTCATGCTAGCATGATTTTAAATTTCGTGCATAAACAAATCATCAAATCTTTTGTTAATATATTACGTTTTTTCGATAAAATCAATAGACACACTAAAATGCACATAATAACAAAGAAATCTGTTATATTTGCTAAGCTTTGTGTGCGGAAACCAATGGTCAACGGTTCTAAAATGACGTAAAGTCCCTCAACTATGGCGACCCCCCAAAGGCCCTAATCCACCACCTGATATTTTTAATCCACCTTGGACCCACCACCGGGTAAAGGGCCTTTTCCAGCACCTGATATTTTGAATCCACCTTGGCAACGCACCCCATCCCGTGCTACAACGGGTTCAACAACTGTCATCGTTTTTTCCCGATTTACACTTTACACTTTCCGTGCTCAGATGCGCTTTCCGTGCTCAGATGCGCTTTCCGTGCGCGGCCGTGTAGCGGTGGAGTAATTGCGCGATGGGTGTTGTGGATCGTACGTACTGCTGCTGCCGCTGGAATTGTCGTAAGGATGGCTGCTACCGGTGGCATTCGGCCGTCATAGCAGCTGCTCATAGACACCGCTGTGCTGCTGCAGGATGCCCTGGTCCTGGTACGTCGACGTTGCCTTTCCCGCTGCTTGTGTGTTTGGTGGTGCATACTATCTCACCACCCGGTATCGTCACTCGCCTGGTGGTGTTTCCCTTTTGTGTCCCGTAAACAGCCCATCCCAACATCGTCCTCACCGCAATCGATCACCCAGATTGAGGCTCCAGCGGTGGAAGTAGTAGGAGCACATTCTCCAAGCCGATTGGGATTTTCCAAGCCTGGTTCTCGGTGTACCATCCTTCTGATGTTCCGCTGGCCGATCCTGTAAGTAATCATTCGAACTTGTCAGTGTGGGATAATGAATATTTTGTTGTGGCAAACTTAGCTGTTGAAACCGTCGCCGTGAACGACCGCTCTCCCCCGCGTGCGGCAATCTCCAGGCTCCAGGTCAAACGTGAAGCTGAAACGTCTCCTTGCGTTTCACGTTGGCCGTCCACTGCAACTCAAGTGGGGGCCCGGCTGGCCCTTCAATCTGATACTCGCTGCTAGGGTAACTTCAGCGTCAATGATGATCCTTCATCCAGAAATTGCGTGCGTGTCTCGCACTCGCTTGTTCAACGCTTGCACAACCCGGTACACGACACAGGAGAATCTCGATCGACAAGGCTTTGTTACGTGGTTTGCGGCACAGCTTCATCTGCGTTACAGTCTCAACACGTTCCATGGGAGACATGCGCTTCGCATCATTCTCTTAGCGTATGATCCGTGTTCGATCCAACGAAGGTAGGGAGTTTCAATTTGCGATGGCGAGAAACCCGATCGCGCACAAATCGCGCAACTCATTCGCCTCCTCGAACACGAACCATCTGAATTTAGCATCATCTATCGGCTCTGTTTTGCATTTCCCAATCAACTCTGGGGCTGTTTTGGACCCATAACCTTTCTCCATTTGATTGTTGATTGTTCTGCAGTTTGTGGCAACCGTTCTTCCTTCCGTCAGTTCCGTGAATGCCTGTTTGGCACTTTCAATGAAGGCTTCTGTAATCCAATCTGTGATGATATGTAAGAAATAAAGCTGCTCGCTTTTGCAGAACAGTGATGGAATAGGACTGGACTATAAAGGCCCCGATAGAATGCCTCAGAGCAGTACGGTAAAGAGGAGCCAGAGACTTTCGAAGACACTATTTCTATTCGATACAATATTTTTGGAACAACCCAAGCTTTAAGGTTGTTTGGTGTGAAATATTTTACATTTCCCTGATATCCCGTTTTAGTTGTCCATTTTTGTAGGCCATTGATTCCGGACTGAAGTTCTTTCCTCTACATTCGGTTGCAGATTTGGACATCGCTACTAAACCGGGGTAAGAATGCTTCAGACAAACGGCGAGTAGCAGCAAATGAATTATCTCGATTATCTAAGCGTCGAAGGAGAAACGTTCTCTTTCGCTACACGCATCCAAATCCCGATGTAAATTGAAGTGTTCGATGGCTTTTTCCATCACGAATCACATACCAAAATTCGGTTAATTTTCCGGAGGCCGTTTTCAAATGACAGCCCGTGGCGCGTTCTGCAGAAGGACTTTGACTCCGATTTTGAGTAACGAGTGTTGGTCGTACCTACGCAAATGGTCGTACCAAATTTGGTCTACTAGCCGCGCCCTATCCAACGAGGGATAGCAATGGATCCGGGAAGGGGGGAAAAACATTCCCACACCTGTGTGTAAAACGGTGAAAATTTCACACAAAATCACGTTTTTTGACTGGAAGAGTTGACCTGAGTGGTTCCTAGGAGGACACGCTTGTGAGACAAAAGTTGCACAACTTGTACCGACGCGTCTGTCGCTGCCTGATATAGCTTTGTATTAGCTTCCGTTCGAAATCAATTTGACGTTTTTCCTTCCTGCAGTATGGAACAGGGAGGGCGGGAGGAGGTGCAATACCCCACCGTCGGATAGTACTTGGCGAGAGCTTTCCATCGATGCCCCGCACGCACGCCCTTATATAAGCTCGCGTTCGAAAGCTATGCTCATGTACAGGTGGCCTATCAAAATTTGTGTTCGTGGATCGGCGTCGGCAGTGGAAAACATCCCCACAATGTACGTTTGAAGTTGATGCTGTCCGGCGAGAAAGAGTGGAAAATCGCAATCATTGCAAACTCGAAAATTAACTCGTTTTATATAGGCATTTGTACATTTCAATTTATTCCAATGCTATACGTGTATTTTTACATGGCCTCAATCTTACACTAAAATACAATAAATACATATTTATTTCCCTTCAACCCCCATAGCATCAAATGTACGTGTAGCTTCGTTGAGCAAACGCTTGGTGTCCCACTGACCGTCCTCTTTGGTTAGGCCGCTGGTGAGTCTGACAACACCAGAGGCCAACATCCAGTGGCGCCACGAGGAGGCAGAGGATCGGATTTGGCCACCGTCCCAGCATCGGGCTGTTCCTTCACGGCGCCTTATACTGGGGTGACTTACACGTCACTTTACGAAAGCTGGAACGAAGAGAGAGAGAGAGAGAGAGAAGAAAAGAAATTAGGTGCTGGTTTAGCAGCCAAACCGGTTCCAATCGAAATGCAAATCGTGCTGCATGGAATGTTGGCGCAGCAGATTCCGGAACATCCGCTTCAGCTCGGTATAGTCCGGCGCGTCGCAGAATTCCATCTGCAACGCGTACTCGGTCAACCGCTGAAACTCAGCCGGCAGTCCTCTACACAGCTCGCTGGGCGTAATGCACAACTTCAGAAGCAGTGCCTCGTCCGGATCAAATCGCTCCTCGGTACCATACCACGGTAGGCCACCGCGGAGCAAAAACACCAGCATGTAGGCGAGCGACAAAATGTCATCTCGCCTGCTCGGTGTATACTCCAGATGAGCGAACACTGGTGCAAACTCGATCGTTCCGGCGAACGGGAAAAACGCATCCTGCGCTATGTGTTCCCCCGTGCGTGGGTGCCGATACGGCTCGGCAAGACCGAAGTCAATCATGTGCAGCGTCTTGCGGGTCGTTCCGCGACCCAGCAGGACATTGTCCGGCTTCAGGTCGCGGTGAACGTACCCCAGCTCGTGGAATGTTTCCAGCCTGTCGAGCAGTTGCAGCGCTAGCTGCGAAACCGTCTTCAGACCGAAGCGTCCTCCGCACAAGTTCAGTAAGTCCTGCAGGGATGGCCCCAGGCGCTCCAAAACCAGCACGTCGCGTTTGCGATACGTACCGGCGTCGATGAGTCTGGGCCATCCACGGGCCTTCGGCAGCCGCGCATAGATCCGGCGCTCCGTGGCGAGCAGGAGCCGGTCCACCTCTTTGCTGGCCATTTTCATCACCACCGGCTGCTTGGAGCGGGCATGGCTGCCCACCAACACCGTGCCGCAGCCACCAGCATCGAATTCGCCTTCAATCCGATAGGTGGAGAGATTCACCACCATCAAGGACTCCGGCGAACTAGAATTGGGCGCACGTCCTTCTCTAATCGACATGTTCGATTCTCTTTGGCCACCTGCGAAATGTAACTGGAAGCAACAGCAGAATCAATTTTTCGCAAAAACACTCGAAAAAACCGTTAAAAGTGAGAGCGAGCGAAAACACGTCACCTTGCGTTTACTCGTAGTGAGGATATAACCTGATGCATAAGTGTGGTTTACATATATAGCCTTTGGTTGGGTGATGTTCACATGTGTACTACGATCGAAACAGCAACTTGACAGATTACGCATTTTCGGCTGGTAACCATCTAGTTACCTGTGGTGTGTGGGTTTTGGAAAACGCATCCAAGTGTTGTTACATTTCCAGGTCCGATTTTGGTTCATTTCGTCGTACCGGTGTCCTGGCCTGGCGTAGCCTGTGCGAGTTCTGTGCAGATCCTGTGTCGCGTCCTGTGTGCTTCTTTTATTGGGTTTTTCTTTTCTACGGTTTTTTTTTTTTTTTTTTTTTTTTTTTTGTACGGGTAAAAGTGATGGTTTTCTGGGACAGTGGCGCTCAGCCGCCACCGTGCGTCTCCATGAGAATGCGTCAAAGTGGTGGACGCTTTTATCTCCGAAACAGGATCAACATCAAAGCATCAACCGGCGGCAGAATTTAAAAAAGAACTTATTACCCAGGCTGGATGGACGCAAGCCTTTAAAGTATGAATGCAAAAGTATTGAAAACCTCGCCCGGATTGGAACATAGAGAACTAAAAAAAAACATGAAATTTTTTTGTGAACATTAACATTTAATCGCGTAGCGAAAACGTTTCCTTTTTTTTGCAGGGAGAGTCTTCCAAACACGCGGATGTGTGCCTTTGATGGAAACGGTTTATTGCGCGGATTCTAATTACACCTCGTAAAATGGTACCCGTTTTTCGGTCGCGATGTCGAGATGCCGCCGAGATGAAGCGTGCGAATTTGCGAATTGCGATGGCGAGAAATCACCCGATCGCGCACGAATCGCGCAGCTCATTCGCCTCCTCGAACACGAACCAATGTCCCAATGTCCAGCGTCATCTATCGGCGAGATTTAGTACTATTCAGAACCGCTGCATCTTTTACTGTCAACCGAAGCTCTACGCAAGGTGGATGCAATCCGAGATCAGGTGAGGACAGATAGAGACGAAGACTAAGAAATCATTAATTTATTTGCTATTTTCACCTTTATTCCGCATCATCTACGAGACACATGGACACGCGAGGACAATTGCAGTAAGTGTTGCCTGATTTTGTATCTCTGATGTTTGTTCAATAAAATGAATAAATACAAAAATGCACTTGCCTATAAGCAAGAAAGAAAGTTTTCTGTTTGCTATACTTTTTGAAACCAACGGTGTGTAGCGGGTTTAAAATGACACCAAAGTCCCCCCAACTATGGCGACCCACCCAAGGTGGATTTAAAAATATCAGGTGGTGGACTCTAGTGCATTTTGACAATTCGTCACTTGCCGTAAGGTCCCCAGGATTCAAACTTTGTTTACATTAATTAAATTTGTTCATATAATTTATCTACCCCATTTTTTCGAATAAATATTCTTTAAAAATATATTTTGGACTTTGTGAGTTCTTATTTAACATTGAAACATACATTAAAGTGTGTTATTTTGTGTTATTCTGTGAATTTATTCTAGAATTCTTTGTGTTTTCGACATTTTTGATGATAAAAATTAAGAAATCATTATTTTTTTTTCAATTTTTACATTAATTCCTCATTATCTACGAGCCGCATGGCCGCAATTTACTTGAGATTAGAACTCATGCTAGCATGATTTTAAATTTCGTGCATAAACAAATCATCAAATCTTTTGTTAATATATTACGTTTTTTCGATAAAATCAATAGACACACTAAAATGCACATAATAACAAAGAAATCTGTTATATTTGCTAAGCTTTGTGTGCGGAAACCAATGGTCAACGGTTCTAAAATGACGTAAAGTCCCTCAACTATGGCGACCCCCCAAAGGCCCTAATCCACCACCTGATATTTTGAATCCACCTTGGACCCACCACCGGGTAAAGGGCCTTTTCCAGCACCTGATATTTTGAATCCACCTTGGCAACGCACCCCATCCCGTGCTACAACGGGTTCAACAACTGTCATCGTTTTTTCCCGATTTACACTTTACACTTTCCGTGCTCAGATGCGCTTTCCGTGCGCGGCCGTGTAGCGGTGGAGTAATTGCGCGATGGGTGTTGTGGATCGTACGTACTGCTGCTGCCGCTGGAATTGTCGTAAGGATGGCTGCTACCGGTGGCATTCGGCCGTCATAGCAGCTGCTCATAGACACCGCTGTGCTGCTGCAGGATGCCCTGGTCCTGGTACGTCGACGTTGCCTTTCCCGCTGCTTGTGTGTTTGGTGGTGCATACTATCTCACCACCCGGTATCGTCACTCGCCTGATGGTGTTTCCCTTTTGTGTCCCGTAAACAGCCCATCCCAACATCGTCCTCACCGCAATCGATCACCCAGATTGAGGCTCCAGCGGTGGAAGTAGTAGGAGCACATTCTCCAAGCCGATTGGGATTTTCCAAGCCTGGTTCTCGGTGTACCATCCTTCTGATGTTCCGCTGGCCGATCCTGTAAGTAATCATTCGAACTTGTCAGTGTGGGATAATGAATATTTTGTTGTGGCAAACTTAGCTGTTGAAACCGTCGCCGTGAACGACCGCTCTCCCCCGCGTGCGGCAATCTCCAGGCTCCAGGTCAAACGTGAAGCTGAAACGTCTCCTTGCGTTTCACGTTGGCCGTCCACTGCAACTCAAGTGGGGGCCCGGCTGGCCCTTCAATCTGATACTCGCTGCTAGGGTAACTTCAGCGTCAATGATGATCCTTCATCCAGAAATTGCGTGCGTGTCTCGCACTCGCTTGTTCAACGCTTGCACAACCCGGTACACGACACAGGAGAATCTCGATCGACAAGGCTTTGTTACGTGGTTTGCGGCACAGCTTCATCTGCGTTACAGTCTCAACACGTTCCATGGGAGACATGCGCTTCGCATCATTCTCTTAGCGTATGATCCGTGTTCGATCCAACGAAGGTAGGGAGTTTCAATTTGCGATGGCGAGAAACCCGATCGCGCACAAATCGCGCAACTCATTCGCCTCCTCGAACACGAACCATCTGAATTTAGCATCATCTATCGGCTCTGTTTTGCATTTCCCAATCAACTCTGGGGCTGTTTTGGACCCATAACCTTTCTCCATTTCGTGATTGTTCTGCAGTTTGTGGCAACCGTTCTTCCTTCCGTCAGTTCCGTGAATGCCTGTTTGGCACTTTCAATGAAGGCTTCTGTAATCCAATCTGTGATGATATGTAAGAAATAAAGCTGCTCGCTTTTGCAGAACAGTGATGGAATAGGACTGGACTATAAAGGCCCCGATAGAATGCCTCAGAGCAGTACGGTAAAGAGGAGCCAGAGACTTTCGAAGACACTATTTCTATTCGATACAATATTTTTGGAACAACCCAAGCTTTAAGGTTGTTTGGTGTGAAATATTTTACATTTCCCTGATATCCCGTTTTAGTTGTCCATTTTTGTAGGCCATTGATTCCGGACTGAAGTTCTTTCCTCTACATTCGGTTGCAGATTTGGACATCGCTACTAAACCGGGGTAAGAATGCTTCAGACAAACGGCGAGTAGCAGCAAATGAATTATCTCGATTATCTAAGCGTCGAAGGAGAAACGTTCTCTTTCGCTACACGCATCCAAATCCCGATGTAAATTGAAGTGTTCGATGGCTTTTTCCATCACGAATCACATACCAAAATTCGGTTAATTTTCCGGAGGCCGTTTTCAAATGACAGCCCGTGGCGCGTTCTGCAGAAGGACTTTGACTCCGATTTTGAGTAACGAGTGTTGGTCGTACCTACGCAAATGGTCGTACCAAATTTGGTCTACTAGCCGCGCCCTATCCAACGAGGGATAGCAATGGATCCGGGAAGGGGGGAAAAACATTCCCACACCTGTGTGTAAAACGGTGAAAATTTCACACAAAATCACGTTTTTTGACTGGAAGAGTTGACCTGAGTGGTTCCTAGGAGGACACGCTTGTGAGACAAAAGTTGCACAACTTGTACCGACGCGTCTGTCGCTGCCTGATATAGCTTTGTATTAGCTTCCGTTCGAAATCAATTTGACGTTTTTCCTTCCTGCAGTATGGAACAGGGAGGGCGGGAGGAGGTGCAATACCCCACCGTCGGATAGTACTTGGCGAGAGCTTTCCATCGATGCCCCGCACGCACGCCCTTATATAAGCTCGCGTTCGAAAGCTATGCTCATGTACAGGTGGCCTATCAAAATTTGTGTTCGTGGATCGGCGTCGGCAGTGGAAAACATCCCCACAATGTACGTTTGAAGTTGATGCTGTCCGGCGAGAAAGAGTGGAAAATCGCAATCATTGCAAACTCGAAAATTAACTCGTTTTATATAGGCATTTGTACATTTCAATTTATTCCAATGCTATACGTGTATTTTTACATGGCCTCAATCTTACACTAAAATACAATAAATACATATTTATTTCCCTTCAACCCCCATAGCATCAAATGTACGTGTAGCTTCGTTGAGCAAACGCTTGGTGTCCCACTGACCGTCCTCTTTGGTTAAGCCGCTGGTGAGTCTGACAACACCAGAGGCCAACATCCAGTGGCGCCACGAGGAGGCAGAGGATCGGATTTGGCCACCGTCCCAGCATCGGGCTGTTCCTTCACGGCGCCTTATACTGGGGTGACTTACACGTCACTTTACGAAAGCTGGAACGAAGAGAGAGAGAGAGAGAGAAGAAAAGAAATTAGGTGCTGGTTTAGCAGCCAAACCGGTTCCAATCGAAATGCAAATCGTGCTGCATGGAATGTTGGCGCAGCAGATTCCGGAACATCCGCTTCAGCTCGGTATAGTCCGGCGCGTCGCAGAATTCCATCTGCAACGCGTACTCGGTCAACCGCTGAAACTCAGCCGGCAGTCCTCTACACAGCTCGCTGGGCGTAATGCACAACTTCAGAAGCAGTGCCTCGTCCGGATCAAATCGCTCCTCGGTACCATACCACGGTAGGCCACCGCGGAGCAAAAACACCAGCATGTAGGCGAGCGACAAAATGTCATCTCGCCTGCTCGGTGTATACTCCAGATGAGCGAACACCGGTGCAAACTCGATCGTTCCGGCGAACGGGAAAAACGCATCCTGCGCTATGTGTTCCCCCGTGCGTGGGTGCCGATACGGCTCGGCAAGACCGAAGTCAATCATGTGCAGCGTCTTGCGGGTCGTTCCGCGACCCAGCAGGACATTGTCCGGCTTCAGGTCGCGGTGAACGTACCCCAGCTCGTGGAATGTTTCCAGCCTGTCGAGCAGTTGCAGCGCTAGCTGCGAAACCGTCTTCAGACCGAAGCGTCCTCCGCACAAGTTCAGTAAGTCCTGCAGGGATGGCCCCAGGCGCTCCAAAACCAGCACGTCGCGTTTGCGATACGTACCGGCGTCGATGAGTCTGGGCCATCCACGGGCCTTCGGCAGCCGCGCATAGATCCGGCGCTCCGTGGCGAGCAGGAGCCGGTCCACCTCTTTGCTGGCCATTTTCATCACCACCGGCTGCTTGGAGCGGGCATGGCTGCCCACTAACACCGTGCCGCAGCCACCAGCATCGAATTCGCCTTCAATCCGATAGGTGGAGAGATTCACCACCATCAAGGACTCCGGCGAACTAGAATTGGGCGCACGTCCTTCTCTAATCGACATGTTCGATTCTCTTTGGCCACCTGCGAAATGTAACTAGAAGCAACAGCAGAATCAATTTTTCGCAAAAACACTCGAAAAAACCGTTAAAAGTGAGAGCGAGCGAAAACACGTCACCTTGCGTTTACTCGTAGTGAGGATATAACCTGATGCATAAGTGTGGTTTACATATATAGCCTTTGGTTGGGTGATGTTCACATGTGTACTACGATCGAAACAGCAACTTGACAGATTACGCATTTTCGGCTGGTAACCATCTAGTTACCTGTGGTGTGTGGGTTTTGGAAAACGCATCCAAGTGTTGTTACATTTCCAGGTCCGATTTTGGTTCATTTCGTCGTACCGGTGTCCTGGCCTGGCGTAGCCTGTGCGAGTTCTGTGCAGATCCTGTGTCGCGTCCTGTGTGCTTCTTTTATTGGGTTTTTCTTTTCTACGGTTTTTTTTTTTTTTTTTTTTTTTTTTTTTTTGTAAGGGTAAAAGTGATGGTTTTCTGGGACAGTGGCGCTCAGCCGCCACCGTGCGTCTCCATGAGAATGCGTCAAAGTGGTGGACGCTTTTATCTCCGAAACAGGATCAACATCAAAGCATCAACCGGCGGCAGAATTTAAAAAAGAACTTATTACCCAGGCTGGATGGACGCAAGCCTTTAAAGTATGAATGCAAAAGTATTGAAAACCTCGCCCGGATTGGAACATAGAGAACTAAAAAAAAACATGAAATTTTTTTGTGAACATTAACATTTAATCGCGTAGCGAAAACGTTTCCTTTTTTTGCAGGGAGAGTCTTCCAAACACGCGGATGTGTGCCTTTGATGGAAACGGTTTATTGCGCGGATTCTAATTACACCTCGTAAAATGGTACCCGTTTTTCGGTCGCGATGTCGAGATGCCGCCGAGATGAAGCGTGCGAATTTGCGAATTGCGATGGCGAGAAATCACCCGATCGCGCACGAATCGCGCAGCTCATTCGCCTCCTCGAACACGAACCAATGTCCCAATGTCCAGCGTCATCTATCGGCGAGATTTAGTACTATTCAGAACCGCTGCATCTTTTACTGTCAACCGAAGCTCTACGCAAGGTGGATGCAATCCGAGATCAGGTGAGGACAGATAGAGACGAAGACTAAGAAATCATTAATTTATTTGCTATTTTCACCTTTATTCCGCATCATCTACGAGACACATGGACACGCGAGGACAATTGCAGTAAGTGTTGCCTGATTTTGTATCTCTGATGTTTGTTCAATAAAATGAATAAATACAAAAATGCACTTGCCTATAAGCAAGAAAGAAAGTTTTCTGTTTGCTATACTTTTTGAAACCAACGGTGTGTAGCGGGTTTAAAATGACACCAAAGTCCCCCCAACTATGGCGACCCACCCAAGGTGGATTTAAAAATATCAGGTGGTGGACTCTAGTGCATTTTGACAATTCGTCACTTGCCGTAAGGTCCCCAGGTTTCAAACTTTGTTTACATTAATTAAATTTGTTCATATAATTTATCTACCCCATTTTTTCGAATAAATATTCTTTAAAAATATATTTTGGACTTTGTGAGTTCTTATTTAACATTGAAACATACATTAAAGTGTGTTATTTTGTGTTATTCTGTGAATTTATTCTAGAATTCTTTGTGTTTTCGACATTTTTTATGATAAAAATTAAGAAATCATTATTTTTTTTTCAATTTTTACATTAATTCCTCATTATCTACGAGCCGCATGGCCGCAATTTACTTGAGATTAGAACTCATGCTAGCATGATTTTAAATTTCGTGCATAAACAAATCATCAAATCTTTTGTTAATATATTACGTTTTTTCGATAAAATCAATAGACACACTAAAATGCACATAATAACAAAGAAATCTGTTATATTTGCTAAGCTTTGTGTGCGGAAACCAATGGTCAACGGTTCTAAAATGACGTAAAGTCCCTCAACTATGGCGACCCCCCAAAGGCCCTAATCCACCACCTGATATTTTTAATCCACCTTGGACCCACCACCGGGTAAAGGGCCTTTTCCAGCACCTGATATTTTGAATCCACCTTGGCAACGCACCCCATCCCGTGCTACAACGGGTTCAACAACTGTCATCGTTTTTTCCCGATTTACACTTTACACTTTCCGTGCTCAGATGCGCTTTCCGTGCGCGGCCGTGTAGCGGTGGAGTAATTGCGCGATGGGTGTTGTGGATCGTACGTACTGCTGCTGCCGCTGGAATTGTCGTAAGGATGGCTGCTACCGGTGGCATTCGGCCGTCATAGCAGCTGCTCATAGACACCGCTGTGCTGCTGCAGGATGCCCTGGTCCTGGTACGTCGACGTTGCCTTTCCCGCTGCTTGTGTGTTTGGTGGTGCATACTATCTCACCACCCGGTATCGTCACTCGCCTGATGGTGTTTCCCTTTTGTGTCCCGTAAACAGCCCATCCCAACATCGTCCTCACCGCAATCGATCACCCAGATTGAGGCTCCAGCGGTGGAAGTAGTAGGAGCACATTCTCCAAGCCGATTGGGATTTTCCAAGCCTGGTTCTCGGTGTACCATCCTTCTGATGTTCCGCTGGCCGATCCTGTAAGTAATCATTCGAACTTGTCAGTGTGGGATAATGAATATTTTGTTGTGGCAAACTTAGCTGTTGAAACCGTCGCCGTGAACGACCGCTCTCCCCCGCGTGCGGCAATCTCCAGGCTCCAGGTCAAACGTGAAGCTGAAACGTCTCCTTGCGTTTCACGTTGGCCGTCCACTGCAACTCAAGTGGGGGCCCGGCTGGCCCTTCAATCTGATACTCGCTGCTAGGGTAACTTCAGCGTCAATGATGATCCTTCATCCAGAAATTGCGTGCGTGTCTCGCACTCGCTTGTTCAACGCTTGCACAACCCGGTACACGACACAGGAGAATCTCGATCGACAAGGCTTTGTTACGTGGTTTGCGGCACAGCTTCATCTGCGTTACAGTCTCAACACGTTCCATGGGAGACATGCGCTTCGCATCATTCTCTTAGCGTATGATCCGTGTTCGATCCAACGAAGGTAGGGAGTTTCAATTTGCGATGGCGAGAAACCCGATCGCGCACGAATCGCGCAGCTCATTCGCCTCCTCGAACACGAACCATCTGAATTTAGCATCATCTATCGGCTCTGTTTTGCATTTCCCAATCAACTCTGGGGCTGTTTTGGACCCATAACCTTTCTCCATTTCGTGATTGTTCTGCAGTTTGTGGCAACCGTTCTTCCTTCCGTCAGCACCGTGAATGCCTGTTTGGCACTTTCAATGAAGGCTTCTGTAATCCAATCGGTGTGTGATGATATGTGAGAAAGAAAGCTGCCCGCTTTTGCAGAACAGTGATGGAATAGGACTGGACTATAAAGGCCCCGATAGAATGCCTCAGAGCAGTACGGTAAAGAGGAGCCAGAGACTTTCGAAGACACTATTTCTATTCGATAAAATATTTTTGGAACAACCCAAGCTTTAAGGTTGTTTGGTGTGAACAATTTTACATTTCCCTGATATCCCGTTTTAGTTGTCCATTTTTGTAGGCCATTGATTCCGGACTGAAGTTCTTTCCTCTACATTCGGTTGCAGATTTGGACATCGCTACTAAACCGGGGTAAGAATGCTTCAGACAAACGGCGAGTAGCAGCAAATGAATTATCTCGATTATCTAAGCGTCGAAGGAGAAACGTTCTCTTTCGCTACACGCATCCAAATCCCGATGTAAATTGAAGTGTTCGATGGCTTTTTCCATCACGAATCACATACCAAAATTCGGTTAATTTTCCGGAGGCCGTTTTCAAATGACAGCCCGTGGCGCGTTCTGCAGAAGGACTTTGACTCCGATTTTGAGTAACGAGTGTTGGTCGTACCTACGCAAATGGTCGTACCAAATTTGGTCTACTAGCCGCGCCCTATCCAACGAGGGATAGCAATGGATCCGGGAAGGGGGGAAAAACATTCCCACACCTGTGTGTAAAACGGTGAAAATTTCACACAAAATCACGTTTTTTGACTGGAAGAGTTGACCTGAGTGGTTCCTAGGAGGACACGCTTGTGAGACAAAAGTTGCACAACTTGTACCGACGCGTCTGTCGCTGCCTGATATAGCTTTGTATTAGCTTCCGTTCGAAATCAATTTGACGTTTTTCCTTCCTGCAGTATGGAACAGGGAGGGCGGGAGGAGGTGCAATACCCCACCGTCGGATAGTACTTGGCGAGAGCTTTCCATCGATGCCCCGCACGCACGCCCTTATATAAGCTCGCGTTCGAAAGCTATGCTCATGTACAGGTGGCCTATCAAAATTTGTGTTCGTGGATCGGCGTCGGCAGTGGAAAACATCCCCACAATGTACGTTTGAAGTTGATGCTGTCCGGCGAGAAAGAGTGGAAAATCGCAATCATTGCAAACTCGAAAATTAACTCGTTTTATATAGGCATTTGTACATTTCAATTTATTCCAATGCTATACGTGTATTTTTACATGGCCTCAATCTTACACTAAAATACAATAAATACATATTTATTTCCCTTCAACCCCCATAGCATCAAATGTACGTGTAGCTTCGTTGAGCAAACGCTTGGTGTCCCACTGACCGTCCTCTTTGGTTAGGCCGCTGGTGAGTCTGACAACACCAGAGGCCAACATCCAGTGGCGCCACGAGGAGGCAGAGGATCGGATTTGGCCACCGTCCCAGCATCGGGCTGTTCCTTCACGGCGCCTTATACTGGGGTGACTTACACGTCACTTTACGAAAGCTGGAACGAAGAGAGAGAGAGAGAGAGAGAAGAAAAGAAATTAGGTGCTGGTTTAGCAGCCAAACCGGTTCCAATCGAAATGCAAATCGTGCTGCATGGAATGTTGGCGCAGCAGATTCCGGAACATCCGCTTCAGCTCGGTATAGTCCGGCGCGTCGCAGAATTCCATCTGCAACGCGTACTCGGTCAACCGCTGAAACTCAGCCGGCAGTCCTCTACACAGCTCGCTGGGCGTAATGCACAACTTCAGAAGCAGTGCCTCGTCCGGATCAAATCGCTCCTCGGTACCATACCACGGTAGGCCACCGCGGAGCAAAAACACCAGCATGTAGGCGAGCGACAAAATGTCATCTCGCCTGCTCGGTGTATACTCCAGATGAGCGAACACTGGTGCAAACTCGATCGTTCCGGCGAACGGGAAAAACGCATCCTGCGCTATGTGTTCCCCCGTGCGTGGGTGCCGATACGGCTCGGCAAGACCGAAGTCAATCATGTGCAGCGTCTTGCGGGTCGTTCCGCGACCCAGCAGGACATTGTCCGGCTTCAGGTCGCGGTGAACGTACCCCAGCTCGTGGAATGTTTCCAGCCTGTCGAGCAGTTGCAGCGCTAGCTGCGAAACCGTCTTCAGACCGAAGCGTCCTCCGCACAAGTTCAGTAAGTCCTGCAGGGATGGCCCCAGGCGCTCCAAAACCAGCACGTCGCGTTTGCGATACGTACCGGCGTCGATGAGTCTGGGCCATCCACGGGCCTTCGGCAGCCGCGCATAGATCCGGCGCTCCGTGGCGAGCAGGAGCCGGTCCACCTCTTTGCTGGCCATTTTCATCACCACCGGCTGCTTGGAGCGGGCATGGCTGCCCACCAACACCGTGCCGCAGCCACCAGCATCGAATTCGCCTTCAATCCGATAGGTGGAGAGATTCACCACCATCAAGGACTCCGGCGAACTAGAATTGGGCGCACGTCCTTCTCTAATCGACATGTTCGATTCTCTTTGGCCACCTGCGAAATGTAACTGGAAGCAACAGCAGAATCAATTTTTCGCAAAAACACTCGAAAAAACCGTTAAAAGTGAGAGCGAGCGAAAACACGTCACCTTGCGTTTACTCGTAGTGAGGATATAACCTGATGCATAAGTGTGGTTTACATATATAGCCTTTGGTTGGGTGATGTTCACATGTGTACTACGATCGAAACAGCAACTTGACAGATTACGCATTTTCGGCTGGTAACCATCTAGTTACCTGTGGTGTGTGGGTTTTGGAAAACGCATCCAAGTGTTGTTACATTTCCAGGTCCGATTTTGGTTCATTTCGTCGTACCGGTGTCCTGGCCTGGCGTAGCCTGTGCGAGTTCTGTGCAGATCCTGTGTCGCGTCCTGTGTGCTTCTTTTATTGGGTTTTTCTTTTCTACGGTTTTTTTTTTTTTTTTTTTTTTGTACGGGTAAAAGTGATGGTTTTCTGGGACAGTGGCGCTCAGCCGCCACCGTGCGTCTCCATGAGAATGCGTCAAAGTGGTGGACGCTTTTATCTCCGAAACAGGATCAACATCAAAGCATCAACCGGCGGCAGAATTTAAAAAAGAACTTATTACCCAGGCTGGATGGACGCAAGCCTTTAAAGTATGAATGCAAAAGTATTGAAAACCTCGCCCGGATTGGAACATAGAGAACTAAAAAAAAACATGAAATTTTTTTGTGAACATTAACATTTAATCGCGTAGCGAAAACGTTTCCTTTTTTTTGCAGGGAGAGTCTTCCAAACACGCGGATGTGTGCCTTTGATGGAAACGGTTTATTGCGCGGATTCTAATTACACCTCGTAAAATGGTACCCGTTTTTCGGTCGCGATGTCGAGATGCCGCCGAGATGAAGCGTGCGAATTTGCGAATTGCGATGGCGAGAAATCACCCGATCGCGCACGAATCGCGCAGCTCATTCGCCTCCTCGAACACGAACCAATGTCCCAATGTCCAGCGTCATCTATCGGCGAGATTTAGTACTATTCAGAACCGCTGCATCTTTTACTGTCAACCGAAGCTCTACGCAAGGTGGATGCAATCCGAGATCAGGTGAGGACAGATAGAGACGAAGACTAAGAAATCATTAATTTATTTGCTATTTTCACCTTTATTCCGCATCATCTACGAGACACATGGACACGCGAGGACAATTGCAGTAAGTGTTGCCTGATTTTGTATCTCTGATGTTTGTTCAATAAAATGAATAAATACAAAAATGCACTTGCCTATAAGCAAGAAAGAAAGTTTTCTGTTTGCTATACTTTTTGAAACCAACGGTGTGTAGCGGGTTTAAAATGACACCAAAGTCCCCCCAACTATGGCGACCCACCCAAGGTGGATTTAAAAATATCAGGTGGTGGACTCTAGTGCATTTTGACAATTCGTCACTTGCCGTAAGGTCCCCAGGTTTCAAACTTTGTTTACATTAATTAAATTTGTTCATATTGTTGGTTGAAGCGAACTGTCATTGTAGGTTAGTTGGGTCGAACTGTCATTTGACAGATGTTGGGTATTGTCCAACCCGAAAGCATGAACTATTGTATACACTTGTAAATAAACTCTCACCCGGCGCTCTAGCACCAATCGAACACGACATCGAACATGAAAAATGTATGGGATTTGACATGTTTGTCTTGTTTGTTTGTTTGTGTCTGACAGTGCACCTCCATATGATTATATGGGTTTGTTCGAGTCGGTTGTCGTGTTCGATTGGTGCCAGAGCGCAGCCTCACTCTATTATCTGAACTCGAACCATCCAGACGTGTGTTTCCAATAGGTTATGGGCCCAGACCCAACGCAGTAAAACAAAATGGCTACTAGTTCTGCAAATAATTTACCGTCGATTGAAAGGCTTGTTGGTCGCGAAAATTGGCCAACGTGGAAGTTTGCTGTAGAAACTTTCCTTGAGTTGGAGGACCTGTGGCAGGCGGTAAAACCGGAAGATGAGACGAAAGTGGACAAGCAGAAGTGCCGGAAAGCGAGAGCAAAAATTATTTTGCTGTTGGACCCGATCAATTACGTCCATGTCAAAGATGCGGAAACTGCGCGGGACGTGTGGAAGAAGCTGGAAGCAGCGTTCGAGGATACGGGACTAACGCGTCGTGTAGGACTTCTAAGGAAACTCATCAACACAACGTTAGCATCGTGTGCGTCTATGGAAAGTTTCGTGAACGACATAGTGGGCACAGCACACCAGTTGCGTGGTATTGGTTTCGACATCAGTGAAGAGTGGATCGGCACGTTACTTCTCGCCGGGTTACCTGATGAATACAAGCCGATGATCATGGCGCTAGAAAATTCTGGAACGGCGATAACTGGCGATATCATAAAAGCTAAGTTGCTGCAGGAATACAAATCGAGTGCGTCATCTGAAAAGGCGGTCTTTCTTGGAACGACGAAGCATCAATGGCAGCCGAGAAATCAACAAGGTGTACCATCGAAGCAGACAAAGGGACCGAAATGCAGGCGTTGCGGTAAGTTCGGCCATATTGCCCGAAACTGTACAGTGAATGCGTCTTCGTTAAGCATGGTGCTGGGAACAGTGGGAACAATGAGTGGTGCGAATAACGATAAGTGGTACTTTGATTCAGGTGCGTCTGAACATTTCACGAACAATCGTAATTTGTTAGAAAACGAGTGTGCGGCAAGTGGTACTGTAAGAGCAGCGGATAAACAAGCGATGGAAGTTATTGCGAAAGGCTCTATCAGGTTTAACACAAAATGCATTCCAAAGGGCACAACGGTTAACGTAGAAAATGTGAAGTATGTCCCGGGAATATCAAACAATTTATTATCGATTAGCCAAATAGTTCGACAGGGCAAAGAAGTTCATTTTACCAACAAAGGAGTAAAAGTGACTGGACCAAACGGCATTGTTATTGCAACCGGTAGTCACGACGTTACGAATGGCTTATTCCCGTTAGAAGAGAGAAAAGATAGTTTTGCGATGGCGGTTACATCTAAAGCGGTAGATTCAGCTACATGGCATAGAAGAATGGGACACCTTAATTATAGCAATTTAAAGATGTTAAAAGATGGATTAGCATCCGGTATAACGTTTAATGGGATTGAGTCTGAAAATTGCGTAATATGTGCGAAAGGAAAACAGTGTCGTCTCCCATTTCCTAAAATAGGCAGTCGAGCCGAAGATATATTAGAAATCGTTCATTCGGACATATGCGGTCCAATGGAAGAAACGTCATTAGGAGGAAAGCGATATTTTATAACGTTCATAGACGATAAAACAAGAAGAGTTGCTGTATATTTCTTAAAACAAAAATCAGAAGCGGAAGTATTAGGAGCTTTTGAAGATTTTCGTATCAAAGCGGAAAGAGAGACCGGGCGCAAACTAAAAATATTGCGTAGTGACAATGGAAAGGAATATACGAACCAATTATTACAAAACAGGTTAAAAGAACTAGGGATCAAACATCAAACTTCAACCGAGTATACCCCAGAACAAAATGGCCTAGCGGAAAGGTTCAATAGAACAGTAGTAGAAAAAGCGCGTTGCATGCTGTTTGATGCAAATTTACCCAAACCCTTTTGGGCGGAAGCTGTTCTAACGGCCAAGTATCTCATCAATAGATCACCCACGAAGGGGCATAATCTAACTCCGGAAGAAGCTTGGAGTGGTCGCAAGCCTAACCTCACTCACATTCGTGTGTTTGGATCAAAAGCGATGGCACACATTCCAAAGCAAAAGCGATTGAAATGGGATAGGAAGTCTAAGGAAGTAATACTCGTAGGATATGACGAAACTGCTAAGGCATATAGGCTTTATGATCCTGAAAGGAAAGACGTTATGAGAAGTCGCGACGTTATTTTCATAAACGAATGTAGCAGTCACAATCAAGAGATGCTCCCAGACAGTGAACAAACCCGAAATACGTTTGTTAGTTTAGATTATGATCCTACGCTTTCCGATAACCTGGTTGAAACATCTCAAACGCAAGATACAGAAACTTTAAGACGTAGTGAAAGGCCTCACAAGTTACCAACACGTTACAACGACTATGTAGGACCAGAAATAGCAGTTCGTTGTATTTCTGGTGTAGACCATGAAACTGAGACCCTTGTTGATTCTCCAGATTTACATGGATTAGTTGCGAATCATACAACCAGCCAAGCCATAATGCATGATCCACGTACTGTAAATGAAGCTTTACATAGTGAAGATGCTAGTAAGTGGCGAGAGGCAATGGATGAGGAATACCAATCACTCCTTGATAACAACACCTGGGACTTAGTCAAGTTACCAACCGATTCTAAACCAATAGGTTGTAAATGGGTTTTTAAAACCAAAGTAAATGAGGATAACAATACAACTCGTTACAAAGCTAGACTAGTTGCGCAGGGATTTACACAAAAATTCGGAACAGATTATGATGAGATATTTTCTCCAGTAATGAAACAGACTACTTTTAGAGTACTGCTAACTGTAGCTAGCCAGAAAAATATGATCGTTAAACACGTTGATGTAAAGAATGCTTATCTTAATGGAGATTTAGCAGAGACCATTTACATGAAACAACCCGAAGGGTACGCTATAGGCGATAAAGACACGGTATGTCGATTAAGGAGGAGTTTATACGGATTGAAACAGTCCGCGCGTGTTTGGCACCAAAAGGTCGATTCTACTTTCAAAGCAATAGATTTTGTACAATGTGATTCAGATCCTTGCCTTTACACAAGAAAGCACGGACAAGCTTTTGCTTATGTACTGGTATACGTTGATGATTTGATAATCATAACTCAGACAAATAGTGAATTTGAAGCTATTTTGGAACATCTGAAAAACAACTTCAAAATGACCAATTTAGGGGATATTCATCATTTCCTAGGTATTGAAATTGAAAAGGATGAGCAAGGATACAAGTTAGGACAATCTGGATACATTCAAAAACTTGCGAAAAGATTCAACCTGGAAAATGCCAAAATGACTCCGGTACCCATTGAATTAGGCTACTTAAAGCAGAAGGAGGAGGATTGTGAGCCACTTCCAGATAACAAAAATTATCTTAGTCTCATTGGAGGTCTGCTTTACATAGCCGTGCACACTAGACCAGATATCGCTATTAGTACATCAATATTAGCTCAAAAATCCAGTAAACCAACTCAACAAGATTGGATAGAAGCGAAAAGAGTTTTGCGATATTTGATAGCAACTATTGATCATAAGTTGCAGCTAGGTTCAACAAACCAACAAGTACAAATGTACGTAGATGCCGATTGGGCAAGTGACTCCAACTCAAGAAAATCTAACTCCGGTTTTCTAATCCTGTTAGGTGGAGGAGTTGTTGCATGGGGTTCTCGAAAACAAACCTGCGTTGCTTTAAGCTCTACCGAGGCCGAATTCGTAGCATTAGCTGAAGGTTGTCAGGAGCTTATATGGGTTAGACGATTGTTAGAAGAAGTAGGACTAGAAATTAAAGAGCCTATAGAAGTATTTGAGGACAATCAAAGTTGCATTAAAATGGTTAATAGTGAACGTATAGAGCGACGTAGCAAGCATATCGAGACACGTTATTTCTTTGTGCGCGATTTGCAGCAAAAGGAAGTCATTAATATCAGATACTGTCCTACAGAAAACATGTTAGCAGATTTGTTGACGAAGCCGCTTGCGCGTATTAGACTAAGTAAATTGCGTCAAGAAATAGGACTGGTTACGATTTAGGAAAGCCAGTTCGAGGAGGAGTGTTGGTTGAAGCGAACTGTCATTGTAGGTTAGTTGGGTCGAACTGTCATTTGACAGATGTTGGGTATTGTCCAACCCGAAAGCATGAACTATTGTATACACTTGTAAATAAACTCTCACTCTATTATCTGAACTCGAACCATCCAGACGTGTGTTTCCAATACATATAATTTATCTACCCCATTTTTTCGAATAAATATTCTTTAAAAATATATTTTGGACTTTGTGAGTTCTTATTTAACATTGAAACATACATTAAAGTGTGTTATTTTGTGTTATTCTGTGAATTTATTCTAGAATTCTTTGTGTTTTCGACATTTTTTATGATAAAAATTAAGAAATCATTATTTTTTTTTCAATTTTTACATTAATTCCTCATTATCTACGAGCCGCATGGCCGCAATTTACTTGAGATTAGAACTCATGCTAGCATGATTTTAAATTTCGTGCATAAACAAATCATCAAATCTTTTGTTAATATATTACGTTTTTTCGATAAAATCAATAGACACACTAAAATGCACATAATAACAAAGAAATCTGTTATATTTGCTAAGCTTTGTGTGCGGAAACCAATGGTCAACGGTTCTAAAATGACGTAAAGTCCCTCAACTATGGCGACCCCCCAAAGGCCCTAATCCACCACCTGATATTTTTAATCCACCTTGGACCCACCACCGGGTAAAGGGCCTTTTCCAGCACCTGATATTTTGAATCCACCTTGGCAACGCACCCCATCCCGTGCTACAACGGGTTCAACAACTGTCATCGTTTTTTCCCGATTTACACTTTACACTTTCCGTGCTCAGATGCGCTTTCCGTGCGCGGCCGTGTAGCGGTGGAGTAATTGCGCGATGGGTGTTGTGGATCGTACGTACTGCTGCTGCCGCTGGAATTGTCGTAAGGATGGCTGCTACCGGTGGCATTCGGCCGTCATAGCAGCTGCTCATAGACACCGCTGTGCTGCTGCAGGATGCCCTGGTCCTGGTACGTCGACGTTGCCTTTCCCGCTGCTTGTGTGTTTGGTGGTGCATACTATCTCACCACCCGGTATCGTCACTCGCCTGATGGTGTTTCCCTTTTGTGTCCCGTAAACAGCCCATCCCAACATCGCCCTCACCGCAATCGATCACCCAGATTGAGGCTCCAGCGGTGGAAGTAGTAGGAGCACATTCTCCAAGCCGATTGGCATTTTCCAAGCCTGGTTCTCGGTGTACCATCCTTCTGATGTTCCGCTGGCCGATCCTGTAAGTAATCATTCGAACTTGTCAGTGTGGGATAATGAATATTTTGTTGTGGCAAACTTAGCTGTTGAAACCGTCGCCGTGAACGACCGCTCTCCCCCGCGTGCGGCAATCTCCAGGCTCCAGGTCAAACGTGAAGCTGAAACGTCTCCTTGCGTTTCACGTTGGCCGTCCACTGCAACTCAAGTGGGGGCCCGGCTGGCCCTTCAATCTGATACTCGCTGCTAGGGTAACTTCAGCGTCAATGATGATCCTTCATCCAGAAATTGCGTGCGTGTCTCGCACTCGCTTGTTCAACGCTTGCACAACCCGGTACACGACACAGGAGAATCTCGATCGACAAGGCTTTGTTACGTGGTTTGCGGCACAGCTTCATCTGCGTTACAGTCTCAACACGTTCCATGGGAGACATGCGCTTCGCATCATTCTCTTAGCGTATGATCCGTGTTCGATCCAACGAAGGTAGGGAGTTTCAATTTGCGATGGCGAGAAACCCGATCGCGCACAAATCGCGCAACTCATTCGCCTCCTCGAACACGAACCATCTGAATTTAGCATCATCTATCGGCTCTGTTTTGCATTTCCCAATCAACTCTGGGGCTGTTTTGGACCCATAACCTTTCTCCATTTCGTGATTGTTCTGCAGTTTGTGGCAACCGTTCTTCCTTCCGTCAGTTCCGTGAATGCCTGTTTGGCACTTTCAATGAAGGCTTCTGTAATCCAATCTGTGATGATATGTAAGAAATAAAGCTGCTCGCTTTTGCAGAACAGTGATGGAATAGGACTGGACTATAAAGGCCCCGATAGAATGCCTCAGAGCAGTACGGTAAAGAGGAGCCAGAGACTTTCGAAGACACTATTTCTATTCGATACAATATTTTTGGAACAACCCAAGCTTTAAGGTTGTTTGGTGTGAAATATTTTACATTTCCCTGATATCCCGTTTTAGTTGTCCATTTTTGTAGGCCATTGATTCCGGACTGAAGTTCTTTCCTCTACATTCGGTTGCAGATTTGGACATCGCTACTAAACCGGGGTAAGAATGCTTCAGACAAACGGCGAGTAGCAGCAAATGAATTATCTCGATTATCTAAGCGTCGAAGGAGAAACGTTCTCTTTCGCTACACGCATCCAAATCCCGATGTAAATTGAAGTGTTCGATGGCTTTTTCCATCACGAATCACATACCAAAATTCGGTTAATTTTCCGGAGGCCGTTTTCAAATGACAGCCCGTGGCGCGTTCTGCAGAAGGACTTTGACTCCGATTTTGAGTAACGAGTGTTGGTCGTACCTACGCAAATGGTCGTACCAAATTTGGTCTACTAGCCGCGCCCTATCCAACGAGGGATAGCAATGGATCCGGGAAGGGGGGAAAAACATTCCCACACCTGTGTGTAAAACGGTGAAAATTTCACACAAAATCACGTTTTTTGACTGGAAGAGTTGACCTGAGTGGTTCCTAGGAGGACACGCTTGTGAGACAAAAGTTGCACAACTTGTACCGACGCGTCTGTCGCTGCCTGATATAGCTTTGTATTAGCTTCCGTTCGAAATCAATTTGACGTTTTTCCTTCCTGCAGTATGGAACAGGGAGGGCGGGAGGAGGTGCAATACCCCACCGTCGGATAGTACTTGGCGAGAGCTTTCCATCGATGCCCCGCACGCACGCCCTTATATAAGCTCGCGTTCGAAAGCTATGCTCATGTACAGGTGGCCTATCAAAATTTGTGTTCGTGGATCGGCGTCGGCAGTGGAAAACATCCCCACAATGTACGTTTGAAGTTGATGCTGTCCGGCGAGAAAGAGTGGAAAATCGCAATCATTGCAAACTCGAAAATTAACTCGTTTTATATAGGCATTTGTACATTTCAATTTATTCCAATGCTATACGTGTATTTTTACATGGCCTCAATCTTACACTAAAATACAATAAATACATATTTATTTCCCTTCAACCCCCATAGCATCAAATGTACGTGTAGCTTCGTTGAGCAAACGCTTGGTGTCCCACTGACCGTCCTCTTTGGTTAGGCCGCTGGTGAGTCTGACAACACCAGAGGCCAACATCCAGTGGCGCCACGAGGAGGCAGAGGATCGGATTTGGCCACCGTCCCAGCATCGGGCTGTTCCTTCACGGCGCCTTATACTGGGGTGACTTACACGTCACTTTACGAAAGCTGGAACGAAGAGAGAGAGAGAGAGAGAGAAGAAAAGAAATTAGGTGCTGGTTTAGCAGCCAAACCGGTTCCAATCGAAATGCAAATCGTGCTGCATGGAATGTTGGCGCAGCAGATTCCGGAACATCCGCTTCAGCTCGGTATAGTCCGGCGCGTCGCAGAATTCCATCTGCAACGCGTACTCGGTCAACCGCTGAAACTCAGCCGGCAGTCCTCTACACAGCTCGCTGGGCGTAATGCACAACTTCAGAAGCAGTGCCTCGTCCGGATCAAATCGCTCCTCGGTACCATACCACGGTAGGCCACCGCGGAGCAAAAACACCAGCATGTAGGCGAGCGACAAAATGTCATCTCGCCTGCTCGGTGTATACTCCAGATGAGCGAACACTGGTGCAAACTCGATCGTTCCGGCGAACGGGAAAAACGCATCCTGCGCTATGTGTTCCCCCGTGCGTGGGTGCCGATACGGCTCGGCAAGACCGAAGTCAATCATGTGCAGCGTCTTGCGGGTCGTTCCGCGACCCAGCAGGACATTGTCCGGCTTCAGGTCGCGGTGAACGTACCCCAGCTCGTGGAATGTTTCCAGCCTGTCGAGCAGTTGCAGCGCTAGCTGCGAAACCGTCTTCAGACCGAAGCGTCCTCCGCACAAGTTCAGTAAGTCCTGCAGGGATGGCCCCAGGCGCTCCAAAACCAGCACGTCGCGTTTGCGATACGTACCGGCGTCGATGAGTCTGGGCCATCCACGGGCCTTCGGCAGCCGCGCATAGATCCGGCGCTCCGTGGCGAGCAGGAGCCGGTCCACCTCTTTGCTGGCCATTTTCATCACCACCGGCTGCTTGGAGCGGGCATGGCTGCCCACCAACACCGTGCCGCAGCCACCAGCATCGAATTCGCCTTCAATCCGATAGGTGGAGAGATTCACCACCATCAAGGACTCCGGCGAACTAGAATTGGGCGCACGTCCTTCTCTAATCGACATGTTCGATTCTCTTTGGCCACCTGCGAAATGTAACTGGAAGCAACAGCAGAATCAATTTTTCGCAAAAACACTCGAAAAAACCGTTAAAAGTGAGAGCGAGCGAAAACACGTCACCTTGCGTTTACTCGTAGTGAGGATATAACCTGATGCATAAGTGTGGTTTACATATATAGCCTTTGGTTGGGTGATGTTCACATGTGTACTACGATCGAAACAGCAACTTGACAGATTACGCATTTTCGGCTGGTAACCATCTAGTTACCTGTGGTGTGTGGGTTTTGGAAAACGCATCCAAGTGTTGTTACATTTCCAGGTCCGATTTTGGTTCATTTCGTCGTACCGGTGTCCTGGCCTGGCGTAGCCTGTGCGAGTTCTGTGCAGATCCTGTGTCGCGTCCTGTGTGCTTCTTTTATTGGGTTTTTCTTTTCTACGGTTTTTTTTTTTTTTTTTTTTTGTACGGGTAAAAGTGATGGTTTTCTGGGACAGTGGCGCTCAGCCGCCACCGTGCGTCTCCATGAGAATGCGTCAAAGTGGTGGACGCTTTTATCTCCGAAACAGGATCAACATCAAAGCATCAACCGGCGGCAGAATTTAAAAAAGAACTTATTACCCAGGCTGGATGGACGCAAGCCTTTAAAGTATGAATGCAAAAGTATTGAAAACCTCGCCCGGATTGGAACATAGAGAACTAAAAAAAAACATGAAATTTTTTTGTGAACATTAACATTTAATCGCGTAGCGAAAACGTTTCCTTTTTTTTGCAGGGAGAGTCTTCCAAACACGCGGATGTGTGCCTTTGATGGAAACGGTTTATTGCGCGGATTCTAATTACACCTCGTAAAATGGTACCCGTTTTTCGGTCGCGATGTCGAGATGCCGCCGAGATGAAGCGTGCGAATTTGCGAATTGCGATGGCGAGAAATCACCCGATCGCGCACGAATCGCGCAGCTCATTCGCCTCCTCGAACACGAACCAATGTCCCAATGTCCAGCGTCATCTATCGGCGAGATTTAGTACTATTCAGAACCGCTGCATCTTTTACTGTCAACCGAAGCTCTACGCAAGGTGGATGCAATCCGAGATCAGGTGAGGACAGATAGAGACGAAGACTAAGAAATCATTAATTTATTTGCTATTTTCACCTTTATTCCGCATCATCTACGAGACACATGGACACGCGAGGACAATTGCAGTAAGTGTTGCCTGATTTTGTATCTCTGATGTTTGTTCAATAAAATGAATAAATACAAAAATGCACTTGCCTATAAGCAAGAAAGAAAGTTTTCTGTTTGCTATACTTTTTGAAACCAACGGTGTGTAGCGGGTTTAAAATGACACCAAAGTCCCCCCAACTATGGCGACCCACCCAAGGTGGATTTAAAAATATCAGGTGGTGGACTCTAGTGCATTTTGACAATTCGTCACTTGCCGTAAGGTCCCCAGGTTTCAAACTTTGTTTACATTAATTAAATTTGTTCATATTGTTGGTTGAAGCGAACTGTCATTGTAGGTTAGTTGGGTCGAACTGTCATTTGACAGATGTTGGGTATTGTCCAACCCGAAAGCATGAACTATTGTATACACTTGTAAATAAACTCTCACCCGGCGCTCTAGCACCAATCGAACACGACATCGAACATGAAAAATGTATGGGATTTGACATGTTTGTCTTGTTTGTTTGTTTGTGTCTGACAGTGCACCTCCATATGATTATATGGGTTTGTTCGAGTCGGTTGTCGTGTTCGATTGGTGCCAGAGCGCAGCCTCACTCTATTATCTGAACTCGAACCATCCAGACGTGTGTTTCCAATAGGTTATGGGCCCAGACCCAACGCAGTAAAACAAAATGGCTACTAGTTCTGCAAATAATTTACCGTCGATTGAAAGGCTTGTTGGTCGCGAAAATTGGCCAACGTGGAAGTTTGCTGTAGAAACTTTCCTTGAGTTGGAGGACCTGTGGCAGGCGGTAAAACCGGAAGATGAGACGAAAGTGGACAAGCAGAAGTGCCGGAAAGCGAGAGCAAAAATTATTTTGCTGTTGGACCCGATCAATTACGTCCATGTCTTTTGTGTTTTGGATACTGTATGCTTTTATTTAACAAAATAACTTTAGTAAACTAACACATTAAAAATTGTACACATATAAAAAGACGATACGCGGTAGAAAACACGTCCTGCTACGACGGCACCCGAAATGGAAGAGAGCCGATCTCTCTTGCTTTGCCGCCGCGCGAAGTACCGACGAACCCTTCGGCTACGTCGGATGCTGTCGGTTACCAGACAACACCGAGTACCTGTGGCTGCGTACTGCGCCCAGCGTAAGACCGCGCTTGCACAACATCTCTCCCTGTTAATTGAGCTGATAGGCTCCAAGCCGACGGGGGAGTCTTCTAACGCGAGAAGACCTACGTGGCACGCCTATCTGCTGCTGGTTCGTACCTTCTGTAGGATGTTCGGTCTCCAGGGCCTGCTGCGGTTGTGGTGGTGTGGAGGCCGCAGTGTGTTGGGATGTCTCAAATGCAGACTGATCAGTAGAATGGGTTGCCGGTACATGATGTCCACCCTCGGGCTGACTGGATGCCTTCCATTCCGCCAACAGCACGTCAAGGGGTAGCTGAACTGCTGGAGATGAACCGTTACCAACTCGTCGTCTCAGCTGATTCACGTGACGCCTTAACAATCGTCCATCTTCGGCAACGATCTCGAACATTACACGCCCGCAGCTGCGGACAATCTCCCCTGGGATCCACTTCCACGAGTTGTTGCTAAAATACTTTGCCCAAACTGTGTCGCTGCGATGAAATCTGCGAACTGATGAAATTGATGATGATGGGGAAGATTCTTCACACGATGAAGGAGGTCGCAATAGCTCCAATGCAGTTCTTATCGGGCGACCGAACATTTCCTCCGCTGGACTTCTCTGCTGTTCGAGTTGAGCATTTGGTGTAGAACGATACGTCATCAGGAAAAGCTCCAAGTCCTCATCTAGCTTACTCTCCTCCGTTCTGATCTTCCTCAAAGAACGTTTAAGAGTATCGACGAATCGCTCCGCCTGTCCGTTCGACTGTGGGTGAAAGGGAGCCGTAGTAATATGCTCAATCCCGTTGTGCTGACAAAACTCCTTGAACGGACCGCTAACGAACTGTGTGCCATTGTCGCTGACTAAGGTTGCAGGCATACCGAAACGAGCAAACAAGTTCCTTAGAATGGTAATCGTGGCTGTTGTGGTGGTGCTCGTAGTTTTGACGATCTCCGGCCATTTGGAATACGCGTCGACTACAACCAGGAAATAAACGCCCTCCCAAGGGCCCGCGTAATCGATGTGAACTCGGTTCCAAACTGCCGAAGGTTTTGGCCACGCCATTGATGTTGCCCTTGGTGGTGATTTTGCCGCTGCTGCACATGCCTCGCAGGAGGCCACATAACGTGCTATGTCGTCATCCAACTTAGGCCAATATACGTAGCTACGTGCAACCGCTTTCATCCTCTGCATTCCCGGATGTCCTCGGTGTAGTTGATTTAAACAGCGATTGCGCAGCTTCTCCGGGATGACTACTCTCTCTCCAAAAAGAATGCAGCCATCCACGTTGGTCAGCGATTCCCTTCTATCGTAGAGCCGTGCAAGATCTGTTCCGTAAGCTACGTCGCGAGGCCAACCATCTCGCACGTACTTGTAAACCTTCTGGAGCGACGGATCTTGCTGAGTGTAGAGCTCAATGTCTCTGAAACGAATAGGGAATGTTAGTAAGGCATTTACGGCAACTGACCTGAGATCCTGCTCTAATTCGATGCTTGCTACGATGTATTCCGACTCTGGTTTCGCATGGTTTTGTATGAGGCGAGAAAGAACGTCGGCGTTGCCAAAAGAACCAGTGGGGATGTATTCGATGGTCATGTCGTAAAGCTGAAGTGTTAATGCGAATCTCTGCAATCGATTTGCTGTATACGTTGGAATCCCCTTTTTGCTTCCAAAAATTCGCACTAATGGCCGGTGGTCGGTTTGCAACGTAAAATGTCGACCGTATAGCATCCGATGGAATTTCGTTACAGCAAATATGATGGCGAGACCTTCTCGATCGATTTGGCTGTAACCCTCTTCAGCCTTACTCAGCGCTCTAGATGCGTGTTGCACCACCTTAAGAGATCCATCAGGAAATTTGTGACTAAGCGTTGCCCCAAGTCCAATAGATGAAGCATCGGCCGAAACCACAATGTCAAGCTTCGGGTCATAATGTGTGAGCAGGAGGTCTGACGAAAGAACGGTTTTGAAACGCTCGAACACTTTTTGGCATTCCGGTGTCCATTCAAATGTGTTACCATTTTGCAGCAATTTGTCCATTGGGTAACGCAGATCTCTAATACTTGGGATGAACTTTGCATAGTAGTTCACCGCACCGATGAATGATCGTACTCCTGAGATATCTTTGGGTGGAGGCAGTTTTTTAATGGCTTCGATCTTCAACGGGTCAGGTCTGAGGCCTTGGCTGTCTATAATATGCCCTAAATAGCGGATTTGTGGCTTATTGAACGCACACTTTTCTGACCGTATTGTAAAGCCATAGTCTTGTATGCGTTTGATTGTTTCCTCCAGGGCGATGTCGTGCTCTTCTTGCGTTTTACCACCGATAATCACGTCATCCATATAGGCTGATACTCCGTTTATGCCGGCGAGCATCTTGTCCATGATCTGCTGGAATGCTCCCGGTGCTACTTTGATGCCTGGGGGAAGTCTATTGTAGTGGTAAAGGCCTCGGTGTGTGTTAATCGTGAGCAATGGCCGACATCCTGTCTCTATTTCCACCTGGAGAAACGCATCTGAAAGATCGAGTTGTGTAAATATTTTGCATCTAGCCAGTTTAGAAAAAATATCCTGTGGTAACGGAAGTGGATACTCATGCGGGTGTAAAGCTGCATTCAGGCCGGTCGAATAATCGCCGCATAGTCGTATCTGTCCGTTAGCCTTCCTGACCACTACGACTGGTGCTGCCCAATCCGAGTAATCGACAGGTGATATAATGCCCAAGCCTTCCAACCGATCGAGCTCCTTGTTGACAATCTCTTCCATTGCATACGCAACGGGGCGCTTGGGACGAAACACTGGACGGGCATCTTTTCGTAGCTGCAGATGAACGCTGGCTTTGGTACAAATCCCCGTGCCATGGAATACCGACGGAAATTTGTCCTCCCAGGACCGTGGATCTGCTTCTTTAATGTTGTTGCAAAAATTATCCATCGGGATCGTTCCTAGGGCGAAAAGATTAACCATGTCCGCTCCCAACAACGCCAACTCCATTTTGGACACTCTTATGGTAGCTCGCTTTGTACGGTTTGCAATGGACACGTTCGCTATGAACTCACCTTCCAGTCTGAGGACGTCACCGGATGCTGCTTTGGCTCTTACCGTTACTGGTGTCAGATATGGTTTACCCAACTGCTTCCACATGCGCTGGCTGATAACCGAGATATCCGAGCCGGTATCCAATTGTAACCTTGCTGATTTATTCTCGATCTGGATGGTTACAAATTTTCTGTGCTGCTGGACACTGCAGACGTTGACTCGTACCACTCTGGTTGCTACGAATGGTCGCTGGTGAAATTTCTTATGCCTCGTGCGGCGGTGTGAGGAAGCGCAATGTCCCTCTCGATGACCGATGCGACCGCAATCACGACACTTGTGCGCCTTGTACGTGCATTCCCTGGACCAATGCAATGCACCACAAAGCCAACACGGATTACGGGGTTTGGAACCAGTGCTTCTGTCAAACGGTTTGGAGTTTCGCTCGTCGTTCTTCTGGTACCGCTGCTTATCTCCACCCGCATGGACCGCGTGCACACGTTCGCTCGTATCGGTCGCGATCATAGCACTATCCGCTTTAACTCGTGCTAGCCGGTGGCAATCTTCTGCTAGCTGCGCTAGGGTTGCATCTGTGCGCTCTTCCATGCTAGCAAGCAGCCTGACACGAATATCACGATCACATTCATCCTTCAATCCGCATACCAGGACGAGACATTTGAATTGCTCTTCTGTCATAGATGCAAATTCAAAATCGACGCATGCGCGGTTTACTCGGCCGGTGAATGACAAAAGATCCTCGGAGCGCGATTTGGTGATGCTCAAACATTTATACCGCTTGCTTAGGGTCGACTCCATTTTGCCAAAAAGCACCGTGAGCTTTTCCACCATTTCTGAAAATGAAAGGTCACGGGGGGCACGCGGTAAAATGAAATTGGTGAAACGAGCATACTCGCCTGCTCCTAACTTTCGTCCAAGGAGTCGAACTTTTGCTGCGTCGTCCAAACGGGATGCATCTTGCGAGAAAAGATCATCGTATCGCGCGTACCATGACTCAAATGTGATGTTGGCTTCCGCATCATGATGAAACTCGGTAATGTTGCCAGCAAGAGCTTCGAGGATGAGCTCCGGATTGCTGGGTTTCGCGGAAGGTTGAAGCTCACTATAATGGGTCACTGGTGTAGGTTGCTGCTGTTCCCGTTGCTGCATAAGCTGAGAAAATAGTTGCTGCTGCTGTGTCATTTGCTGCTGCTGTTGGGCCATTTGCTGCTGTAACAGGTGCAGCATTTGCTGTATCATTGTGATGTCCGATGTTGTTTGCAACGATGGCGCATTCTGCGATGGTGGTGGATGCTGTATGAATGCTGCGTTCAGGACACCATTCTGCGACAGCCGTCTCTGCTCCTCGGTGATCGGCGTCTCTTCGGGGCTTAACATTCGACGGCGTTTTCGCGGAATTGTTGCACTTAAAAAAACGTTGACTGGGTTCACTTAACTCGTCGCCACTTTTGTGTTTTGGATACTGTATGCTTTTATTTAACAAAATAACTTTAGTAAACTAACACATTAAAAATTGTACACATATAAAAAGACGATACGCGGTAGAAAACACGTCCTGCTACGACGGCACCCGAAATGGAAGAGAGCCGATCTCTCTTGCTTTGCCGCCGCGCGAAGTACCGACGAACCCTTCGGCTACGTCGGATGCTGTCGGTTACCAGACAACACCGAGTACCTGTGGCTGCGTACTGCGCCCAGCGTAAGACCGCGCTTGCACAACAATGTCAAAGATGCGGAAACTGCGCGGGACGTGTGGAAGAAGCTGGAAGCAGCGTTCGAGGATACGGGACTAACGCGTCGTGTAGGACTTCTAAGGAAACTCATCAACACAACGTTAGCATCGTGTGCGTCTATGGAAAGTTTCGTGAACGACATAGTGGGCACAGCACACCAGTTGCGTGGTATTGGTTTCGACATCAGTGAAGAGTGGATCGGCACGTTACTTCTCGCCGGGTTACCTGATGAATACAAGCCGATGATCATGGCGCTAGAAAATTCTGGAACGGCGATAACTGGCGATATCATAAAAGCTAAGTTGCTGCAGGAATACAAATCGAGTGCGTCATCTGAAAAGGCGGTCTTTCTTGGAACGACGAAGCATCAATGGCAGCCGAGAAATCAACAAGGTGTACCATCGAAGCAGACAAAGGGACCGAAATGCAGGCGTTGCGGTAAGTTCGGCCATATTGCCCGAAACTGTACAGTGAATGCGTCTTCGTTAAGCATGGTGCTGGGAACAGTGGGAACAATGAGTGGTGCGAATAACGATAAGTGGTACTTTGATTCAGGTGCGTCTGAACATTTCACGAACAATCGTAATTTGTTAGAAAACGAGTGTGCGGCAAGTGGTACTGTAAGAGCAGCGGATAAACAAGCGATGGAAGTTATTGCGAAAGGCTCTATCAGGTTTAACACAAAATGCATTCCAAAGGGCACAACGGTTAACGTAGAAAATGTGAAGTATGTCCCGGGAATATCAAACAATTTATTATCGATTAGCCAAATAGTTCGACAGGGCAAAGAAGTTCATTTTACCAACAAAGGAGTAAAAGTGACTGGACCAAACGGCATTGTTATTGCAACCGGTAGTCACGACGTTACGAATGGCTTATTCCCGTTAGAAGAGAGAAAAGATAGTTTTGCGATGGCGGTTACATCTAAAGCGGTAGATTCAGCTACATGGCATAGAAGAATGGGACACCTTAATTATAGCAATTTAAAGATGTTAAAAGATGGATTAGCATCCGGTATAACGTTTAATGGGATTGAGTCTGAAAATTGCGTAATATGTGCGAAAGGAAAACAGTGTCGTCTCCCATTTCCTAAAATAGGCAGTCGAGCCGAAGATATATTAGAAATCGTTCATTCGGACATATGCGGTCCAATGGAAGAAACGTCATTAGGAGGAAAGCGATATTTTATAACGTTCATAGACGATAAAACAAGAAGAGTTGCTGTATATTTCTTAAAACAAAAATCAGAAGCGGAAGTATTAGGAGCTTTTGAAGATTTTCGTATCAAAGCGGAAAGAGAGACCGGGCGCAAACTAAAAATATTGCGTAGTGACAATGGAAAGGAATATACGAACCAATTATTACAAAACAGGTTAAAAGAACTAGGGATCAAACATCAAACTTCAACCGAGTATACCCCAGAACAAAATGGCCTAGCGGAAAGGTTCAATAGAACAGTAGTAGAAAAAGCGCGTTGCATGCTGTTTGATGCAAATTTACCCAAACCCTTTTGGGCGGAAGCTGTTCTAACGGCCAAGTATCTCATCAATAGATCACCCACGAAGGGGCATAATCTAACTCCGGAAGAAGCTTGGAGTGGTCGCAAGCCTAACCTCACTCACATTCGTGTGTTTGGATCAAAAGCGATGGCACACATTCCAAAGCAAAAGCGATTGAAATGGGATAGGAAGTCTAAGGAAGTAATACTCGTAGGATATGACGAAACTGCTAAGGCATATAGGCTTTATGATCCTGAAAGGAAAGACGTTATGAGAAGTCGCGACGTTATTTTCATAAACGAATGTAGCAGTCACAATCAAGAGATGCTCCCAGACAGTGAACAAACCCGAAATACGTTTGTTAGTTTAGATTATGATCCTACGCTTTCCGATAACCTGGTTGAAACATCTCAAACGCAAGATACAGAAACTTTAAGACGTAGTGAAAGGCCTCACAAGTTACCAACACGTTACAACGACTATGTAGGACCAGAAATAGCAGTTCGTTGTATTTCTGGTGTAGACCATGAAACTGAGACCCTTGTTGATTCTCCAGATTTACATGGATTAGTTGCGAATCATACAACCAGCCAAGCCATAATGCATGATCCACGTACTGTAAATGAAGCTTTACATAGTGAAGATGCTAGTAAGTGGCGAGAGGCAATGGATGAGGAATACCAATCACTCCTTGATAACAACACCTGGGACTTAGTCAAGTTACCAACCGATTCTAAACCAATAGGTTGTAAATGGGTTTTTAAAACCAAAGTAAATGAGGATAACAATACAACTCGTTACAAAGCTAGACTAGTTGCGCAGGGATTTACACAAAAATTCGGAACAGATTATGATGAGATATTTTCTCCAGTAATGAAACAGACTACTTTTAGAGTACTGCTAACTGTAGCTAGCCAGAAAAATATGATCGTTAAACACGTTGATGTAAAGAATGCTTATCTTAATGGAGATTTAGCAGAGACCATTTACATGAAACAACCCGAAGGGTACGCTATAGGCGATAAAGACACGGTATGTCGATTAAGGAGGAGTTTATACGGATTGAAACAGTCCGCGCGTGTTTGGCACCAAAAGGTCGATTCTACTTTCAAAGCAATAGATTTTGTACAATGTGATTCAGATCCTTGCCTTTACACAAGAAAGCACGGACAAGCTTTTGCTTATGTACTGGTATACGTTGATGATTTGATAATCATAACTCAGACAAATAGTGAATTTGAAGCTATTTTGGAACATCTGAAAAACAACTTCAAAATGACCAATTTAGGGGATATTCATCATTTCCTAGGTATTGAAATTGAAAAGGATGAGCAAGGATACAAGTTAGGACAATCTGGATACATTCAAAAACTTGCGAAAAGATTCAACCTGGAAAATGCCAAAATGACTCCGGTACCCATTGAATTAGGCTACTTAAAGCAGAAGGAGGAGGATTGTGAGCCACTTCCAGATAACAAAAATTATCTTAGTCTCATTGGAGGTCTGCTTTACATAGCCGTGCACACTAGACCAGATATCGCTATTAGTACATCAATATTAGCTCAAAAATCCAGTAAACCAACTCAACAAGATTGGATAGAAGCGAAAAGAGTTTTGCGATATTTGATAGCAACTATTGATCATAAGTTGCAGCTAGGTTCAACAAACCAACAAGTACAAATGTACGTAGATGCCGATTGGGCAAGTGACTCCAACTCAAGAAAATCTAACTCCGGTTTTCTAATCCTGTTAGGTGGAGGAGTTGTTGCATGGGGTTCTCGAAAACAAACCTGCGTTGCTTTAAGCTCTACCGAGGCCGAATTCGTAGCATTAGCTGAAGGTTGTCAGGAGCTTATATGGGTTAGACGATTGTTAGAAGAAGTAGGACTAGAAATTAAAGAGCCTATAGAAGTATTTGAGGACAATCAAAGTTGCATTAAAATGGTTAATAGTGAACGTATAGAGCGACGTAGCAAGCATATCGAGACACGTTATTTCTTTGTGCGCGATTTGCAGCAAAAGGAAGTCATTAATATCAGATACTGTCCTACAGAAAACATGTTAGCAGATTTGTTGACGAAGCCGCTTGCGCGTATTAGACTAAGTAAATTGCGTCAAGAAATAGGACTGGTTACGATTTAGGAAAGCCAGTTCGAGGAGGAGTGTTGGTTGAAGCGAACTGTCATTGTAGGTTAGTTGGGTCGAACTGTCATTTGACAGATGTTGGGTATTGTCCAACCCGAAAGCATGAACTATTGTATACACTTGTAAATAAACTCTCACTCTATTATCTGAACTCGAACCATCCAGACGTGTGTTTCCAATACATATAATTTATCTACCCCATTTTTTCGAATAAATATTCTTTAAAAATATATTTTGGACTTTGTGAGTTCTTATTTAACATTGAAACATACATTAAAGTGTGTTATTTTGTGTTATTCTGTGAATTTATTCTAGAATTCTTTGTGTTTTCGACATTTTTTATGATAAAAATTAAGAAATCATTATTTTTTTTTCAATTTTTACATTAATTCCTCATTATCTACGAGCCGCATGGCCGCAATTTACTTGAGATTAGAACTCATGCTAGCATGATTTTAAATTTCGTGCATAAACAAATCATCAAATCTTTTGTTAATATATTACGTTTTTTCGATAAAATCAATAGACACACTAAAATGCACATAATAACAAAGAAATCTGTTATATTTGCTAAGCTTTGTGTGCGGAAACCAATGGTCAACGGTTCTAAAATGACGTAAAGTCCCTCAACTATGGCGACCCCCCAAAGGCCCTAATCCACCACCTGATATTTTTAATCCACCTTGGACCCACCACCGGGTAAAGGGCCTTTTCCAGCACCTGATATTTTGAATCCACCTTGGCAACGCACCCCATCCCGTGCTACAACGGGTTCAACAACTGTCATCGTTTTTTCCCGATTTACACTTTACACTTTCCGTGCTCAGATGCGCTTTCCGTGCGCGGCCGTGTAGCGGTGGAGTAATTGCGCGATGGGTGTTGTGGATCGTACGTACTGCTGCTGCCGCTGGAATTGTCGTAAGGATGGCTGCTACCGGTGGCATTCGGCCGTCATAGCAGCTGCTCATAGACACCGCTGTGCTGCTGCAGGATGCCCTGGTCCTGGTACGTCGACGTTGCCTTTCCCGCTGCTTGTGTGTTTGGTGGTGCATACTATCTCACCACCCGGTATCGTCACTCGCCTGATGGTGTTTCCCTTTTGTGTCCCGTAAACAGCCCATCCCAACATCGCCCTCACCGCAATCGATCACCCAGATTGAGGCTCCAGCGGTGGAAGTAGTAGGAGCACATTCTCCAAGCCGATTGGCATTTTCCAAGCCTGGTTCTCGGTGTACCATCCTTCTGATGTTCCGCTGGCCGATCCTGTAAGTAATCATTCGAACTTGTCAGTGTGGGATAATGAATATTTTGTTGTGGCAAACTTAGCTGTTGAAACCGTCGCCGTGAACGACCGCTCTCCCCCGCGTGCGGCAATCTCCAGGCTCCAGGTCAAACGTGAAGCTGAAACGTCTCCTTGCGTTTCACGTTGGCCGTCCACTGCAACTCAAGTGGGGGCCCGGCTGGCCCTTCAATCTGATACTCGCTGCTAGGGTAACTTCAGCGTCAATGATGATCCTTCATCCAGAAATTGCGTGCGTGTCTCGCACTCGCTTGTTCAACGCTTGCACAACCCGGTACACGACACAGGAGAATCTCGATCGACAAGGCTTTGTTACGTGGTTTGCGGCACAGCTTCATCTGCGTTACAGTCTCAACACGTTCCATGGGAGACATGCGCTTCGCATCATTCTCTTAGCGTATGATCCGTGTTCGATCCAACGAAGGTAGGGAGTTTCAATTTGCGATGGCGAGAAACCCGATCGCGCACAAATCGCGCAACTCATTCGCCTCCTCGAACACGAACCATCTGAATTTAGCATCATCTATCGGCTCTGTTTTGCATTTCCCAATCAACTCTGGGGCTGTTTTGGACCCATAACCTTTCTCCATTTCGTGATTGTTCTGCAGTTTGTGGCAACCGTTCTTCCTTCCGTCAGTTCCGTGAATGCCTGTTTGGCACTTTCAATGAAGGCTTCTGTAATCCAATCTGTGATGATATGTAAGAAATAAAGCTGCTCGCTTTTGCAGAACAGTGATGGAATAGGACTGGACTATAAAGGCCCCGATAGAATGCCTCAGAGCAGTACGGTAAAGAGGAGCCAGAGACTTTCGAAGACACTATTTCTATTCGATACAATATTTTTGGAACAACCCAAGCTTTAAGGTTGTTTGGTGTGAAATATTTTACATTTCCCTGATATCCCGTTTTAGTTGTCCATTTTTGTAGGCCATTGATTCCGGACTGAAGTTCTTTCCTCTACATTCGGTTGCAGATTTGGACATCGCTACTAAACCGGGGTAAGAATGCTTCAGACAAACGGCGAGTAGCAGCAAATGAATTATCTCGATTATCTAAGCGTCGAAGGAGAAACGTTCTCTTTCGCTACACGCATCCAAATCCCGATGTAAATTGAAGTGTTCGATGGCTTTTTCCATCACGAATCACATACCAAAATTCGGTTAATTTTCCGGAGGCCGTTTTCAAATGACAGCCCGTGGCGCGTTCTGCAGAAGGACTTTGACTCCGATTTTGAGTAACGAGTGTTGGTCGTACCTACGCAAATGGTCGTACCAAATTTGGTCTACTAGCCGCGCCCTATCCAACGAGGGATAGCAATGGATCCGGGAAGGGGGGAAAAACATTCCCACACCTGTGTGTAAAACGGTGAAAATTTCACACAAAATCACGTTTTTTGACTGGAAGAGTTGACCTGAGTGGTTCCTAGGAGGACACGCTTGTGAGACAAAAGTTGCACAACTTGTACCGACGCGTCTGTCGCTGCCTGATATAGCTTTGTATTAGCTTCCGTTCGAAATCAATTTGACGTTTTTCCTTCCTGCAGTATGGAACAGGGAGGGCGGGAGGAGGTGCAATACCCCACCGTCGGATAGTACTTGGCGAGAGCTTTCCATCGATGCCCCGCACGCACGCCCTTATATAAGCTCGCGTTCGAAAGCTATGCTCATGTACAGGTGGCCTATCAAAATTTGTGTTCGTGGATCGGCGTCGGCAGTGGAAAACATCCCCACAATGTACGTTTGAAGTTGATGCTGTCCGGCGAGAAAGAGTGGAAAATCGCAATCATTGCAAACTCGAAAATTAACTCGTTTTATATAGGCATTTGTACATTTCAATTTATTCCAATGCTATACGTGTATTTTTACATGGCCTCAATCTTACACTAAAATACAATAAATACATATTTATTTCCCTTCAACCCCCATAGCATCAAATGTACGTGTAGCTTCGTTGAGCAAACGCTTGGTGTCCCACTGACCGTCCTCTTTGGTTAGGCCGCTGGTGAGTCTGACAACACCAGAGGCCAACATCCAGTGGCGCCACGAGGAGGCAGAGGATCGGATTTGGCCACCGTCCCAGCATCGGGCTGTTCCTTCACGGCGCCTTATACTGGGGTGACTTACACGTCACTTTACGAAAGCTGGAACGAAGAGAGAGAGAGAGAGAGAAGAAAAGAAATTAGGTGCTGGTTTAGCAGCCAAACCGGTTCCAATCGAAATGCAAATCGTGCTGCATGGAATGTTGGCGCAGCAGATTCCGGAACATCCGCTTCAGCTCGGTATAGTCCGGCGCGTCGCAGAATTCCATCTGCAACGCGTACTCGGTCAACCGCTGAAACTCAGCCGGCAGTCCTCTACACAGCTCGCTGGGCGTAATGCACAACTTCAGAAGCAGTGCCTCGTCCGGATCAAATCGCTCCTCGGTACCATACCACGGTAGGCCACCGCGGAGCAAAAACACCAGCATGTAGGCGAGCGACAAAATGTCATCTCGCCTGCTCGGTGTATACTCCAGATGAGCGAACACTGGTGCAAACTCGATCGTTCCGGCGAACGGGAAAAACGCATCCTGAGCTATGTGTTCCCCCGTGCGTGGGTGCCGATACGGCTCGGCAAGACCGAAGTCAATCATGTGCAGCGTCTTGCGGGTCGTTCCGCGACCCAGCAGGACATTGTCCGGCTTCAGGTCGCGGTGAACGTACCCCAGCTCGTGGAATGTTTCCAGCCTGTCGAGCAGTTGCAGCGCTAGCTGCGAAACCGTCTTCACACCGAAGCGTCCTCCGCACAAGTTCAGTAAGTCCTGCAGGGATGGCCCCAGGCGCTCCAAAACCAGCACGTCGCGTTTGCGATACGTACCGGCGTCGATGAGTCTGGGCCATCCACGGGCCTTCGGCAGCCGCGCATAGATCCGGCGCTCCGTGGCGAGCAGGAGCCGGTCCACCTCTTTGCTGGCCATTTTCATCACCACCGGCTGCTTGGAGCGGGCATGGCTGCCCACCAACACCGTGCCGCAGCCACCAGCATCGAATTCGCCTTCAATCCGATAGGTGGAGAGATTCACCACCATCAAGGACTCCGGCGAACTAGAATTGGGCGCACGTCCTTCTCTAATCGACATGTTCGATTCTCTTTGGCCACCTGCGAAATGTAACTGGAAGCAACAGCAGAATCAATTTTTCGCAAAAACACTCGAAAAAACCGTTAAAAGTGAGAGCGAGCGAAAACACGTCACCTTGCGTTTACTCGTAGTGAGGATATAACCTGATGCATAAGTGTGGTTTACATATATAGCCTTTGGTTGGGTGATGTTCACATGTGTACTACGATCGAAACAGCAACTTGACAGATTACGCATTTTCGGCTGGTAACCATCTAGTTACCTGTGGTGTGTGGGTTTTGGAAAACGCATCCAAGTGTTGTTACATTTCCAGGTCCGATTTTGGTTCATTTCGTCGTACCGGTGTCCTGGCCTGGCGTAGCCTGTGCGAGTTCTGTGCAGATCCTGTGTCGCGTCCTGTGTGCTTCTTTTATTGGGTTTTTCTTTTCTACGGTTTTTTTTTTTTTTGTACGGGTAAAAGTGATGGTTTTCTGGGACAGTGGCGCTCAGCCGCCACCGTGCGTCTCCATGAGAATGCGTCAAAGTGGTGGACGCTTTTATCTCCGAAACAGGATCAACATCAAAGCATCAACCGGCGGCAGAATTTAAAAAAGAACTTATTACCCAGGCTGGATGGACGCAAGCCTTTAAAGTATGAATGCAAAAGTATTGAAAACCTCGCCCGGATTGGAACATAGAGAACTAAAAAAAAACATGAAATTTTTTTGTGAACATTAACATTTAATCGCGTAGCGAAAACGTTTCCTTTTTTTTGCAGGGAGAGTCTTCCAAACACGCGGATGTGTGCCTTTGATGGAAACGGTTTATTGCGCGGATTCTAATTACACCTCGTAAAATGGTACCCGTTTTTCGGTCGCGATGTCGAGATGCCGCCGAGATGAAGCGTGCGAATTTGCGAATTGCGATGGCGAGAAATCACCCGATCGCGCACGAATCGCGCAGCTCATTCGCCTCCTCGAACACGAACCAATGTCCCAATGTCCAGCGTCATCTATCGGCGAGATTTAGTACTATTCAGAACCGCTGCATCTTTTACTGTCAACCGAAGCTCTACGCAAGGTGGATGCAATCCGAGATCAGGTGAGGACAGATAGAGACGAAGACTAAGAAATCATTAATTTATTTGCTATTTTCACCTTTATTCCGCATCATCTACGAGACACATGGACACGCGAGGACAATTGCAGTAAGTGTTGCCTGATTTTGTATCTCTGATGTTTGTTCAATAAAATGAATAAATACAAAAATGCACTTGCCTATAAGCAAGAAAGAAAGTTTTCTGTTTGCTATACTTTTTGAAACCAACGGTGTGTAGCGGGTTTAAAATGACACCAAAGTCCCCCCAACTATGGCGACCCACCCAAGGTGGATTTAAAAATATCAGGTGGTGGACTCTAGTGCATTTTGACAATTCGTCACTTGCCGTAAGGTCCCCAGGATTCAAACTTTGTTTACATTAATTAAATTTGTTCATATAATTTATCTACCCCATTTTTTCGAATAAATATTCTTTAAAAATATATGTTGCACTTTGTGAGTATTTCTTATTTAACATTGAAACATACATTAAAGTGTGTTATTTTGTGTTATTCTGTGAATTTATTCTAGAATTCTTTGTGTTTTCGACATTTTTTATGATAAAAATTAAGAAATCATAATTTTTTTTTCAATTTTTACATTAATTCCTCATTATCTACGAGCCGCATGGCCGCAATTTACTTGAGATTAGAACTCATGCTAGCATGATTTTAAATTTCGTGCATAAACAAATCATCAAATCTTTTGTTAATATATTACGTTTTTTCGATAAAATCAATAGACACACTAAAATGCACATAATAACAAAGAAATCTGTTATATTTGCTAAGCTTTGTGTGCGGAAACCAATGGTCAACGGTTCTAAAATGACGTAAAGTCCCTCAACTATGGCGACCCCCCAAAGGCCCTAATCCACCACCTGATATTTTTAATCCACCTTGGACCCACCACCGGGTAAAGGGCCTTTTCCAGCACCTGATATTTTGAATCCACCTTGGCAACGCACCCCATCCCGTGCTACAACGGGTTCAACAACTGTCATCGTTTTTTCCCGATTTACACTTTACACTTTCCGTGCTCAGATGCGCTTTCCGTGCTCAGATGCGCTTTCCGTGCTCAGATGCGCTTTCCGTGCGCGGCCGTGTAGCGGTGGAGTAATTGCGCGATGGGTGTTGTGGATCGTACGTACTGCTGCTGCCGCTGGAATTGTCGTAAGGATGGCTGCTACCGGTGGCATTCGGCCGTCATAGCAGCTGCTCATAGACACCGCTGTGCTGCTGCAGGATGCCCTGGTCCTGGTACGTCGACGTTGCCTTTCCCGCTGCTTGTGTGTTTGGTGGTGCATACTATCTCACCACCCGGTATCGTCACTCGCCTGATGGTGTTTCCCTTTTGTGTCCCGTAAACAGCCCATCCCAACATCGCCCTCACCGCAATCGATCACCCAGATTGAGGCTCCAGCGGTGGAAGTAGTAGGAGCACATTCTCCAAGCCGATTGGGATTTTCCAAGCCTGGTTCTCGGTGTACCATCCTTCTGATGTTCCGCTGGCCGATCCTGTAAGTAATCATTCGAACTTGTCAGTGTGGGATAATGAATATTTTGTTGTGGCAAACTTAGCTGTTGAAACCGTCGCCGTGAACGACCGCTCTCCCCCGCGTGCGGCAGTCTCCAGGCTCCAGGTCAAACGTGAAGCTGAAACGTCTCCTTGCGTTTCACGTTGGCCGTCCACTGCAACTCAAGTGGGGGCCCGGCTGGCCCTTCAATCTGATACTCGCTGCTAGGGTAACTTCAGCGTCAATGATGATCCTTCATCCAGAAATTGCGTGCGTGTCTCGCACTCGCTTGTTCAACGCTTGCACAACCCGGTACACGACACAGGAGAATCTCGATCGACAAGGCTTTGTTACGTGGTTTGCGGCACAGCTTCATCTGCGTTACAGTCTCAACACGTTCCATGGGAGACATGCGCTTCGCATCATTCTCTTAGCGTATGATCCGTGTTCGATCCAACGAAGGTAGGGAGTTTCAATTTGCGATGGCGAGAAACCCGATCGCGCACAAATCGCGCAACTCATTCGCCTCCTCGAACACGAACCATCTGAATTTAGCATCATCTATCGGCTCTGTTTTGCATTTCCCAATCAACTCTGGGGCTGTTTTGGACCCATAACCTTTCTCCATTTCGTGATTGTTCTGCAGTTTGTGGCAACCGTTCTTCCTTCCGTCAGTTCCGTGAATGCCTGTTTGGCACTTTCAATGAAGGCTTCTGTAATCCAATCTGTGATGATATGTAAGAAATAAAGCTGCTCGCTTTTGCAGAACAGTGATGGAATAGGACTGGACTATAAAGGCCCCGATAGAATGCCTCAGAGCAGTACGGTAAAGAGGAGCCAGAGACTTTCGAAGACACTATTTCTATTCGATACAATATTTTTGGAACAACCCAAGCTTTAAGGTTGTTTGGTGTGAAATATTTTACATTTCCCTGATATCCCGTTTTAGTTGTCCATTTTTGTAGGCCATTGATTCCGGACTGAAGTTCTTTCCTCTACATTCGGTTGCAGATTTGGACATCGCTACTAAACCGGGGTAAGAATGCTTCAGACAAACGGCGAGTAGCAGCAAATGAATTATCTCGATTATCTAAGCGTCGAAGGAGAAACGTTCTCTTTCGCTACACGCATCCAAATCCCGATGTAAATTGAAGTGTTCGATGGCTTTTTCCATCACGAATCACATACCAAAATTCGGTTAATTTTCCGGAGGCCGTTTTCAAATGACAGCCCGTGGCGCGTTCTGCAGAAGGACTTTGACTCCGATTTTGAGTAACGAGTGTTGGTCGTACCTACGCAAATGGTCGTACCAAATTTGGTCTACTAGCCGCGCCCTATCCAACGAGGGATAGCAATGGATCCGGGAAGGGGGGAAAAACATTCCCACACCTGTGTGTAAAACGGTGAAAATTTCACACAAAATCACGTTTTTTGACTGGAAGAGTTGACCTGAGTGGTTCCTAGGAGGACACGCTTGTGAGACAAAAGTTGCACAACTTGTACCGACGCGTCTGTCGCTGCCTGATATAGCTTTGTATTAGCTTCCGTTCGAAATCAATTTGACGTTTTTCCTTCCTGCAGTATGGAACAGGGAGGGCGGGAGGAGGTGCAATACCCCACCGTCGGATAGTATTTGGCGAGAGCTTTCCATCGATGCCCCGCACGCACGCCCTTATATAAGCTCGCGTTCGAAAGCTATGCTCATGTAAAGGTGGCCTATCAAAATTTGTGTTCGTGGATCGGCGTCGGCAGTGGAAAACATCCCCACTATGTACGTTTGAAGTTGATGCTATCCGGCGAGAAAGAGTGGAAAATTGCAATCATTGCAAACTCGAAAATTAACTCGTTTTATATAGGCATTTGTACATTTCAATTTATTCCAATGCTATACGTGTATTTTTACATGGCCTCAATCTTACACTAAAATACAATAAATACATATTTATTTCCCTTCAACCCCCATAGCATCAAATGTACGTGTAGCTTCGTTGAGCAAACGCTTGGTGTCCCACTGACCGTCCTCTTTGGTTAGGCCGCTGGTGAGTCTGACAACACCAGAGGCCAACATCCAGTGGCGCCACGAGGAGGCAGAGGATCGGATTTGGCCACCGTCCCAGCATCGGGCTGTTCCTTCACGGCGCCTTATACTGGGGTGACTTACACGTCACTTTACGAAAGCTGGAACGAAGAGAGAGAGAGAGAGAGAAGAAAAGAAATTAGGTGCTGGTTTAGCAGCCAAACCGGTTCCAATCGAAATGCAAATCGTGCTGCATGGAATGTTGGCGCAGCAGATTCCGGAACATCCGCTTCAGCTCGGTATAGTCCGGCGCGTCGCAGAATTCCATCTGCAACGCGTACTCGGTCAACCGCTGAAACTCAGCCGGCAGTCCTCTACACAGCTCGCTGGGCGTAATGCACAACTTCAGAAGCAGTGCCTCGTCCGGATCAAATCGCTCCTCGGTACCATACCACGGTAGGCCACCGCGGAGCAAAAACACCAGCATGTAGGCGAGCGACAAAATGTCATCTCGCCTGCTCGGTGTATACTCCAGATGAGCGAACACCGGTGCAAACTCGATCGTTCCGGCGAACGGGAAAAACGCATCCTGCGCTATGTGTTCCCCCGTGCGTGGGTGCCGATACGGCTCGGCAAGACCGAAGTCAATCATGTGCAGCGTCTTGCGGGTCGTTCCGCGACCCAGCAGGACATTATCCGGCTTCAGGTCGCGGTGAACGTACCCCAGCTCGTGGAATGTTTCCAGCCTGTCGAGCAGTTGCAGCGCTAGCTGCGAAACCGTCTTCAGACCGAAGCGTCCTCCGCACAAGTTCAGTAAGTCCTGCAGGGATGGCCCCAGGCGCTCCAAAACCAGCACGTCGCGTTTGCGATACGTACCGGCGTCGATGAGTCTGGGCCATCCACGGGCCTTCGGCAGCCGCGCATAGATCCGGCGCTCCGTGGCGAACAGGAGCCGGTCCACCTCTTTGCTGGCCATTTTCATCACCACCGGCTGCTTGGAGCGGGCATGGCTGCCCACCAACACCGTGCCGCAGCCACCAGCATCGAATTCGCCTTCAATCCGATAGGTGGAGAGATTCACCACCATCAAGGACTCCGGCGAACTAGAATTGGGCGCACGTCCTTCTCTAATCGACATGTTCGATTCTCTTTGGCCACCTGCGAAATGTAACTGGAAGCAACAGCAGAATCAATTTTTCGCAAAAACACTCGAAAAAACCGTTAAAAGTGAGAGCGAGCGAAAACACGTCACCTTGCGTTTACTCGTAGTGAGGATATAACCTGATGCATAAGTGTGGTTTACATATATAGCCTTTGGTTGGGTGATGTTCACATGTGTACTACGATCGAAACAGCAACTTGACAGATTACGCATTTTCGGCTGGTAACCATCTAGTTACCTGTGGTGTGTGGGTTTTGGAAAACGCATCCAAGTGTTGTTACATTTCCAGGTCCGATTTTGGTTCATTTCGTCGTACCGGTGTCCTGGCCTGGCGTAGCCTGTGCGAGTTCTGTGCAGATCCTGTGTCGCGTCCTGTGTGCTTCTTTTATTGGGTTTTTCTTTTCTACGGTTTTTTTTTTTTTTTTGTACGGGTAAAAGTGATGGTTTTCTGGGACAGTGGCGCTCAGCCGCCACCGTGCGTCTCCATGAGAATGCGTCAAAGTGGTGGACGCTTTTATCTCCGAAACAGGATCAACATCAAAGCATCAACCGGCGGCAGAATTTAAAAAAGAACTTATTACCCAGGCTGGATGGACGCAAGCCTTTAAAGTATGAATGCAAAAGTATTGAAAACCTCGCCCGGATTGGAACATAGAGAACTAAAAAAAAACATGAAATTTTTTTGTGAACATTAACATTTAATCGCGTAGCGAAAACGTTTCCTTTTTTTTGCAGGGAGAGTCTTCCAAACACGCGGATGTGTGCCTTTGATGGAAACGGTTTATTGCGCGGATTCTAATTACACCTCGTAAAATGGTACCCGTTTTTCGGTCGCGATGTCGAGATGCCGCCGAGATGAAGCGTGCGAATTTGCGAATTGCGATGGCGAGAAATCACCCGATCGCGCACGAATCGCGCAGCTCATTCGCCTCCTCGAACACGAACCAATGTCCCAATGTCCAGCGTCATCTATCGGCGAGATTTAGTACTATTCAGAACCGCTGCATCTTTTACTGTCAACCGAAGCTCTACGCAAGGTGGATGCAATCCGAGATCAGGTGAGGACAGATAGAGACGAAGACTAAGAAATCATTAATTTATTTGCTATTTTCACCTTTATTCCGCATCATCTACGAGACACATGGACACGCGAGGACAATTGCAGTAAGTGTTGCCTGATTTTGTATCTCTGATGTTTGTTCAATAAAATGAATAAATACAAAAATGCACTTGCCTATAAGCAAGAAAGAAAGTTTTCTGTTTGCTATACTTTTTGAAACCAACGGTGTGTAGCGGGTTTAAAATGACACCAAAGTCCCCCCAACTATGGCGACCCACCCAAGGTGGATTTAAAAATATCAGGTGGTGGACTCTAGTGCATTTTGACAATTCGTCACTTGCCGTAAGGTCCCCAGGTTTCAAACTTTGTTTACATTAATTAAATTTGTTCATATAATTTATCTACCCCATTTTTTCGAATAAATATTCTTTAAAAATATATTTTGGACTTTGTGAGTTCTTATTTAACATTGAAACATACATTAAAGTGTGTTATTTTGTGTTATTCTGTGAATTTATTCTAGAATTCTTTGTGTTTTCGACATTTTTTATGATAAAAATTAAGAAATCATTATTTTTTTTTTTCAATTTTTACATTAATTCCTCATTATCTACGAGCCGCATGGCCGCAATTTACTTGAGATTAGAACTCATGCTAGCATGATTTTAAATTTCGTGCATAAACAAATCATCAAATCTTTTGTTAATATATTACGTTTTTTCGATAAAATCAATAGACACACTAAAATGCACATAATAACAAAGAAATCTGTTATATTTGCTAAGCTTTGTGTGCGGAAACCAATGGTCAACGGTTCTAAAATGACGTAAAGTCCCTCAACTATGGCGACCCCCCAAAGGCCCTAATCCACCACCTGATATTTTGAATCCACCTTGGACCCACCACCGGGTAAAGGGCCTTTTCCAGCACCTGATATTTTGAATCCACCTTGGCAACGCACCCCATCCCGTGCTACAACGGGTTCAACAACTGTCATCGTTTTTTCCCGATTTACACTTTACACTTTCCGTGCTCAGATGCGCTTTCCGTGCGCGGCCGTGTAGCGGTGGAGTAATTGCGCGATGGGTGTTGTGGATCGTACGTACTGCTGCTGCCGCTGGAATTGTCGTAAGGATGGCTGCTACCGGTGGCATTCGGCCGTCATAGCAGCTGCTCATAGACACCGCTGTGCTGCTGCAGGATGCCCTGGTCCTGGTACGTCGACGTTGCCTTTCCCGCTGCTTGTGTGTTTGGTGGTGCATACTATCTCACCACCCGGTATCGTCACTCGCCTGATGGTGTTTCCCTTTTGTGTCCCGTAAACAGCCCATCCCAACATCGTCCTCACCGCAATCGATCACCCAGATTGAGGCTCCAGCGGTGGAAGTAGTAGGAGCACATTCTCCAAGCCGATTGGGATTTTCCAAGCCTGGTTCTCGGTGTACCATCCTTCTGATGTTCCGCTGGCCGATCCTGTAAGTAATCATTCGAACTTGTCAGTGTGGGATAATGAATATTTTGTTGTGGCAAACTTAGCTGTTGAAACCGTCGCCGTGAACGACCGCTCTCCCCCGCGTGCGGCAATCTCCAGGCTCCAGGTCAAACGTGAAGCTGAAACGTCTCCTTGCGTTTCACGTTGGCCGTCCACTGCAACTCAAGTGGGGGCCCGGCTGGCCCTTCAATCTGATACTCGCTGCTAGGGTAACTTCAGCGTCAATGATGATCCTTCATCCAGAAATTGCGTGCGTGTCTCGCACTCGCTTGTTCAACGCTTGCACAACCCGGTACACGACACAGGAGAATCTCGATCGACAAGGCTTTGTTACGTGGTTTGCGGCACAGCTTCATCTGCGTTACAGTCTCAACACGTTCCATGGGAGACATGCGCTTCGCATCATTCTCTTAGCGTATGATCCGTGTTCGATCCAACGAAGGTAGGGAGTTTCAATTTGCGATGGCGAGAAACCCGATCGCGCACAAATCGCGCAACTCATTCGCCTCCTCGAACACGAACCATCTGAATTTAGCATCATCTATCGGCTCTGTTTTGCATTTCCCAATCAACTCTGGGGCTGTTTTGGACCCATAACCTTTCTCCATTTCGTGATTGTTCTGCAGTTTGTGGCAACCGTTCTTCCTTCCGTCAGTTCCGTGAATGCCTGTTTGGCACTTTCAATGAAGGCTTCTGTAATCCAATCTGTGATGATATGTAAGAAATAAAGCTGCTCGCTTTTGCAGAACAGTGATGGAATAGGACTGGACTATAAAGGCCCCGATAGAATGCCTCAGAGCAGTACGGTAAAGAGGAGCCAGAGACTTTCGAAGACACTATTTCTATTCGATACAATATTTTTGGAACAACCCAAGCTTTAAGGTTGTTTGGTGTGAAATATTTTACATTTCCCTGATATCCCGTTTTAGTTGTCCATTTTTGTAGGCCATTGATTCCGGACTGAAGTTCTTTCCTCTACATTCGGTTGCAGATTTGGACATCGCTACTAAACCGGGGTAAGAATGCTTCAGACAAACGGCGAGTAGCAGCAAATGAATTATCTCGATTATCTAAGCGTCGAAGGAGAAACGTTCTCTTTCGCTACACGCATCCAAATCCCGATGTAAATTGAAGTGTTCGATGGCTTTTTCCATCACGAATCACATACCAAAATTCGGTTAATTTTCCGGAGGCCGTTTTCAAATGACAGCCCGTGGCGCGTTCTGCAGAAGGACTTTGACTCCGATTTTGAGTAACGAGTGTTGGTCGTACCTACGCAAATGGTCGTACCAAATTTGGTCTACTAGCCGCGCCCTATCCAACGAGGGATAGCAATGGATCCGGGAAGGGGGGAAAAACATTCCCACACCTGTGTGTAAAACGGTGAAAATTTCACACAAAATCACGTTTTTTGACTGGAAGAGTTGACCTGAGTGGTTCCTAGGAGGACACGCTTGTGAGACAAAAGTTGCACAACTTGTACCGACGCGTCTGTCGCTGCCTGATATAGCTTTGTATTAGCTTCCGTTCGAAATCAATTTGACGTTTTTCCTTCCTGCAGTATGGAACAGGGAGGGCGGGAGGAGGTGCAATACCCCACCGTCGGATAGTACTTGGCGAGAGCTTTCCATCGATGCCCCGCACGCACGCCCTTATATAAGCTCGCGTTCGAAAGCTATGCTCATGTACAGGTGGCCTATCAAAATTTGTGTTCGTGGATCGGCGTCGGCAGTGGAAAACATCCCCACAATGTACGTTTGAAGTTGATGCTGTCCGGCGAGAAAGAGTGGAAAATCGCAATCATTGCAAACTCGAAAATTAACTCGTTTTATATAGGCATTTGTACATTTCAATTTATTCCAATGCTATACGTGTATTTTTACATGGCCTCAATCTTACACTAAAATACAATAAATACATATTTATTTCCCTTCAACCCCCATAGCATCAAATGTACGTGTAGCTTCGTTGAGCAAACGCTTGGTGTCCCACTGACCGTCCTCTTTGGTTAGGCCGCTGGTGAGTCTGACAACACCAGAGGCCAACATCCAGTGGCGCCACGAGGAGGCAGAGGATCGGATTTGGCCACCGTCCCAGCATCGGGCTGTTCCTTCACGGCGCCTTATACTGGGGTGACTTACACGTCACTTTACGAAAGCTGGAACGAAGAGAGAGAGAGAGAGAGAAGAAAAGAAATTAGGTGCTGGTTTAGCAGCCAAACCGGTTCCAATCGAAATGCAAATCGTGCTGCATGGAATGTTGGCGCAGCAGATTCCGGAACATCCGCTTCAGCTCGGTATAGTCCGGCGCGTCGCAGAATTCCATCTGCAACGCGTACTCGGTCAACCGCTGAAACTCAGCCGGCAGTCCTCTACACAGCTCGCTGGGCGTAATGCACAACTTCAGAAGCAGTGCCTCGTCCGGATCAAATCGCTCCTCGGTACCATACCACGGTAGGCCACCGCGGAGCAAAAACACCAGCATGTAGGCGAGCGACAAAATGTCATCTCGCCTGCTCGGTGTATACTCCAGATGAGCGAACACTGGTGCAAACTCGATCGTTCCGGCGAACGGGAAAAACGCATCCTGAGCTATGTGTTCCCCCGTGCGTGGGTGCCGATACGGCTCGGCAAGACCGAAGTCAATCATGTGCAGCGTCTTGCGGGTCGTTCCGCGACCCAGCAGGACATTGTCCGGCTTCAGGTCGCGGTGAACGTACCCCAGCTCGTGGAATGTTTCCAGCCTGTCGAGCAGTTGCAGCGCTAGCTGCGAAACCGTCTTCAGACCGAAGCGTCCTCCGCACAAGTTCAGTAAGTCCTGCAGGGATGGCCCCAGGCGCTCCAAAACCAGCACGTCGCGTTTGCGATACGTACCGGCGTCGATGAGTCTGGGCCATCCACGGGCCTTCGGCAGCCGCGCATAGATCCGGCGCTCCGTGGCGAGCAGGAGCCGGTCCACCTCTTTGCTGGCCATTTTCATCACCACCGGCTGCTTGGAGCGGGCATGGCTGCCCACCAACACCGTGCCGCAGCCACCAGCATCGAATTCGCCTTCAATCCGATAGGTGGAGAGATTCACCACCATCAAGGACTCCGGCGAACTAGAATTGGGCGCACGTCCTTCTCTAATCGACATGTTCGATTCTCTTTGGCCACCTGCGAAATGTAACTGGAAGCAACAGCAGAATCAATTTTTCGCAAAAACACTCGAAAAAACCGTTAAAAGTGAGAGCGAGCGAAAACACGTCACCTTGCGTTTACTCGTAGTGAGGATATAACCTGATGCATAAGTGTGGTTTACATATATAGCCTTTGGTTGGGTGATGTTCACATGTGTACTACGATCGAAACAGCAACTTGACAGATTACGCATTTTCGGCTGGTAACCATCTAGTTACCTGTGGTGTGTGGGTTTTGGAAAACGCATCCAAGTGTTGTTACATTTCCAGGTCCGATTTTGGTTCATTTCGTCGTACCGGTGTCCTGGCCTGGCGTAGCCTGTGCGAGTTCTGTGCAGATCCTGTGTCGCGTCCTGTGTGCTTCTTTTATTGGGTTTTTCTTTTCTACGGTTTTTTTTTTTTTTTTGTACGGGTAAAAGTGATGGTTTTCTGGGACAGTGGCGCTCAGCCGCCACCGTGCGTCTCCATGAGAATGCGTCAAAGTGGTGGACGCTTTTATCTCCGAAACAGGATCAACATCAAAGCATCAACCGGCGGCAGAATTTAAAAAAGAACTTATTACCCAGGCTGGATGGACGCAAGCCTTTAAAGTATGAATGCAAAAGTATTGAAAACCTCGCCCGGATTGGAACATAGAGAACTAAAAAAAAAACATGAAATTTTTTTGTGAACATTAACATTTAATCGCGTAGCGAAAACGTTTCCTTTTTTTTGCAGGGAGAGTCTTCCAAACACGCGGATGTGTGCCTTTGATGGAAACGGTTTATTGCGCGGATTCTAATTACACCTCGTAAAATGGTACCCGTTTTTCGGTCGCGATGTCGAGATGCCGCCGAGATGAAGCGTGCGAATTTGCGAATTGCGATGGCGAGAAATCACCCGATCGCGCACGAATCGCGCAGCTCATTCGCCTCCTCGAACACGAACCAATGTCCCAATGTCCAGCGTCATCTATCGGCGAGATTTAGTACTATTCAGAACCGCTGCATCTTTTACTGTCAACCGAAGCTCTACGCAAGGTGGATGCAATCCGAGATCAGGTGAGGACAGATAGAGACGAAGACTAAGAAATCATTAATTTATTTGCTATTTTCACCTTTATTCCGCATCATCTACGAGACACATGGACACGCGAGGACAATTGCAGTAAGTGTTGCCTGATTTTGTATCTCTGATGTTTGTTCAATAAAATGAATAAATACAAAAATGCACTTGCCTATAAGCAAGAAAGAAAGTTTTCTGTTTGCTATACTTTTTGAAACCAACGGTGTGTAGCGGGTTTAAAATGACACCAAAGTCCCCCCAACTATGGCGACCCACCCAAGGTGGATTTAAAAATATCAGGTGGTGGACTCTAGTGCATTTTGACAATTCGTCACTTGCCGTAAGGTCCCCAGGATTCAAACTTGTTTACATTAATTAAATTTGTTCATATAATTTATCTACCCCATTTTTTCGAATAAATATTCTTTAAAAATATATTTTGGACTTTGTGAGTTCTTATTTAACATTGAAACATACATTAAAGTGTGTTATTTTGTGTTATTCTGTGAATTTATTCTAGAATTCTTTGTGTTTTCGACATTTTTTATGATAAAAATTAAGAAATCATTATTTTTTTTTTTCAATTTTTACATTAATTCCTCATTATCTACGAGCCGCATGGCCGCAATTTACTTGAGATTAGAACTCATGCTAGCATGATTTTAAATTTCGTGCATAAACAAATCATCAAATCTTTTGTTAATATATTACGTTTTTTCGATAAAATCAATAGACACACTAAAATGCACATAATAACAAAGAAATCTGTTATATTTGCTAAGCTTTGTGTGCGGAAACCAATGGTCAACGGTTCTAAAATGACGTAAAGTCCCTCAACTATGGCGACCCCCCAAAGGCCCTAATCCACCACCTGATATTTTGAATCCACCTTGGACCCACCACCGGGTAAAGGGCCTTTTCCAGCACCTGATATTTTGAATCCACCTTGGCAACGCACCCCATCCCGTGCTACAACGGGTTCAACAACTGTCATCGTTTTTTCCCGATTTACACTTTACACTTTCCGTGCTCAGATGCGCTTTCCGTGCGCGGCCGTGTAGCGGTGGAGTAATTGCGCGATGGGTGTTGTGGATCGTACGTACTGCTGCTGCCGCTGGAATTGTCGTAAGGATGGCTGCTACCGGTGGCATTCGGCCGTCATAGCAGCTGCTCATAGACACCGCTGTGCTGCTGCAGGATGCCCTGGTCCTGGTACGTCGACGTTGCCTTTCCCGCTGCTTGTGTGTTTGGTGGTGCATACTATCTCACCACCCGGTATCGTCACTCGCCTGGTGGTGTTTCCCTTTTGTGTCCCGTAAACAGCCCATCCCAACATCGTCCTCACCGCAATCGATCACCCAGATTGAGGCTCCAGCGGTGGAAGTAGTAGGAGCACATTCTCCAAGCCGATTGGGATTTTCCAAGCCTGGTTCTCGGTGTACCATCCTTCTGATGTTCCGCTGGCCGATCCTGTAAGTAATCATTCGAACTTGTCAGTGTGGGATAATGAATATTTTGTTGTGGCAAACTTAGCTGTTGAAACCGTCGCCGTGAACGACCGCTCTCCCCCGCGTGCGGCAATCTCCAGGCTCCAGGTCAAACGTGAAGCTGAAACGTCTCCTTGCGTTTCACGTTGGCCGTCCACTGCAACTCAAGTGGGGGCCCGGCTGGCCCTTCAATCTGATACTCGCTGCTAGGGTAACTTCAGCGTCAATGATGATCCTTCATCCAGAAATTGCGTGCGTGTCTCGCACTCGCTTGTTCAACGCTTGCACAACCCGGTACACGACACAGGAGAATCTCGATCGACAAGGCTTTGTTACGTGGTTTGCGGCACAGCTTCATCTGCGTTACAGTCTCAACACGTTCCATGGGAGACATGCGCTTCGCATCATTCTCTTAGCGTATGATCCGTGTTCGATCCAACGAAGGTAGGGAGTTTCAATTTGCGATGGCGAGAAACCCGATCGCGCACAAATCGCGCAACTCATTCGCCTCCTCGAACACGAACCATCTGAATTTAGCATCATCTATCGGCTCTGTTTTGCATTTCCCAATCAACTCTGGGGCTGTTTTGGACCCATAACCTTTCTCCATTTCGTGATTGTTCTGCAGTTTGTGGCAACCGTTCTTCCTTCCGTCAGTTCCGTGAATGCCTGTTTGGCACTTTCAATGAAGGCTTCTGTAATCCAATCTGTGATGATATGTAAGAAATAAAGCTGCTCGCTTTTGCAGAACAGTGATGGAATAGGACTGGACTATAAAGGCCCCGATAGAATGCCTCAGAGCAGTACGGTAAAGAGGAGCCAGAGACTTTCGAAGACACTATTTCTATTCGATACAATATTTTTGGAACAACCCAAGCTTTAAGGTTGTTTGGTGTGAAATATTTTACATTTCCCTGATATCCCGTTTTAGTTGTCCATTTTTGTAGGCCATTGATTCCGGACTGAAGTTCTTTCCTCTACATTCGGTTGCAGATTTGGACATCGCTACTAAACCGGGGTAAGAATGCTTCAGACAAACGGCGAGTAGCAGCAAATGAATTATCTCGATTATCTAAGCGTCGAAGGAGAAACGTTCTCTTTCGCTACACGCATCCAAATCCCGATGTAAATTGAAGTGTTCGATGGCTTTTTCCATCACGAATCACATACCAAAATTCGGTTAATTTTCCGGAGGCCGTTTTCAAATGACAGCCCGTGGCGCGTTCTGCAGAAGGACTTTGACTCCGATTTTGAGTAACGAGTGTTGGTCGTACCTACGCAAATGGTCGTACCAAATTTGGTCTACTAGCCGCGCCCTATCCAACGAGGGATAGCAATGGATCCGGGAAGGGGGGAAAAACATTCCCACACCTGTGTGTAAAACGGTGAAAATTTCACACAAAATCACGTTTTTTGACTGGAAGAGTTGACCTGAGTGGTTCCTAGGAGGACACGCTTGTGAGACAAAAGTTGCACAACTTGTACCGACGCGTCTGTCGCTGCCTGATATAGCTTTGTATTAGCTTCCGTTCGAAATCAATTTGACGTTTTTCCTTCCTGCAGTATGGAACAGGGAGGGCGGGAGGAGGTGCAATACCCCACCGTCGGATAGTACTTGGCGAGAGCTTTCCATCGATGCCCCGCACGCACGCCCTTATATAAGCTCGCGTTCGAAAGCTATGCTCATGTACAGGTGGCCTATCAAAATTTGTGTTCGTGGATCGGCGTCGGCAGTGGAAAACATCCCCACAATGTACGTTTGAAGTTGATGCTGTCCGGCGAGAAAGAGTGGAAAATCGCAATCATTGCAAACTCGAAAATTAACTCGTTTTATATAGGCATTTGTACATTTCAATTTATTCCAATGCTATACGTGTATTTTTACATGGCCTCAATCTTACACTAAAATACAATAAATACATATTTATTTCCCTTCAACCCCCATAGCATCAAATGTACGTGTAGCTTCGTTGAGCAAACGCTTGGTGTCCCACTGACCGTCCTCTTTGGTTAGGCCGCTGGTGAGTCTGACAACACCAGAGGCCAACATCCAGTGGCGCCACGAGGAGGCAGAGGATCGGATTTGGCCACCGTCCCAGCATCGGGCTGTTCCTTCACGGCGCCTTATACTGGGGTGACTTACACGTCACTTTACGAAAGCTGGAACGAAGAGAGAGAGAGAGAGAGAGAAGAAAAGAAATTAGGTGCTGGTTTAGCAGCCAAACCGGTTCCAATCGAAATGCAAATCGTGCTGCATGGAATGTTGGCGCAGCAGATTCCGGAACATCCGCTTCAGCTCGGTATAGTCCGGCGCGTCGCAGAATTCCATCTGCAACGCGTACTCGGTCAACCGCTGAAACTCAGCCGGCAGTCCTCTACACAGCTCGCTGGGCGTAATGCACAACTTCAGAAGCAGTGCCTCGTCCGGATCAAATCGCTCCTCGGTACCATACCACGGTAGGCCACCGCGGAGCAAAAACACCAGCATGTAGGCGAGCGACAAAATGTCATCTCGCCTGCTCGGTGTATACTCCAGATGAGCGAACACTGGTGCAAACTCGATCGTTCCGGCGAACGGGAAAAACGCATCCTGCGCTATGTGTTCCCCCGTGCGTGGGTGCCGATACGGCTCGGCAAGACCGAAGTCAATCATGTGCAGCGTCTTGCGGGTCGTTCCGCGACCCAGCAGGACATTGTCCGGCTTCAGGTCGCGGTGAACGTACCCCAGCTCGTGGAATGTTTCCAGCCTGTCGAGCAGTTGCAGCGCTAGCTGCGAAACCGTCTTCAGACCGAAGCGTCCTCCGCACAAGTTCAGTAAGTCCTGCAGGGATGGCCCCAGGCGCTCCAAAACCAGCACGTCGCGTTTGCGATACGTACCGGCGTCGATGAGTCTGGGCCATCCACGGGCCTTCGGCAGCCGCGCATAGATCCGGCGCTCCGTGGCGAGCAGGAGCCGGTCCACCTCTTTGCTGGCCATTTTCATCACCACCGGCTGCTTGGAGCGGGCATGGCTGCCCACCAACACCGTGCCGCAGCCACCAGCATCGAATTCGCCTTCAATCCGATAGGTGGAGAGATTCACCACCATCAAGGACTCCGGCGAACTAGAATTGGGCGCACGTCCTTCTCTAATCGACATGTTCGATTCTCTTTGGCCACCTGCGAAATGTAACTGGAAGCAACAGCAGAATCAATTTTTCGCAAAAACACTCGAAAAAACCGTTAAAAGTGAGAGCGAGCGAAAACACGTCACCTTGCGTTTACTCGTAGTGAGGATATAACCTGATGCATAAGTGTGGTTTACATATATAGCCTTTGGTTGGGTGATGTTCACATGTGTACTACGATCGAAACAGCAACTTGACAGATTACGCATTTTCGGCTGGTAACCATCTAGTTACCTGTGGTGTGTGGGTTTTGGAAAACGCATCCAAGTGTTGTTACATTTCCAGGTCCGATTTTGGTTCATTTCGTCGTACCGGTGTCCTGGCCTGGCGTAGCCTGTGCGAGTTCTGTGCAGATCCTGTGTCGCGTCCTGTGTGCTTCTTTTATTGGGTTTTTCTTTTCTACGGTTTTTTTTTTTTTTTTTTTTTTTTTTTGTACGGGTAAAAGTGATGGTTTTCTGGGACAGTGGCGCTCAGCCGCCACCGTGCGTCTCCATGAGAATGCGTCAAAGTGGTGGACGCTTTTATCTCCGAAACAGGATCAACATCAAAGCATCAACCGGCGGCAGAATTTAAAAAAGAACTTATTACCCAGGCTGGATGGACGCAAGCCTTTAAAGTATGAATGCAAAAGTATTGAAAACCTCGCCCGGATTGGAACATAGAGAACTAAAAAAAAACATGAAATTTTTTTGTGAACATTAACATTTAATCGCGTAGCGAAAACGTTTCCTTTTTTTTGCAGGGAGAGTCTTCCAAACACGCGGATGTGTGCCTTTGATGGAAACGGTTTATTGCGCGGATTCTAATTACACCTCGTAAAATGGTACCCGTTTTTCGGTCGCGATGTCGAGATGCCGCCGAGATGAAGCGTGCGAATTTGCGAATTGCGATGGCGAGAAATCACCCGATCGCGCACGAATCGCGCAGCTCATTCGCCTCCTCGAACACGAACCAATGTCCCAATGTCCAGCGTCATCTATCGGCGAGATTTAGTACTATTCAGAACCGCTGCATCTTTTACTGTCAACCGAAGCTCTACGCAAGGTGGATGCAATCCGAGATCAGGTGAGGACAGATAGAGACGAAGACTAAGAAATCATTAATTTATTTGCTATTTTCACCTTTATTCCGCATCATCTACGAGACACATGGACACGCGAGGACAATTGCAGTAAGTGTTGCCTGATTTTGTATCTCTGATGTTTGTTCAATAAAATGAATAAATACAAAAATGCACTTGCCTATAAGCAAGAAAGAAAGTTTTCTGTTTGCTATACTTTTTGAAACCAACGGTGTGTAGCGGGTTTAAAATGACACCAAAGTCCCCCCAACTATGGCGACCCACCCAAGGTGGATTTAAAAATATCAGGTGGTGGACTCTAGTGCATTTTGACAATTCGTCACTTGCCGTAAGGTCCCCAGGATTCAAACTTTGTTTACATTAATTAAATTTGTTCATATAATTTATCTACCCCATTTTTTCGAATAAATATTCTTTAAAAATATATTTTGGACTTTGTGAGTTCTTATTTAACATTGAAACATACATTAAAGTGTGTTATTTTGTGTTATTCTGTGAATTTATTCTAGAATTCTTTGTGTTTTCGACATTTTTGATGATAAAAATTAAGAAATCATTATTTTTTTTTCAATTTTTACATTAATTCCTCATTATCTACGAGCCGCATGGCCGCAATTTACTTGAGATTAGAACTCATGCTAGCATGATTTTAAATTTCGTGCATAAACAAATCATCAAATCTTTTGTTAATATATTACGTTTTTTCGATAAAATCAATAGACACACTAAAATGCACATAATAACAAAGAAATCTGTTATATTTGCTAAGCTTTGTGTGCGGAAACCAATGGTCAACGGTTCTAAAATGACGTAAAGTCCCTCAACTATGGCGACCCCCCAAAGGCCCTAATCCACCACCTGATATTTTGAATCCACCTTGGACCCACCACCGGGTAAAGGGCCTTTTCCAGCACCTGATATTTTGAATCCACCTTGGCAACGCACCCCATCCCGTGCTACAACGGGTTCAACAACTGTCATCGTTTTTTCCCGATTTACACTTTACACTTTCCGTGCTCAGATGCGCTTTCCGTGCTCAGATGCGCTTTCCGTGCGCGGCCGTGTAGCGGTGGAGTAATTGCGCGATGGGTGTTGTGGATCGTACGTACTGCTGCTGCCGCTGGAATTGTCGTAAGGATGGCTGCTACCGGTGGCATTCGGCCGTCATAGCAGCTGCTCATAGACACCGCTGTGCTGCTGCAGGATGCCCTGGTCCTGGTACGTCGACGTTGCCTTTCCCGCTGCTTGTGTGTTTGGTGGTGCATACTATCTCACCACCCGGTATCGTCACTCGCCTGGTGGTGTTTCCCTTTTGTGTCCCGTAAACAGCCCATCCCAACATCGTCCTCACCGCAATCGATCACCCAGATTGAGGCTCCAGCGGTGGAAGTAGTAGGAGCACATTCTCCAAGCCGATTGGGATTTTCCAAGCCTGGTTCTCGGTGTACCATCCTTCTGATGTTCCGCTGGCCGATCCTGTAAGTAATCATTCGAACTTGTCAGTGTGGGATAATGAATATTTTGTTGTGGCAAACTTAGCTGTTGAAACCGTCGCCGTGAACGACCGCTCTCCCCCGCGTGCGGCAATCTCCAGGCTCCAGGTCAAACGTGAAGCTGAAACGTCTCCTTGCGTTTCACGTTGGCCGTCCACTGCAACTCAAGTGGGGGCCCGGCTGGCCCTTCAATCTGATACTCGCTGCTAGGGTAACTTCAGCGTCAATGATGATCCTTCATCCAGAAATTGCGTGCGTGTCTCGCACTCGCTTGTTCAACGCTTGCACAACCCGGTACACGACACAGGAGAATCTCGATCGACAAGGCTTTGTTACGTGGTTTGCGGCACAGCTTCATCTGCGTTACAGTCTCAACACGTTCCATGGGAGACATGCGCTTCGCATCATTCTCTTAGCGTATGATCCGTGTTCGATCCAACGAAGGTAGGGAGTTTCAATTTGCGATGGCGAGAAACCCGATCGCGCACAAATCGCGCAACTCATTCGCCTCCTCGAACACGAACCATCTGAATTTAGCATCATCTATCGGCTCTGTTTTGCATTTCCCAATCATCTCTGGGGCTGTTTTGGACCCATAACCTTTCTCCATTTCGTGATTGTTCTGCAGTTTGTGGCAACCGTTCTTCCTTCCGTCAGTTCCGTGAATGCCTGTTTGGCACTTTCAATGAAGGCTTCTGTAATCCAATCTGTGATGATATGTAAGAAATAAAGCTGCTCGCTTTTGCAGAACAGTGATGGAATAGGACTGGACTATAAAGGCCCCGATAGAATGCCTCAGAGCAGTACGGTAAAGAGGAGCCAGAGACTTTCGAAGACACTATTTCTATTCGATACAATATTTTTGGAACAACCCAAGCTTTAAGGTTGTTTGGTGTGAAATATTTTACATTTCCCTGATATCCCGTTTTAGTTGTCCATTTTTGTAGGCCATTGATTCCGGACTGAAGTTCTTTCCTCTACATTCGGTTGCAGATTTGGACATCGCTACTAAACCGGGGTAAGAATGCTTCAGACAAACGGCGAGTAGCAGCAAATGAATTATCTCGATTATCTAAGCGTCGAAGGAGAAACGTTCTCTTTCGCTACACGCATCCAAATCCCGATGTAAATTGAAGTGTTCGATGGCTTTTTCCATCACGAATCACATACCAAAATTCGGTTAATTTTCCGGAGGCCGTTTTCAAATGACAGCCCGTGGCGCGTTCTGCAGAAGGACTTTGACTCCGATTTTGAGTAACGAGTGTTGGTCGTACCTACGCAAATGGTCGTACCAAATTTGGTCTACTAGCCGCGCCCTATCCAACGAGGGATAGCAATGGATCCGGGAAGGGGGGAAAAACATTCCCACACCTGTGTGTAAAACGGTGAAAATTTCACACAAAATCACGTTTTTTGACTGGAAGAGTTGACCTGAGTGGTTCCTAGGAGGACACGCTTGTGAGACAAAAGTTGCACAACTTGTACCGACGCGTCTGTCGCTGCCTGATATAGCTTTGTATTAGCTTCCGTTCGAAATCAATTTGACGTTTTTCCTTCCTGCAGTATGGAACAGGGAGGGCGGGAGGAGGTGCAATACCCCACCGTCGGATAGTACTTGGCGAGAGCTTTCCATCGATGCCCCGCACGCACGCCCTTATATAAGCTCGCGTTCGAAAGCTATGCTCATGTACAGGTGGCCTATCAAAATTTGTGTTCGTGGATCGGCGTCGGCAGTGGAAAACATCCCCACAATGTACGTTTGAAGTTGATGCTGTCCGGCGAGAAAGAGTGGAAAATCGCAATCATTGCAAACTCGAAAATTAACTCGTTTTATATAGGCATTTGTACATTTCAATTTATTCCAATGCTATACGTGTATTTTTACATGGCCTCAATCTTACACTAAAATACAATAAATACATATTTATTTCCCTTCAACCCCCATAGCATCAAATGTACGTGTAGCTTCGTTGAGCAAACGCTTGGTGTCCCACTGACCGTCCTCTTTGGTTAGGCCGCTGGTGAGTCTGACAACACCAGAGGCCAACATCCAGTGGCGCCACGAGGAGGCAGAGGATCGGATTTGGCCACCGTCCCAGCATCGGGCTGTTCCTTCACGGCGCCTTATACTGGGGTGACTTACACGTCACTTTACGAAAGCTGGAACGAAGAGAGAGAGAGAGAGAGAAGAAAAGAAATTAGGTGCTGGTTTAGCAGCCAAACCGGTTCCAATCGAAATGCAAATCGTGCTGCATGGAATGTTGGCGCAGCAGATTCCGGAACATCCGCTTCAGCTCGGTATAGTCCGGCGCGTCGCAGAATTCCATCTGCAACGCGTACTCGGTCAACCGCTGAAACTCAGCCGGCAGTCCTCTACACAGCTCGCTGGGCGTAATGCACAACTTCAGAAGCAGTGCCTCGTCCGGATCAAATCGCTCCTCGGTACCATACCACGGTAGGCCACCGCGGAGCAAAAACACCAGCATGTAGGCGAGCGACAAAATGTCATCTCGCCTGCTCGGTGTATACTCCAGATGAGCGAACACTGGTGCAAACTCGATCGTTCCGGCGAACGGGAAAAACGCATCCTGCGCTATGTGTTCCCCCGTGCGTGGGTGCCGATACGGCTCGGCAAGACCGAAGTCAATCATGTGCAGCGTCTTGCGGGTCGTTCCGCGACCCAGCAGGACATTGTCCGGCTTCAGGTCGCGGTGAACGTACCCCAGCTCGTGGAATGTTTCCAGCCTGTCGAGCAGTTGCAGCGCTAGCTGCGAAACCGTCTTCAGACCGAAGCGTCCTCCGCACAAGTTCAGTAAGTCCTGCAGGGATGGCCCCAGGCGCTCCAAAACCAGCACGTCGCGTTTGCGATACGTACCGGCGTCGATGAGTCTGGGCCATCCACGGGCCTTCGGCAGCCGCGCATAGATCCGGCGCTCCGTGGCGAGCAGGAGCCGGTCCACCTCTTTGCTGGCCATTTTCATCACCACCGGCTGCTTGGAGCGGGCATGGCTGCCCACTAACACCGTGCCGCAGCCACCAGCATCGAATTCGCCTTCAATCCGATAGGTGGAGAGATTCACCACCATCAAGGACTCCGGCGAACTAGAATTGGGCGCACGTCCTTCTCTAATCGACATGTTCGATTCTCTTTGGTCACCTGCGAAATGTAACTAGAAGCAACAGCAGAATCAATTTTTCGCAAAAACACTCGAAAAAACCGTTAAAAGTGAGAGCGAGCGAAAACACGTCACCTTGCGTTTACTCGTAGTGAGGATATAACCTGATGCATAAGTGTGGTTTACATATATAGCCTTTGGTTGGGTGATGTTCACATGTGTACTACGATCGAAACAGCAACTTGACAGATTACGCATTTTCGGCTGGTAACCATCTAGTTACCTGTGGTGTGTGGGTTTTGGAAAACGCATCCAAGTGTTGTTACATTTCCAGGTCCGATTTTGGTTCATTTCGTCGTACCGGTGTCCTGGCCTGGCGTAGCCTGTGCGAGTTCTGTGCAGATCCTGTGTCGCGTCCTGTGTGCTTCTTTTATTGGGTTTTTCTTTTCTACGGTTTTTTTTTTTTTTTTTTTTTTTTTTTTTTTGTACGGGTAAAAGTGATGGTTTTCTGGGACAGTGGCGCTCAGCCGCCACCGTGCGTCTCCATGAGAATGCGTCAAAGTGGTGGACGCTTTTATCTCCGAAACAGGATCAACATCAAAGCATCAACCGGCGGCAGAATTTAAAAAAGAACTTATTACCCAGGCTGGATGGACGCAAGCCTTTAAAGTATGAATGCAAAAGTATTGAAAACTTCGCCCGGATTGGAACATAGAGAACTAAAAAAAAACATGAAATTTTTTTGTGAACATTAACATTTAATCGCGTAGCGAAAACGTTTCCTTTTTTTGCAGGGAGAGTCTTCCAAACACGCGGATGTGTGCCTTTGATGGAAACGGTTTATTGCGCGGATTCTAATTACACCTCGTAAAATGGTACCCGTTTTTCGGTCGCGATGTCGAGATGCCGCCGAGATGAAGCGTGCGAATTTGCGAATTGCGATGGCGAGAAATCACCCGATCGCGCACGAATCGCGCAGCTCATTCGCCTCCTCGAACACGAACCAATGTCCCAATGTCCAGCGTCATCTATCGGCGAGATTTAGTACTATTCAGAACCGCTGCATCTTTTACTGTCAACCGAAGCTCTACGCAAGGTGGATGCAATCCGAGATCAGGTGAGGACAGATAGAGACGAAGACTAAGAAATCATTAATTTATTTGCTATTTTCACCTTTATTCCGCATCATCTACGAGACACATGGACACGCGAGGACAATTGCAGTAAGTGTTGCCTGATTTTGTATCTCTGATGTTTGTTCAATAAAATGAATAAATACAAAAATGCACTTGCCTATAAGCAAGAAAGAAAGTTTTCTGTTTGCTATACTTTTTGAAACCAACGGTGTGTAGCGGGTTTAAAATGACACCAAAGTCCCCCCAACTATGGCGACCCACCCAAGGTGGATTTAAAAATATCAGGTGGTGGACTCTAGTGCATTTTGACAATTCGTCACTTGCCGTAAGGTCCCCAGGTTTCAAACTTTGTTTACATTAATTAAATTTGTTCATATAATTTATCTACCCCATTTTTTCGAATAAATATTCTTTAAAAATATATTTTGGACTTTGTGAGTTCTTATTTAACATTGAAACATACATTAAAGTGTGTTATTTTGTGTTATTCTGTGAATTTATTCTAGAATTCTTTGTGTTTTCGACATTTTTTATGATAAAAATTAAGAAATCATTATTTTTTTTTCAATTTTTACATTAATTCCTCATTATCTACGAGCCGCATGGCCGCAATTTACTTGAGATTAGAACTCATGCTAGCATGATTTTAAATTTCGTGCATAAACAAATCATCAAATCTTTTGTTAATATATTACGTTTTTTCGATAAAATCAATAGACACACTAAAATGCACATAATAACAAAGAAATCTGTTATATTTGCTAAGCTTTGTGTGCGGAAACCAATGGTCAACGGTTCTAAAATGACGTAAAGTCCCTCAACTATGGCGACCCCCCAAAGGCCCTAATCCACCACCTGATATTTTTAATCCACCTTGGACCCACCACCGGGTAAAGGGCCTTTTCCAGCACCTGATATTTTGAATCCACCTTGGCAACGCACCCCATCCCGTGCTACAACGGGTTCAACAACTGTCATCGTTTTTTCCCGATTTACACTTTACACTTTCCGTGCTCAGATGCGCTTTCCGTGCGCGGCCGTGTAGCGGTGGAGTAATTGCGCGATGGGTGTTGTGGATCGTACGTACTGCTGCTGCCGCTGGAATTGTCGTAAGGATGGCTGCTACCGGTGGCATTCGGCCGTCATAGCAGCTGCTCATAGACACCGCTGTGCTGCTGCAGGATGCCCTGGTCCTGGTACGTCGACGTTGCCTTTCCCGCTGCTTGTGTGTTTGGTGGTGCATACTATCTCACCACCCGGTATCGTCACTCGCCTGGTGGTGTTTCCCTTTTGTGTCCCGTAAACAGCCCATCCCAACATCGTCCTCACCGCAATCGATCACCCAGATTGAGGCTCCAGCGGTGGAAGTAGTAGGAGCACATTCTCCAAGCCGATTGGGATTTTCCAAGCCTGGTTCTCGGTGTACCATCCTTCTGATGTTCCGCTGGCCGATCCTGTAAGTAATCATTCGAACTTGTCAGTGTGGGATAATGAATATTTTGTTGTGGCAAACTTAGCTGTTGAAACCGTCGCCGTGAACGACCGCTCTCCCCCGCGTGCGGCAATCTCCAGGCTCCAGGTCAAACGTGAAGCTGAAACGTCTCCTTGCGTTTCACGTTGGCCGTCCACTGCAACTCAAGTGGGGGCCCGGCTGGCCCTTCAATCTGATACTCGCTGCTAGGGTAACTTCAGCGTCAATGATGATCCTTCATCCAGAAATTGCGTGCGTGTCTCGCACTCGCTTGTTCAACGCTTGCACAACCCGGTACACGACACAGGAGAATCTCGATCGACAAGGCTTTGTTACGTGGTTTGCGGCACAGCTTCATCTGCGTTACAGTCTCAACACGTTCCATGGGAGACATGCGCTTCGCATCATTCTCTTAGCGTATGATCCGTGTTCGATCCAACGAAGGTAGGGAGTTTCAATTTGCGATGGCGAGAAACCCGATCGCGCACAAATCGCGCAACTCATTCGCCTCCTCGAACACGAACCATCTGAATTTAGCATCATCTATCGGTTCTGTTTTGCATTTCCCAATCAACTCTGGGGCTGTTTTGGACCCATAACCTTTCTCCATTTCGTGATTGTTCTGCAGTTTGTGGCAACCGTTCTTCCTTCCGTCAGCACCGTGAATGCCTGTTTGGCACTTTCAATGAAGGCTTCTGTAATCCAATCGGTGTGTGATGATATGTGAGAAAGAAAGCTGCCCGCTTTTGCAGAACAGTGATGGAATAGGACTGGACTATAAAGGCCCCGATAGAATGCCTCAGAGCAGTACGGTAAAGAGGAGCCAGAGACTTTCGAAGACACTATTTCTATTCGATACAATATTTTTGGAACAACCCAAGCTTTAAGGTTGTTTGGTGTGAAATATTTTACATTTCCCTGATATCCCGTTTTAGTTGTCCATTTTTGTAGGCCATTGATTCCGGACTGAAGTTCTTTCCTCTACATTCGGTTGCAGATTTGGACATCGCTACTAAACCGGGGTAAGAATGCTTCAGACAAACGGCGAGTAGCAGCAAATGAATTATCTCGATTATCTAAGCGTCGAAGGAGAAACGTTCTCTTTCGCTACACGCATCCAAATCCCGATGTAAATTGAAGTGTTCGATGGCTTTTTCCATCACGAATCACATACCAAAATTCGGTTAATTTTCCGGAGGCCGTTTTCAAATGACAGCCCGTGGCGCGTTCTGCAGAAGGACTTTGACTCCGATTTTGAGTAACGAGTGTTGGTCGTACCTACGCAAATGGTCGTACCAAATTTGGTCTACTAGCCGCGCCCTATCCAACGAGGGATAGCAATGGATCCGGGAAGGGGGGAAAAACATTCCCACACCTGTGTGTAAAACGGTGAAAATTTCACACAAAATCACGTTTTTTGACTGGAAGAGTTGACCTGAGTGGTTCCTAGGAGGACACGCTTGTGAGACAAAAGTTGCACAACTTGTACCGACGCGTCTGTCGCTGCCTGATATAGCTTTGTATTAGCTTCCGTTCGAAATCAATTTGACGTTTTTCCTTCCTGCAGTATGGAACAGGGAGGGCGGGAGGAGGTGCAATACCCCACCGTCGGATAGTACTTGGCGAGAGCTTTCCATCGATGCCCCGCACGCACGCCCTTATATAAGCTCGCGTTCGAAAGCTATGCTCATGTACAGGTGGCCTATCAAAATTTGTGTTCGTGGATCGGCGTCGGCAGTGGAAAACATCCCCACAATGTACGTTTGAAGTTGATGCTGTCCGGCGAGAAAGAGTGGAAAATCGCAATCATTGCAAACTCGAAAATTAACTCGTTTTATATAGGCATTTGTACATTTCAATTTATTCCAATGCTATACGTGTATTTTTACATGGCCTCAATCTTACACTAAAATACAATAAATACATATTTATTTCCCTTCAACCCCCATAGCATCAAATGTACGTGTAGCTTCGTTGAGCAAACGCTTGGTGTCCCACTGACCGTCCTCTTTGGTTAGGCCGCTGGTGAGTCTGACAACACCAGAGGCCAACATCCAGTGGCGCCACGAGGAGGCAGAGGATCGGATTTGGCCACCGTCCCAGCATCGGGCTGTTCCTTCACGGCGCCTTATACTGGGGTGACTTACACGTCACTTTACGAAAGCTGGAACGAAGAGAGAGAGAGAGAGAGAGAAGAAAAGAAATTAGGTGCTGGTTTAGCAGCCAAACCGGTTCCAATCGAAATGCAAATCGTGCTGCATGGAATGTTGGCGCAGCAGATTCCGGAACATCCGCTTCAGCTCGGTATAGTCCGGCGCGTCGCAGAATTCCATCTGCAACGCGTACTCGGTCAACCGCTGAAACTCAGCCGGCAGTCCTCTACACAGCTCGCTGGGCGTAATGCACAACTTCAGAAGCAGTGCCTCGTCCGGATCAAATCGCTCCTCGGTACCATACCACGGTAGGCCACCGCGGAGCAAAAACACCAGCATGTAGGCGAGCGACAAAATGTCATCTCGCCTGCTCGGTGTATACTCCAGATGAGCGAACACTGGTGCAAACTCGATCGTTCCGGCGAACGGGAAAAACGCATCCTGCGCTATGTGTTCCCCCGTGCGTGGGTGCCGATACGGCTCGGCAAGACCGAAGTCAATCATGTGCAGCGTCTTGCGGGTCGTTCCGCGACCCAGCAGGACATTGTCCGGCTTCAGGTCGCGGTGAACGTACCCCAGCTCGTGGAATGTTTCCAGCCTGTCGAGCAGTTGCAGCGCTAGCTGCGAAACCGTCTTCAGACCGAAGCGTCCTCCGCACAAGTTCAGTAAGTCCTGCAGGGATGGCCCCAGGCGCTCCAAAACCAGCACGTCGCGTTTGCGATACGTACCGGCGTCGATGAGTCTGGGCCATCCACGGGCCTTCGGCAGCCGCGCATAGATCCGGCGCTCCGTGGCGAGCAGGAGCCGGTCCACCTCTTTGCTGGCCATTTTCATCACCACCGGCTGCTTGGAGCGGGCATGGCTGCCCACCAACACCGTGCCGCAGCCACCAGCATCGAATTCGCCTTCAATCCGATAGGTGGAGAGATTCACCACCATCAAGGACTCCGGCGAACTAGAATTGGGCGCACGTCCTTCTCTAATCGACATGTTCGATTCTCTTTGGCCACCTGCGAAATGTAACTGGAAGCAACAGCAGAATCAATTTTTCGCAAAAACACTCGAAAAAACCGTTAAAAGTGAGAGCGAGCGAAAACACGTCACCTTGCGTTTACTCGTAGTGAGGATATAACCTGATGCATAAGTGTGGTTTACATATATAGCCTTTGGTTGGGTGATGTTCACATGTGTACTACGATCGAAACAGCAACTTGACAGATTACGCATTTTCGGCTGGTAACCATCTAGTTACCTGTGGTGTGTGGGTTTTGGAAAACGCATCCAAGTGTTGTTACATTTCCAGGTCCGATTTTGGTTCATTTCGTCGTACCGGTGTCCTGGCCTGGCGTAGCCTGTGCGAGTTCTGTGCAGATCCTGTGTCGCGTCCTGTGTGCTTCTTTTATTGGGTTTTTCTTTTCTACGGTTTTTTTTTTTTTTTTTTTTTTTGTACGGGTAAAAGTGATGGTTTTCTGGGACAGTGGCGCTCAGCCGCCACCGTGCGTCTCCATGAGAATGCGTCAAAGTGGTGGACGCTTTTATCTCCGAAACAGGATCAACATCAAAGCATCAACCGGCGGCAGAATTTAAAAAAGAACTTATTACCCAGGCTGGATGGACGCAAGCCTTTAAAGTATGAATGCAAAAGTATTGAAAACCTCGCCCGGATTGGAACATAGAGAACTAAAAAAAAACATGAAATTTTTTTGTGAACATTAACATTTAATCGCGTAGCGAAAACGTTTCCTTTTTTTTGCAGGGAGAGTCTTCCAAACACGCGGATGTGTGCCTTTGATGGAAACGGTTTATTGCGCGGATTCTAATTACACCTCGTAAAATGGTACCCGTTTTTCGGTCGCGATGTCGAGATGCCGCCGAGATGAAGCGTGCGAATTTGCGAATTGCGATGGCGAGAAATCACCCGATCGCGCACGAATCGCGCAGCTCATTCGCCTCCTCGAACACGAACCAATGTCCCAATGTCCAGCGTCATCTATCGGCGAGATTTAGTACTATTCAGAACCGCTGCATCTTTTACTGTCAACCGAAGCTCTACGCAAGGTGGATGCAATCCGAGATCAGGTGAGGACAGATAGAGACGAAGACTAAGAAATCATTAATTTATTTGCTATTTTCACCTTTATTCCGCATCATCTACGAGACACATGGACACGCGAGGACAATTGCAGTAAGTGTTGCCTGATTTTGTATCTCTGATGTTTGTTCAATAAAATGAATAAATACAAAAATGCACTTGCCTATAAGCAAGAAAGAAAGTTTTCTGTTTGCTATACTTTTTGAAACCAACGGTGTGTAGCGGGTTTAAAATGACACCAAAGTCCCCCCAACTATGGCGACCCACCCAAGGTGGATTTAAAAATATCAGGTGGTGGACTCTAGTGCATTTTGACAATTCGTCACTTGCCGTAAGGTCCCCAGGTTTCAAACTTTGTTTACATTAATTAAATTTGTTCATATTGTTGGTTGAAGCGAACTGTCATTGTAGGTTAGTTGGGTCGAACTGTCATTTGACAGATGTTGGGTATTGTCCAACCCGAAAGCATGAAGTGTTCGATTGGTGCCAGAGCGCAGCCTCACTCTATTATCTGAACTCGAACCATCCAGACGTGTGTTTCCAATAGGTTATGGGCCCAGACCCAACGCAGTAAAACAAAATGGCTACTAGTTCTGCAAATAATTTACCGTCGATTGAAAGGCTTGTTGGTCGCGAAAATTGGCCAACGTGGAAGTTTGCTGTAGAAACTTTCCTTGAGTTGGAGGACCTGTGGCAGGCGGTAAAACCGGAAGATGAGACGAAAGTGGACAAGCAGAAGTGCCGGAAAGCGAGAGCAAAAATTATTTTGCTGTTGGACCCGATCAATTACGTCCATGTCAAAGATGCGGAAACTGCGCGGGACGTGTGGAAGAAGCTGGAAGCAGCGTTCGAGGATACGGGACTAACGCGTCGTGTAGGACTTCTAAGGAAACTCATCAACACAACGTTAGCATCGTGTGCGTCTATGGAAAGTTTCGTGAACGACATAGTGGGCACAGCACACCAGTTGCGTGGTATTGGTTTCGACATCAGTGAAGAGTGGATCGGCACGTTACTTCTCGCCGGGTTACCTGATGAATACAAGCCGATGATCATGGCGCTAGAAAATTCTGGAACGGCGATAACTGGCGATATCATAAAAGCTAAGTTGCTGCAGGAATACAAATCGAGTGCGTCATCTGAAAAGGCGGTCTTTCTTGGAACGACGAAGCATCAATGGCAGCCGAGAAATCAACAAGGTGTACCATCGAAGCAGACAAAGGGACCGAAATGCAGGCGTTGCGGTAAGTTCGGCCATATTGCCCGAAACTGTACAGTGAATGCGTCTTCGTTAAGCATGGTGCTGGGAACAGTGGGAACAATGAGTGGTGCGAATAACGATAAGTGGTACTTTGATTCAGGTGCGTCTGAACATTTCACGAACAATCGTAATTTGTTAGAAAACGAGTGTGCGGCAAGTGGTACTGTAAGAGCAGCGGATAAACAAGCGATGGAAGTTATTGCGAAAGGCTCTATCAGGTTTAACACAAAATGCATTCCAAAGGGCACAACGGTTAACGTAGAAAATGTGAAGTATGTCCCGGGAATATCAAACAATTTATTATCGATTAGCCAAATAGTTCGACAGGGCAAAGAAGTTCATTTTACCAACAAAGGAGTAAAAGTGACTGGACCAAACGGCATTGTTATTGCAACCGGTAGTCACGACGTTACGAATGGCTTATTCCCGTTAGAAGAGAGAAAAGATAGTTTTGCGATGGCGGTTACATCTAAAGCGGTAGATTCAGCTACATGGCATAGAAGAATGGGACACCTTAATTATAGCAATTTAAAGATGTTAAAAGATGGATTAGCATCCGGTATAACGTTTAATGGGATTGAGTCTGAAAATTGCGTAATATGTGCGAAAGGAAAACAGTGTCGTCTCCCATTTCCTAAAATAGGCAGTCGAGCCGAAGATATATTAGAAATCGTTCATTCGGACATATGCGGTCCAATGGAAGAAACGTCATTAGGAGGAAAGCGATATTTTATAACGTTCATAGACGATAAAACAAGAAGAGTTGCTGTATATTTCTTAAAACAAAAATCAGAAGCGGAAGTATTAGGAGCTTTTGAAGATTTTCGTATCAAAGCGGAAAGAGAGACCGGGCGCAAACTAAAAATATTGCGTAGTGACAATGGAAAGGAATATACGAACCAATTATTACAAAACAGGTTAAAAGAACTAGGGATCAAACATCAAACTTCAACCGAGTATACCCCAGAACAAAATGGCCTAGCGGAAAGGTTCAATAGAACAGTAGTAGAAAAAGCGCGTTGCATGCTGTTTGATGCAAATTTACCCAAACCCTTTTGGGCGGAAGCTGTTCTAACGGCCAAGTATCTCATCAATAGATCACCCACGAAGGGGCATAATCTAACTCCGGAAGAAGCTTGGAGTGGTCGCAAGCCTAACCTCACTCACATTCGTGTGTTTGGATCAAAAGCGATGGCACACATTCCAAAGCAAAAGCGATTGAAATGGGATAGGAAGTCTAAGGAAGTAATACTCGTAGGATATGACGAAACTGCTAAGGCATATAGGCTTTATGATCCTGAAAGGAAAGACGTTATGAGAAGTCGCGACGTTATTTTCATAAACGAATGTAGCAGTCACAATCAAGAGATGCTCCCAGACAGTGAACAAACCCGAAATACGTTTGTTAGTTTAGATTATGATCCTACGCTTTCCGATAACCTGGTTGAAACATCTCAAACGCAAGATACAGAAACTTTAAGACGTAGTGAAAGGCCTCACAAGTTACCAACACGTTACAACGACTATGTAGGACCAGAAATAGCAGTTCGTTGTATTTCTGGTGTAGACCATGAAACTGAGACCCTTGTTGATTCTCCAGATTTACATGGATTAGTTGCGAATCATACAACCAGCCAAGCCATAATGCATGATCCACGTACTGTAAATGAAGCTTTACATAGTGAAGATGCTAGTAAGTGGCGAGAGGCAATGGATGAGGAATACCAATCACTCCTTGATAACAACACCTGGGACTTAGTCAAGTTACCAACCGATTCTAAACCAATAGGTTGTAAATGGGTTTTTAAAACCAAAGTAAATGAGGATAACAATACAACTCGTTACAAAGCTAGACTAGTTGCGCAGGGATTTACACAAAAATTCGGAACAGATTATGATGAGATATTTTCTCCAGTAATGAAACAGACTACTTTTAGAGTACTGCTAACTGTAGCTAGCCAGAAAAATATGATCGTTAAACACGTTGATGTAAAGAATGCTTATCTTAATGGAGATTTAGCAGAGACCATTTACATGAAACAACCCGAAGGGTACGCTATAGGCGATAAAGACACGGTATGTCGATTAAGGAGGAGTTTATACGGATTGAAACAGTCCGCGCGTGTTTGGCACCAAAAGGTCGATTCTACTTTCAAAGCAATAGATTTTGTACAATGTGATTCAGATCCTTGCCTTTACACAAGAAAGCACGGACAAGCTTTTGCTTATGTACTGGTATACGTTGATGATTTGATAATCATAACTCAGACAAATAGTGAATTTGAAGCTATTTTGGAACATCTGAAAAACAACTTCAAAATGACCAATTTAGGGGATATTCATCATTTCCTAGGTATTGAAATTGAAAAGGATGAGCAAGGATACAAGTTAGGACAATCTGGATACATTCAAAAACTTGCGAAAAGATTCAACCTGGAAAATGCCAAAATGACTCCGGTACCCATTGAATTAGGCTACTTAAAGCAGAAGGAGGAGGATTGTGAGCCACTTCCAGATAACAAAAATTATCTTAGTCTCATTGGAGGTCTGCTTTACATAGCCGTGCACACTAGACCAGATATCGCTATTAGTACATCAATATTAGCTCAAAAATCCAGTAAACCAACTCAACAAGATTGGATAGAAGCGAAAAGAGTTTTGCGATATTTGATAGCAACTATTGATCATAAGTTGCAGCTAGGTTCAACAAACCAACAAGTACAAATGTACGTAGATGCCGATTGGGCAAGTGACTCCAACTCAAGAAAATCTAACTCCGGTTTTCTAATCCTGTTAGGTGGAGGAGTTGTTGCATGGGGTTCTCGAAAACAAACCTGCGTTGCTTTAAGCTCTACCGAGGCCGAATTCGTAGCATTAGCTGAAGGTTGTCAGGAGCTTATATGGGTTAGACGATTGTTAGAAGAAGTAGGACTAGAAATTAAAGAGCCTATAGAAGTATTTGAGGACAATCAAAGTTGCATTAAAATGGTTAATAGTGAACGTATAGAGCGACGTAGCAAGCATATCGAGACACGTTATTTCTTTGTGCGCGATTTGCAGCAAAAGGAAGTCATTAATATCAGATACTGTCCTACAGAAAACATGTTAGCAGATTTGTTGACGAAGCCGCTTGCGCGTATTAGACTAAGTAAATTGCGTCAAGAAATAGGACTGGTTACGATTTAGGAAAGCCAGTTCGAGGAGGAGTGTTGGTTGAAGCGAACTGTCATTGTAGGTTAGTTGGGTCGAACTGTCATTTGACAGATGTTGGGTATTGTCCAACCCGAAAGCATGAACTATTGTATACACTTGTAAATAAACTCTCACTCTATTATCTGAACTCGAACCATCCAGACGTGTGTTTCCAATACATATAATTTATCTACCCCATTTTTTCGAATAAATATTCTTTAAAAATATATTTTGGACTTTGTGAGTTCTTATTTAACATTGAAACATACATTAAAGTGTGTTATTTTGTGTTATTCTGTGAATTTATTCTAGAATTCTTTGTGTTTTCGACATTTTTTATGATAAAAATTAAGAAATCATTATTTTTTTTTCAATTTTTACATTAATTCCTCATTATCTACGAGCCGCATGGCCGCAATTTACTTGAGATTAGAACTCATGCTAGCATGATTTTAAATTTCGTGCATAAACAAATCATCAAATCTTTTGTTAATATATTACGTTTTTTCGATAAAATCAATAGACACACTAAAATGCACATAATAACAAAGAAATCTGTTATATTTGCTAAGCTTTGTGTGCGGAAACCAATGGTCAACGGTTCTAAAATGACGTAAAGTCCCTCAACTATGGCGACCCCCCAAAGGCCCTAATCCACCACCTGATATTTTTAATCCACCTTGGACCCACCACCGGGTAAAGGGCCTTTTCCAGCACCTGATATTTTGAATCCACCTTGGCAACGCACCCCATCCCGTGCTACAACGGGTTCAACAACTGTCATCGTTTTTTCCCGATTTACACTTTACACTTTCCGTGCTCAGATGCGCTTTCCGTGCGCGGCCGTGTAGCGGTGGAGTAATTGCGCGATGGGTGTTGTGGATCGTACGTACTGCTGCTGCCGCTGGAATTGTCGTAAGGATGGCTGCTACCGGTGGCATTCGGCCGTCATAGCAGCTGCTCATAGACACCGCTGTGCTGCTGCAGGATGCCCTGGTCCTGGTACGTCGACGTTGCCTTTCCCGCTGCTTGTGTGTTTGGTGGTGCATACTATCTCACCACCCGGTATCGTCACTCGCCTGATGGTGTTTCCCTTTTGTGTCCCGTAAACAGCCCATCCCAACATCGCCCTCACCGCAATCGATCACCCAGATTGAGGCTCCAGCGGTGGAAGTAGTAGGAGCACATTCTCCAAGCCGATTGGCATTTTCCAAGCCTGGTTCTCGGTGTACCATCCTTCTGATGTTCCGCTGGCCGATCCTGTAAGTAATCATTCGAACTTGTCAGTGTGGGATAATGAATATTTTGTTGTGGCAAACTTAGCTGTTGAAACCGTCGCCGTGAACGACCGCTCTCCCCCGCGTGCGGCAATCTCCAGGCTCCAGGTCAAACGTGAAGCTGAAACGTCTCCTTGCGTTTCACGTTGGCCGTCCACTGCAACTCAAGTGGGGGCCCGGCTGGCCCTTCAATCTGATACTCGCTGCTAGGGTAACTTCAGCGTCAATGATGATCCTTCATCCAGAAATTGCGTGCGTGTCTCGCACTCGCTTGTTCAACGCTTGCACAACCCGGTACACGACACAGGAGAATCTCGATCGACAAGGCTTTGTTACGTGGTTTGCGGCACAGCTTCATCTGCGTTACAGTCTCAACACGTTCCATGGGAGACATGCGCTTCGCATCATTCTCTTAGCGTATGATCCGTGTTCGATCCAACGAAGGTAGGGAGTTTCAATTTGCGATGGCGAGAAACCCGATCGCGCACAAATCGCGCAACTCATTCGCCTCCTCGAACACGAACCATCTGAATTTAGCATCATCTATCGGCTCTGTTTTGCATTTCCCAATCAACTCTGGGGCTGTTTTGGACCCATAACCTTTCTCCATTTCGTGATTGTTCTGCAGTTTGTGGCAACCGTTCTTCCTTCCGTCAGTTCCGTGAATGCCTGTTTGGCACTTTCAATGAAGGCTTCTGTAATCCAATCTGTGATGATATGTAAGAAATAAAGCTGCTCGCTTTTGCAGAACAGTGATGGAATAGGACTGGACTATAAAGGCCCCGATAGAATGCCTCAGAGCAGTACGGTAAAGAGGAGCCAGAGACTTTCGAAGACACTATTTCTATTCGATACAATATTTTTGGAACAACCCAAGCTTTAAGGTTGTTTGGTGTGAAATATTTTACATTTCCCTGATATCCCGTTTTAGTTGTCCATTTTTGTAGGCCATTGATTCCGGACTGAAGTTCTTTCCTCTACATTCGGTTGCAGATTTGGACATCGCTACTAAACCGGGGTAAGAATGCTTCAGACAAACGGCGAGTAGCAGCAAATGAATTATCTCGATTATCTAAGCGTCGAAGGAGAAACGTTCTCTTTCGCTACACGCATCCAAATCCCGATGTAAATTGAAGTGTTCGATGGCTTTTTCCATCACGAATCACATACCAAAATTCGGTTAATTTTCCGGAGGCCGTTTTCAAATGACAGCCCGTGGCGCGTTCTGCAGAAGGACTTTGACTCCGATTTTGAGTAACGAGTGTTGGTCGTACCTACGCAAATGGTCGTACCAAATTTGGTCTACTAGCCGCGCCCTATCCAACGAGGGATAGCAATGGATCCGGGAAGGGGGGAAAAACATTCCCACACCTGTGTGTAAAACGGTGAAAATTTCACACAAAATCACGTTTTTTGACTGGAAGAGTTGACCTGAGTGGTTCCTAGGAGGACACGCTTGTGAGACAAAAGTTGCACAACTTGTACCGACGCGTCTGTCGCTGCCTGATATAGCTTTGTATTAGCTTCCGTTCGAAATCAATTTGACGTTTTTCCTTCCTGCAGTATGGAACAGGGAGGGCGGGAGGAGGTGCAATACCCCACCGTCGGATAGTACTTGGCGAGAGCTTTCCATCGATGCCCCGCACGCACGCCCTTATATAAGCTCGCGTTCGAAAGCTATGCTCATGTACAGGTGGCCTATCAAAATTTGTGTTCGTGGATCGGCGTCGGCAGTGGAAAACATCCCCACAATGTACGTTTGAAGTTGATGCTGTCCGGCGAGAAAGAGTGGAAAATCGCAATCATTGCAAACTCGAAAATTAACTCGTTTTATATAGGCATTTGTACATTTCAATTTATTCCAATGCTATACGTGTATTTTTACATGGCCTCAATCTTACACTAAAATACAATAAATACATATTTATTTCCCTTCAACCCCCATAGCATCAAATGTACGTGTAGCTTCGTTGAGCAAACGCTTGGTGTCCCACTGACCGTCCTCTTTGGTTAGGCCGCTGGTGAGTCTGACAACACCAGAGGCCAACATCCAGTGGCGCCACGAGGAGGCAGAGGATCGGATTTGGCCACCGTCCCAGCATCGGGCTGTTCCTTCACGGCGCCTTATACTGGGGTGACTTACACGTCACTTTACGAAAGCTGGAACGAAGAGAGAGAGAGAGAGAGAGAAGAAAAGAAATTAGGTGCTGGTTTAGCAGCCAAACCGGTTCCAATCGAAATGCAAATCGTGCTGCATGGAATGTTGGCGCAGCAGATTCCGGAACATCCGCTTCAGCTCGGTATAGTCCGGCGCGTCGCAGAATTCCATCTGCAACGCGTACTCGGTCAACCGCTGAAACTCAGCCGGCAGTCCTCTACACAGCTCGCTGGGCGTAATGCACAACTTCAGAAGCAGTGCCTCGTCCGGATCAAATCGCTCCTCGGTACCATACCACGGTAGGCCACCGCGGAGCAAAAACACCAGCATGTAGGCGAGCGACAAAATGTCATCTCGCCTGCTCGGTGTATACTCCAGATGAGCGAACACTGGTGCAAACTCGATCGTTCCGGCGAACGGGAAAAACGCATCCTGCGCTATGTGTTCCCCCGTGCGTGGGTGCCGATACGGCTCGGCAAGACCGAAGTCAATCATGTGCAGCGTCTTGCGGGTCGTTCCGCGACCCAGCAGGACATTGTCCGGCTTCAGGTCGCGGTGAACGTACCCCAGCTCGTGGAATGTTTCCAGCCTGTCGAGCAGTTGCAGCGCTAGCTGCGAAACCGTCTTCAGACCGAAGCGTCCTCCGCACAAGTTCAGTAAGTCCTGCAGGGATGGCCCCAGGCGCTCCAAAACCAGCACGTCGCGTTTGCGATACGTACCGGCGTCGATGAGTCTGGGCCATCCACGGGCCTTCGGCAGCCGCGCATAGATCCGGCGCTCCGTGGCGAGCAGGAGCCGGTCCACCTCTTTGCTGGCCATTTTCATCACCACCGGCTGCTTGGAGCGGGCATGGCTGCCCACCAACACCGTGCCGCAGCCACCAGCATCGAATTCGCCTTCAATCCGATAGGTGGAGAGATTCACCACCATCAAGGACTCCGGCGAACTAGAATTGGGCGCACGTCCTTCTCTAATCGACATGTTCGATTCTCTTTGGCCACCTGCGAAATGTAACTGGAAGCAACAGCAGAATCAATTTTTCGCAAAAACACTCGAAAAAACCGTTAAAAGTGAGAGCGAGCGAAAACACGTCACCTTGCGTTTACTCGTAGTGAGGATATAACCTGATGCATAAGTGTGGTTTACATATATAGCCTTTGGTTGGGTGATGTTCACATGTGTACTACGATCGAAACAGCAACTTGACAGATTACGCATTTTCGGCTGGTAACCATCTAGTTACCTGTGGTGTGTGGGTTTTGGAAAACGCATCCAAGTGTTGTTACATTTCCAGGTCCGATTTTGGTTCATTTCGTCGTACCGGTGTCCTGGCCTGGCGTAGCCTGTGCGAGTTCTGTGCAGATCCTGTGTCGCGTCCTGTGTGCTTCTTTTATTGGGTTTTTCTTTTCTACGGTTTTTTTTTTTTTTTTTTTTTTGTACGGGTAAAAGTGATGGTTTTCTGGGACAGTGGCGCTCAGCCGCCACCGTGCGTCTCCATGAGAATGCGTCAAAGTGGTGGACGCTTTTATCTCCGAAACAGGATCAACATCAAAGCATCAACCGGCGGCAGAATTTAAAAAAGAACTTATTACCCAGGCTGGATGGACGCAAGCCTTTAAAGTATGAATGCAAAAGTATTGAAAACCTCGCCCGGATTGGAACATAGAGAACTAAAAAAAAACATGAAATTTTTTTGTGAACATTAACATTTAATCGCGTAGCGAAAACGTTTCCTTTTTTTTGCAGGGAGAGTCTTCCAAACACGCGGATGTGTGCCTTTGATGGAAACGGTTTATTGCGCGGATTCTAATTACACCTCGTAAAATGGTACCCGTTTTTCGGTCGCGATGTCGAGATGCCGCCGAGATGAAGCGTGCGAATTTGCGAATTGCGATGGCGAGAAATCACCCGATCGCGCACGAATCGCGCAGCTCATTCGCCTCCTCGAACACGAACCAATGTCCCAATGTCCAGCGTCATCTATCGGCGAGATTTAGTACTATTCAGAACCGCTGCATCTTTTACTGTCAACCGAAGCTCTACGCAAGGTGGATGCAATCCGAGATCAGGTGAGGACAGATAGAGACGAAGACTAAGAAATCATTAATTTATTTGCTATTTTCACCTTTATTCCGCATCATCTACGAGACACATGGACACGCGAGGACAATTGCAGTAAGTGTTGCCTGATTTTGTATCTCTGATGTTTGTTCAATAAAATGAATAAATACAAAAATGCACTTGCCTATAAGCAAGAAAGAAAGTTTTCTGTTTGCTATACTTTTTGAAACCAACGGTGTGTAGCGGGTTTAAAATGACACCAAAGTCCCCCCAACTATGGCGACCCACCCAAGGTGGATTTAAAAATATCAGGTGGTGGACTCTAGTGCATTTTGACAATTCGTCACTTGCCGTAAGGTCCCCAGGTTTCAAACTTTGTTTACATTAATTAAATTTGTTCATATTGTTGGTTGAAGCGAACTGTCATTGTAGGTTAGTTGGGTCGAACTGTCATTTGACAGATGTTGGGTATTGTCCAACCCGAAAGCATGAACTATTGTATACACTTGTAAATAAACTCTCACCCGGCGCTCTAGCACCAATCGAACACGACATCGAACATGAAAAATGTATGGGATTTGACATGTTTGTCTTGTTTGTTTGTTTGTGTCTGACAGTGCACCTCCATATGATTATATGGGTTTGTTCGAGTCGGTTGTCGTGTTCGATTGGTGCCAGAGCGCAGCCTCACTCTATTATCTGAACTCGAACCATCCAGACGTGTGTTTCCAATAGGTTATGGGCCCAGACCCAACGCAGTAAAACAAAATGGCTACTAGTTCTGCAAATAATTTACCGTCGATTGAAAGGCTTGTTGGTCGCGAAAATTGGCCAACGTGGAAGTTTGCTGTAGAAACTTTCCTTGAGTTGGAGGACCTGTGGCAGGCGGTAAAACCGGAAGATGAGACGAAAGTGGACAAGCAGAAGTGCCGGAAAGCGAGAGCAAAAATTATTTTGCTGTTGGACCCGATCAATTACGTCCATGTCAAAGATGCGGAAACTGCGCGGGACGTGTGGAAGAAGCTGGAAGCAGCGTTCGAGGATACGGGACTAACGCGTCGTGTAGGACTTCTAAGGAAACTCATCAACACAACGTTAGCATCGTGTGCGTCTATGGAAAGTTTCGTGAACGACATAGTGGGCACAGCACACCAGTTGCGTGGTATTGGTTTCGACATCAGTGAAGAGTGGATCGGCACGTTACTTCTCGCCGGGTTACCTGATGAATACAAGCCGATGATCATGGCGCTAGAAAATTCTGGAACGGCGATAACTGGCGATATCATAAAAGCTAAGTTGCTGCAGGAATACAAATCGAGTGCGTCATCTGAAAAGGCGGTCTTTCTTGGAACGACGAAGCATCAATGGCAGCCGAGAAATCAACAAGGTGTACCATCGAAGCAGACAAAGGGACCGAAATGCAGGCGTTGCGGTAAGTTCGGCCATATTGCCCGAAACTGTACAGTGAATGCGTCTTCGTTAAGCATGGTGCTGGGAACAGTGGGAACAATGAGTGGTGCGAATAACGATAAGTGGTACTTTGATTCAGGTGCGTCTGAACATTTCACGAACAATCGTAATTTGTTAGAAAACGAGTGTGCGGCAAGTGGTACTGTAAGAGCAGCGGATAAACAAGCGATGGAAGTTATTGCGAAAGGCTCTATCAGGTTTAACACAAAATGCATTCCAAAGGGCACAACGGTTAACGTAGAAAATGTGAAGTATGTCCCGGGAATATCAAACAATTTATTATCGATTAGCCAAATAGTTCGACAGGGCAAAGAAGTTCATTTTACCAACAAAGGAGTAAAAGTGACTGGACCAAACGGCATTGTTATTGCAACCGGTAGTCACGACGTTACGAATGGCTTATTCCCGTTAGAAGAGAGAAAAGATAGTTTTGCGATGGCGGTTACATCTAAAGCGGTAGATTCAGCTACATGGCATAGAAGAATGGGACACCTTAATTATAGCAATTTAAAGATGTTAAAAGATGGATTAGCATCCGGTATAACGTTTAATGGGATTGAGTCTGAAAATTGCGTAATATGTGCGAAAGGAAAACAGTGTCGTCTCCCATTTCCTAAAATAGGCAGTCGAGCCGAAGATATATTAGAAATCGTTCATTCGGACATATGCGGTCCAATGGAAGAAACGTCATTAGGAGGAAAGCGATATTTTATAACGTTCATAGACGATAAAACAAGAAGAGTTGCTGTATATTTCTTAAAACAAAAATCAGAAGCGGAAGTATTAGGAGCTTTTGAAGATTTTCGTATCAAAGCGGAAAGAGAGACCGGGCGCAAACTAAAAATATTGCGTAGTGACAATGGAAAGGAATATACGAACCAATTATTACAAAACAGGTTAAAAGAACTAGGGATCAAACATCAAACTTCAACCGAGTATACCCCAGAACAAAATGGCCTAGCGGAAAGGTTCAATAGAACAGTAGTAGAAAAAGCGCGTTGCATGCTGTTTGATGCAAATTTACCCAAACCCTTTTGGGCGGAAGCTGTTCTAACGGCCAAGTATCTCATCAATAGATCACCCACGAAGGGGCATAATCTAACTCCGGAAGAAGCTTGGAGTGGTCGCAAGCCTAACCTCACTCACATTCGTGTGTTTGGATCAAAAGCGATGGCACACATTCCAAAGCAAAAGCGATTGAAATGGGATAGGAAGTCTAAGGAAGTAATACTCGTAGGATATGACGAAACTGCTAAGGCATATAGGCTTTATGATCCTGAAAGGAAAGACGTTATGAGAAGTCGCGACGTTATTTTCATAAACGAATGTAGCAGTCACAATCAAGAGATGCTCCCAGACAGTGAACAAACCCGAAATACGTTTGTTAGTTTAGATTATGATCCTACGCTTTCCGATAACCTGGTTGAAACATCTCAAACGCAAGATACAGAAACTTTAAGACGTAGTGAAAGGCCTCACAAGTTACCAACACGTTACAACGACTATGTAGGACCAGAAATAGCAGTTCGTTGTATTTCTGGTGTAGACCATGAAACTGAGACCCTTGTTGATTCTCCAGATTTACATGGATTAGTTGCGAATCATACAACCAGCCAAGCCATAATGCATGATCCACGTACTGTAAATGAAGCTTTACATAGTGAAGATGCTAGTAAGTGGCGAGAGGCAATGGATGAGGAATACCAATCACTCCTTGATAACAACACCTGGGACTTAGTCAAGTTACCAACCGATTCTAAACCAATAGGTTGTAAATGGGTTTTTAAAACCAAAGTAAATGAGGATAACAATACAACTCGTTACAAAGCTAGACTAGTTGCGCAGGGATTTACACAAAAATTCGGAACAGATTATGATGAGATATTTTCTCCAGTAATGAAACAGACTACTTTTAGAGTACTGCTAACTGTAGCTAGCCAGAAAAATATGATCGTTAAACACGTTGATGTAAAGAATGCTTATCTTAATGGAGATTTAGCAGAGACCATTTACATGAAACAACCCGAAGGGTACGCTATAGGCGATAAAGACACGGTATGTCGATTAAGGAGGAGTTTATACGGATTGAAACAGTCCGCGCGTGTTTGGCACCAAAAGGTCGATTCTACTTTCAAAGCAATAGATTTTGTACAATGTGATTCAGATCCTTGCCTTTACACAAGAAAGCACGGACAAGCTTTTGCTTATGTACTGGTATACGTTGATGATTTGATAATCATAACTCAGACAAATAGTGAATTTGAAGCTATTTTGGAACATCTGAAAAACAACTTCAAAATGACCAATTTAGGGGATATTCATCATTTCCTAGGTATTGAAATTGAAAAGGATGAGCAAGGATACAAGTTAGGACAATCTGGATACATTCAAAAACTTGCGAAAAGATTCAACCTGGAAAATGCCAAAATGACTCCGGTACCCATTGAATTAGGCTACTTAAAGCAGAAGGAGGAGGATTGTGAGCCACTTCCAGATAACAAAAATTATCTTAGTCTCATTGGAGGTCTGCTTTACATAGCCGTGCACACTAGACCAGATATCGCTATTAGTACATCAATATTAGCTCAAAAATCCAGTAAACCAACTCAACAAGATTGGATAGAAGCGAAAAGAGTTTTGCGATATTTGATAGCAACTATTGATCATAAGTTGCAGCTAGGTTCAACAAACCAACAAGTACAAATGTACGTAGATGCCGATTGGGCAAGTGACTCCAACTCAAGAAAATCTAACTCCGGTTTTCTAATCCTGTTAGGTGGAGGAGTTGTTGCATGGGGTTCTCGAAAACAAACCTGCGTTGCTTTAAGCTCTACCGAGGCCGAATTCGTAGCATTAGCTGAAGGTTGTCAGGAGCTTATATGGGTTAGACGATTGTTAGAAGAAGTAGGACTAGAAATTAAAGAGCCTATAGAAGTATTTGAGGACAATCAAAGTTGCATTAAAATGGTTAATAGTGAACGTATAGAGCGACGTAGCAAGCATATCGAGACACGTTATTTCTTTGTGCGCGATTTGCAGCAAAAGGAAGTCATTAATATCAGATACTGTCCTACAGAAAACATGTTAGCAGATTTGTTGACGAAGCCGCTTGCGCGTATTAGACTAAGTAAATTGCGTCAAGAAATAGGACTGGTTACGATTTAGGAAAGCCAGTTCGAGGAGGAGTGTTGGTTGAAGCGAACTGTCATTGTAGGTTAGTTGGGTCGAACTGTCATTTGACAGATGTTGGGTATTGTCCAACCCGAAAGCATGAACTATTGTATACACTTGTAAATAAACTCTCACTCTATTATCTGAACTCGAACCATCCAGACGTGTGTTTCCAATACATATAATTTATCTACCCCATTTTTTCGAATAAATATTCTTTAAAAATATATTTTGGACTTTGTGAGTTCTTATTTAACATTGAAACATACATTAAAGTGTGTTATTTTGTGTTATTCTGTGAATTTATTCTAGAATTCTTTGTGTTTTCGACATTTTTTATGATAAAAATTAAGAAATCATTATTTTTTTTTCAATTTTTACATTAATTCCTCATTATCTACGAGCCGCATGGCCGCAATTTACTTGAGATTAGAACTCATGCTAGCATGATTTTAAATTTCGTGCATAAACAAATCATCAAATCTTTTGTTAATATATTACGTTTTTTCGATAAAATCAATAGACACACTAAAATGCACATAATAACAAAGAAATCTGTTATATTTGCTAAGCTTTGTGTGCGGAAACCAATGGTCAACGGTTCTAAAATGACGTAAAGTCCCTCAACTATGGCGACCCCCCAAAGGCCCTAATCCACCACCTGATATTTTTAATCCACCTTGGACCCACCACCGGGTAAAGGGCCTTTTCCAGCACCTGATATTTTGAATCCACCTTGGCAACGCACCCCATCCCGTGCTACAACGGGTTCAACAACTGTCATCGTTTTTTCCCGATTTACACTTTACACTTTCCGTGCTCAGATGCGCTTTCCGTGCGCGGCCGTGTAGCGGTGGAGTAATTGCGCGATGGGTGTTGTGGATCGTACGTACTGCTGCTGCCGCTGGAATTGTCGTAAGGATGGCTGCTACCGGTGGCATTCGGCCGTCATAGCAGCTGCTCATAGACACCGCTGTGCTGCTGCAGGATGCCCTGGTCCTGGTACGTCGACGTTGCCTTTCCCGCTGCTTGTGTGTTTGGTGGTGCATACTATCTCACCACCCGGTATCGTCACTCGCCTGATGGTGTTTCCCTTTTGTGTCCCGTAAACAGCCCATCCCAACATCGCCCTCACCGCAATCGATCACCCAGATTGAGGCTCCAGCGGTGGAAGTAGTAGGAGCACATTCTCCAAGCCGATTGGCATTTTCCAAGCCTGGTTCTCGGTGTACCATCCTTCTGATGTTCCGCTGGCCGATCCTGTAAGTAATCATTCGAACTTGTCAGTGTGGGATAATGAATATTTTGTTGTGGCAAACTTAGCTGTTGAAACCGTCGCCGTGAACGACCGCTCTCCCCCGCGTGCGGCAATCTCCAGGCTCCAGGTCAAACGTGAAGCTGAAACGTCTCCTTGCGTTTCACGTTGGCCGTCCACTGCAACTCAAGTGGGGGCCCGGCTGGCCCTTCAATCTGATACTCGCTGCTAGGGTAACTTCAGCGTCAATGATGATCCTTCATCCAGAAATTGCGTGCGTGTCTCGCACTCGCTTGTTCAACGCTTGCACAACCCGGTACACGACACAGGAGAATCTCGATCGACAAGGCTTTGTTACGTGGTTTGCGGCACAGCTTCATCTGCGTTACAGTCTCAACACGTTCCATGGGAGACATGCGCTTCGCATCATTCTCTTAGCGTATGATCCGTGTTCGATCCAACGAAGGTAGGGAGTTTCAATTTGCGATGGCGAGAAACCCGATCGCGCACAAATCGCGCAACTCATTCGCCTCCTCGAACACGAACCATCTGAATTTAGCATCATCTATCGGCTCTGTTTTGCATTTCCCAATCAACTCTGGGGCTGTTTTGGACCCATAACCTTTCTCCATTTCGTGATTGTTCTGCAGTTTGTGGCAACCGTTCTTCCTTCCGTCAGTTCCGTGAATGCCTGTTTGGCACTTTCAATGAAGGCTTCTGTAATCCAATCTGTGATGATATGTAAGAAATAAAGCTGCTCGCTTTTGCAGAACAGTGATGGAATAGGACTGGACTATAAAGGCCCCGATAGAATGCCTCAGAGCAGTACGGTAAAGAGGAGCCAGAGACTTTCGAAGACACTATTTCTATTCGATACAATATTTTTGGAACAACCCAAGCTTTAAGGTTGTTTGGTGTGAAATATTTTACATTTCCCTGATATCCCGTTTTAGTTGTCCATTTTTGTAGGCCATTGATTCCGGACTGAAGTTCTTTCCTCTACATTCGGTTGCAGATTTGGACATCGCTACTAAACCGGGGTAAGAATGCTTCAGACAAACGGCGAGTAGCAGCAAATGAATTATCTCGATTATCTAAGCGTCGAAGGAGAAACGTTCTCTTTCGCTACACGCATCCAAATCCCGATGTAAATTGAAGTGTTCGATGGCTTTTTCCATCACGAATCACATACCAAAATTCGGTTAATTTTCCGGAGGCCGTTTTCAAATGACAGCCCGTGGCGCGTTCTGCAGAAGGACTTTGACTCCGATTTTGAGTAACGAGTGTTGGTCGTACCTACGCAAATGGTCGTACCAAATTTGGTCTACTAGCCGCGCCCTATCCAACGAGGGATAGCAATGGATCCGGGAAGGGGGGAAAAACATTCCCACACCTGTGTGTAAAACGGTGAAAATTTCACACAAAATCACGTTTTTTGACTGGAAGAGTTGACCTGAGTGGTTCCTAGGAGGACACGCTTGTGAGACAAAAGTTGCACAACTTGTACCGACGCGTCTGTCGCTGCCTGATATAGCTTTGTATTAGCTTCCGTTCGAAATCAATTTGACGTTTTTCCTTCCTGCAGTATGGAACAGGGAGGGCGGGAGGAGGTGCAATACCCCACCGTCGGATAGTACTTGGCGAGAGCTTTCCATCGATGCCCCGCACGCACGCCCTTATATAAGCTCGCGTTCGAAAGCTATGCTCATGTACAGGTGGCCTATCAAAATTTGTGTTCGTGGATCGGCGTCGGCAGTGGAAAACATCCCCACAATGTACGTTTGAAGTTGATGCTGTCCGGCGAGAAAGAGTGGAAAATCGCAATCATTGCAAACTCGAAAATTAACTCGTTTTATATAGGCATTTGTACATTTCAATTTATTCCAATGCTATACGTGTATTTTTACATGGCCTCAATCTTACACTAAAATACAATAAATACATATTTATTTCCCTTCAACCCCCATAGCATCAAATGTACGTGTAGCTTCGTTGAGCAAACGCTTGGTGTCCCACTGACCGTCCTCTTTGGTTAGGCCGCTGGTGAGTCTGACAACACCAGAGGCCAACATCCAGTGGCGCCACGAGGAGGCAGAGGATCGGATTTGGCCACCGTCCCAGCATCGGGCTGTTCCTTCACGGCGCCTTATACTGGGGTGACTTACACGTCACTTTACGAAAGCTGGAACGAAGAGAGAGAGAGAGAGAGAGAAGAAAAGAAATTAGGTGCTGGTTTAGCAGCCAAACCGGTTCCAATCGAAATGCAAATCGTGCTGCATGGAATGTTGGCGCAGCAGATTCCGGAACATCCGCTTCAGCTCGGTATAGTCCGGCGCGTCGCAGAATTCCATCTGCAACGCGTACTCGGTCAACCGCTGAAACTCAGCCGGCAGTCCTCTACACAGCTCGCTGGGCGTAATGCACAACTTCAGAAGCAGTGCCTCGTCCGGATCAAATCGCTCCTCGGTACCATACCACGGTAGGCCACCGCGGAGCAAAAACACCAGCATGTAGGCGAGCGACAAAATGTCATCTCGCCTGCTCGGTGTATACTCCAGATGAGCGAACACTGGTGCAAACTCGATCGTTCCGGCGAACGGGAAAAACGCATCCTGCGCTATGTGTTCCCCCGTGCGTGGGTGCCGATACGGCTCGGCAAGACCGAAGTCAATCATGTGCAGCGTCTTGCGGGTCGTTCCGCGACCCAGCAGGACATTGTCCGGCTTCAGGTCGCGGTGAACGTACCCCAGCTCGTGGAATGTTTCCAGCCTGTCGAGCAGTTGCAGCGCTAGCTGCGAAACCGTCTTCAGACCGAAGCGTCCTCCGCACAAGTTCAGTAAGTCCTGCAGGGATGGCCCCAGGCGCTCCAAAACCAGCACGTCGCGTTTGCGATACGTACCGGCGTCGATGAGTCTGGGCCATCCACGGGCCTTCGGCAGCCGCGCATAGATCCGGCGCTCCGTGGCGAGCAGGAGCCGGTCCACCTCTTTGCTGGCCATTTTCATCACCACCGGCTGCTTGGAGCGGGCATGGCTGCCCACCAACACCGTGCCGCAGCCACCAGCATCGAATTCGCCTTCAATCCGATAGGTGGAGAGATTCACCACCATCAAGGACTCCGGCGAACTAGAATTGGGCGCACGTCCTTCTCTAATCGACATGTTCGATTCTCTTTGGCCACCTGCGAAATGTAACTGGAAGCAACAGCAGAATCAATTTTTCGCAAAAACACTCGAAAAAACCGTTAAAAGTGAGAGCGAGCGAAAACACGTCACCTTGCGTTTACTCGTAGTGAGGATATAACCTGATGCATAAGTGTGGTTTACATATATAGCCTTTGGTTGGGTGATGTTCACATGTGTACTACGATCGAAACAGCAACTTGACAGATTAGGCATTTTCGGCTGGTAACCATCTAGTTACCTGTGGTGTGTGGGTTTTGGAAAACGCATCCAAGTGTTGTTACATTTCCAGGTCCGATTTTGGTTCATTTCGTCGTACCGGTGTCCTGGCCTGGCGTAGCCTGTGCGAGTTCTGTGCAGATCCTGTGTCGCGTCCTGTGTGCTTCTTTTATTGGGTTTTTCTTTTCTACGGTTTTTTTTTTTTTTTTTTTTTGTACGGGTAAAAGTGATGGTTTTCTGGGACAGTGGCGCTCAGCCGCCACCGTGCGTCTCCATGAGAATGCGTCAAAGTGGTGGACGCTTTTATCTCCGAAACAGGATCAACATCAAAGCATCAACCGGCGGCAGAATTTAAAAAAGAACTTATTACCCAGGCTGGATGGACGCAAGCCTTTAAAGTATGAATGCAAAAGTATTGAAAACTTCGCCCGGATTGGAACATAGAGAACTAAAAAAAAACATGAAATTTTTTTGTGAACATTAACATTTAATCGCGTAGCGAAAACGTTTCCTTTTTTTTGCAGGGAGAGTCTTCCAAACACGCGGATGTGTGCCTTTGATGGAAACGGTTTATTGCGCGGATTCTAATTACACCTCGTAAAATGGTACCCGTTTTTCGGTCGCGATGTCGAGATGCCGCCGAGATGAAGCGTGCGAATTTGCGAATTGCGATGGCGAGAAATCACCCGATCGCGCACGAATCGCGCAGCTCATTCGCCTCCTCGAACACGAACCAATGTCCCAATGTCCAGCGTCATCTATCGGCGAGATTTAGTACTATTCAGAACCGCTGCATCTTTTACTGTCAACCGAAGCTCTACGCAAGGTGGATGCAATCCGAGATCAGGTGAGGACAGATAGAGACGAAGACTAAGAAATCATTAATTTATTTGCTATTTTCACCTTTATTCCGCATCATCTACGAGACACATGGACACGCGAGGACAATTGCAGTAAGTGTTGCCTGATTTTGTATCTCTGATGTTTGTTCAATAAAATGAATAAATACAAAAATGCACTTGCCTATAAGCAAGAAAGAAAGTTTTCTGTTTGCTATACTTTTTGAAACCAACGGTGTGTAGCGGGTTTAAAATGACACCAAAGTCCCCCCAACTATGGCGACCCACCCAAGGTGGATTTAAAAATATCAGGTGGTGGACTCTAGTGCATTTTGACAATTCGTCACTTGCCGTAAGGTCCCCAGGTTTCAAACTTTGTTTACATTAATTAAATTTGTTCATATTGTTGGTTGAAGCGAACTGTCATTGTAGGTTAGTTGGGTCGAACTGTCATTTGACAGATGTTGGGTATTGTCCAACCCGAAAGCATGAACTATTGTATACACTTGTAAATAAACTCTCACCCGGCGCTCTAGCACCAATCGAACACGACATCGAACATGAAAAATGTATGGGATTTGACATGTTTGTCTTGTTTGTTTGTTTGTGTCTGACAGTGCACCTCCATATGATTATATGGGTTTGTTCGAGTCGGTTGTCGTGTTCGATTGGTGCCAGAGCGCAGCCTCACTCTATTATCTGAACTCGAACCATCCAGACGTGTGTTTCCAATAGGTTATGGGCCCAGACCCAACGCAGTAAAACAAAATGGCTACTAGTTCTGCAAATAATTTACCGTCGATTGAAAGGCTTGTTGGTCGCGAAAATTGGCCAACGTGGAAGTTTGCTGTAGAAACTTTCCTTGAGTTGGAGGACCTGTGGCAGGCGGTAAAACCGGAAGATGAGACGAAAGTGGACAAGCAGAAGTGCCGGAAAGCGAGAGCAAAAATTATTTTGCTGTTGGACCCGATCAATTACGTCCATGTCTTTTGTGTTTTGGATACTGTATGCTTTTATTTAACAAAATAACTTTAGTAAACTAACACATTAAAAATTGTACACATATAAAAAGACGATACGCGGTAGAAAACACGTCCTGCTACGACGGCACCCGAAATGGAAGAGAGCCGATCTCTCTTGCTTTGCCGCCGCGCGAAGTACCGACGAACCCTTCGGCTACGTCGGATGCTGTCGGTTACCAGACAACACCGAGTACCTGTGGCTGCGTACTGCGCCCAGCGTAAGACCGCGCTTGCACAACATCTCTCCCTGTTAATTGAGCTGATAGGCTCCAAGCCGACGGGGGAGTCTTCTAACGCGAGAAGACCTACGTGGCACGCCTATCTGCTGCTGGTTCGTACCTTCTGTAGGATGTTCGGTCTCCAGGGCCTGCTGCGGTTGTGGTGGTGTGGAGGCCGCAGTGTGTTGGGATGTCTCAAATGCAGACTGATCAGTAGAATGGGTTGCCGGTACATGATGTCCACCCTCGGGCTGACTGGATGCCTTCCATTCCGCCAACAGCACGTCAAGGGGTAGCTGAACTGCTGGAGATGAACCGTTACCAACTCGTCGTCTCAGCTGATTCACGTGACGCCTTAACAATCGTCCATCTTCGGCAACGATCTCGAACATTACACGCCCGCAGCTGCGGACAATCTCCCCTGGGATCCACTTCCACGAGTTGTTGCTAAAATACTTTGCCCAAACTGTGTCGCTGCGATGAAATCTGCGAACTGATGAAATTGATGATGATGGGGAAGATTCTTCACACGATGAAGGAGGTCGCAATAGCTCCAATGCAGTTCTTATCGGGCGACCGAACATTTCCTCCGCTGGACTTCTCTGCTGTTCGAGTTGAGCATTTGGTGTAGAACGATACGTCATCAGGAAAAGCTCCAAGTCCTCATCTAGCTTACTCTCCTCCGTTCTGATCTTCCTCAAAGAACGTTTAAGAGTATCGACGAATCGCTCCGCCTGTCCGTTCGACTGTGGGTGAAAGGGAGCCGTAGTAATATGCTCAATCCCGTTGTGCTGACAAAACTCCTTGAACGGACCGCTAACGAACTGTGTGCCATTGTCGCTGACTAAGGTTGCAGGCATACCGAAACGAGCAAACAAGTTCCTTAGAATGGTAATCGTGGCTGTTGTGGTGGTGCTCGTAGTTTTGACGATCTCCGGCCATTTGGAATACGCGTCGACTACAACCAGGAAATAAACGCCCTCCCAAGGGCCCGCGTAATCGATGTGAACTCGGTTCCAAACTGCCGAAGGTTTTGGCCACGCCATTGATGTTGCCCTTGGTGGTGATTTTGCCGCTGCTGCACATGCCTCGCAGGAGGCCACATAACGTGCTATGTCGTCATCCAACTTAGGCCAATATACGTAGCTACGTGCAACCGCTTTCATCCTCTGCATTCCCGGATGTCCTCGGTGTAGTTGATTTAAACAGCGATTGCGCAGCTTCTCCGGGATGACTACTCTCTCTCCAAAAAGAATGCAGCCATCCACGTTGGTCAGCGATTCCCTTCTATCGTAGAGCCGTGCAAGATCTGTTCCGTAAGCTACGTCGCGAGGCCAACCATCTCGCACGTACTTGTAAACCTTCTGGAGCGACGGATCTTGCTGAGTGTAGAGCTCAATGTCTCTGAAACGAATAGGGAATGTTAGTAAGGCATTTACGGCAACTGACCTGAGATCCTGCTCTAATTCGATGCTTGCTACGATGTATTCCGACTCTGGTTTCGCATGGTTTTGTATGAGGCGAGAAAGAACGTCGGCGTTGCCAAAAGAACCAGTGGGGATGTATTCGATGGTCATGTCGTAAAGCTGAAGTGTTAATGCGAATCTCTGCAATCGATTTGCTGTATACGTTGGAATCCCCTTTTTGCTTCCAAAAATTCGCACTAATGGCCGGTGGTCGGTTTGCAACGTAAAATGTCGACCGTATAGCATCCGATGGAATTTCGTTACAGCAAATATGATGGCGAGACCTTCTCGATCGATTTGGCTGTAACCCTCTTCAGCCTTACTCAGCGCTCTAGATGCGTGTTGCACCACCTTAAGAGATCCATCAGGAAATTTGTGACTAAGCGTTGCCCCAAGTCCAATAGATGAAGCATCGGCCGAAACCACAATGTCAAGCTTCGGGTCATAATGTGTGAGCAGGAGGTCTGACGAAAGAACGGTTTTGAAACGCTCGAACACTTTTTGGCATTCCGGTGTCCATTCAAATGTGTTACCATTTTGCAGCAATTTGTCCATTGGGTAACGCAGATCTCTAATACTTGGGATGAACTTTGCATAGTAGTTCACCGCACCGATGAATGATCGTACTCCTGAGATATCTTTGGGTGGAGGCAGTTTTTTAATGGCTTCGATCTTCAACGGGTCAGGTCTGAGGCCTTGGCTGTCTATAATATGCCCTAAATAGCGGATTTGTGGCTTATTGAACGCACACTTTTCTGACCGTATTGTAAAGCCATAGTCTTGTATGCGTTTGATTGTTTCCTCCAGGGCGATGTCGTGCTCTTCTTGCGTTTTACCACCGATAATCACGTCATCCATATAGGCTGATACTCCGTTTATGCCGGCGAGCATCTTGTCCATGATCTGCTGGAATGCTCCCGGTGCTACTTTGATGCCTGGGGGAAGTCTATTGTAGTGGTAAAGGCCTCGGTGTGTGTTAATCGTGAGCAATGGCCGACATCCTGTCTCTATTTCCACCTGGAGAAACGCATCTGAAAGATCGAGTTGTGTAAATATTTTGCATCTAGCCAGTTTAGAAAAAATATCCTGTGGTAACGGAAGTGGATACTCATGCGGGTGTAAAGCTGCATTCAGGCCGGTCGAATAATCGCCGCATAGTCGTATCTGTCCGTTAGCCTTCCTGACCACTACGACTGGTGCTGCCCAATCCGAGTAATCGACAGGTGATATAATGCCCAAGCCTTCCAACCGATCGAGCTCCTTGTTGACAATCTCTTCCATTGCATACGCAACGGGGCGCTTGGGACGAAACACTGGACGGGCATCTTTTCGTAGCTGCAGATGAACGCTGGCTTTGGTACAAATCCCCGTGCCATGGAATACCGACGGAAATTTGTCCTCCCAGGACCGTGGATCTGCTTCTTTAATGTTGTTGCAAAAATTATCCATCGGGATCGTTCCTAGGGCGAAAAGATTAACCATGTCCGCTCCCAACAACGCCAACTCCATTTTGGACACTCTTATGGTAGCTCGCTTTGTACGGTTTGCAATGGACACGTTCGCTATGAACTCACCTTCCAGTCTGAGGACGTCACCGGATGCTGCTTTGGCTCTTACCGTTACTGGTGTCAGATATGGTTTACCCAACTGCTTCCACATGCGCTGGCTGATAACCGAGATATCCGAGCCGGTATCCAATTGTAACCTTGCTGATTTATTCTCGATCTGGATGGTTACAAATTTTCTGTGCTGCTGGACACTGCAGACGTTGACTCGTACCACTCTGGTTGCTACGAATGGTCGCTGGTGAAATTTCTTATGCCTCGTGCGGCGGTGTGAGGAAGCGCAATGTCCCTCTCGATGACCGATGCGACCGCAATCACGACACTTGTGCGCCTTGTACGTGCATTCCCTGGACCAATGCAATGCACCACAAAGCCAACACGGATTACGGGGTTTGGAACCAGTGCTTCTGTCAAACGGTTTGGAGTTTCGCTCGTCGTTCTTCTGGTACCGCTGCTTATCTCCACCCGCATGGACCGCGTGCACACGTTCGCTCGTATCGGTCGCGATCATAGCACTATCCGCTTTAACTCGTGCTAGCCGGTGGCAATCTTCTGCTAGCTGCGCTAGGGTTGCATCTGTGCGCTCTTCCATGCTAGCAAGCAGCCTGACACGAATATCACGATCACATTCATCCTTCAATCCGCATACCAGGACGAGACATTTGAATTGCTCTTCTGTCATAGATGCAAATTCAAAATCGACGCATGCGCGGTTTACTCGGCCGGTGAATGACAAAAGATCCTCGGAGCGCGATTTGGTGATGCTCAAACATTTATACCGCTTGCTTAGGGTCGACTCCATTTTGCCAAAAAGCACCGTGAGCTTTTCCACCATTTCTGAAAATGAAAGGTCACGGGGGGCACGCGGTAAAATGAAATTGGTGAAACGAGCATACTCGCCTGCTCCTAACTTTCGTCCAAGGAGTCGAACTTTTGCTGCGTCGTCCAAACGGGATGCATCTTGCGAGAAAAGATCATCGTATCGCGCGTACCATGACTCAAATGTGATGTTGGCTTCCGCATCATGATGAAACTCGGTAATGTTGCCAGCAAGAGCTTCGAGGATGAGCTCCGGATTGCTGGGTTTCGCGGAAGGTTGAAGCTCACTATAATGGGTCACTGGTGTAGGTTGCTGCTGTTCCCGTTGCTGCATAAGCTGAGAAAATAGTTGCTGCTGCTGTGTCATTTGCTGCTGCTGTTGGGCCATTTGCTGCTGTAACAGGTGCAGCATTTGCTGTATCATTGTGATGTCCGATGTTGTTTGCAACGATGGCGCATTCTGCGATGGTGGTGGATGCTGTATGAATGCTGCGTTCAGGACACCATTCTGCGACAGCCGTCTCTGCTCCTCGGTGATCGGCGTCTCTTCGGGGCTTAACATTCGACGGCGTTTTCGCGGAATTGTTGCACTTAAAAAAACGTTGACTGGGTTCACTTAACTCGTCGCCACTTTTGTGTTTTGGATACTGTATGCTTTTATTTAACAAAATAACTTTAGTAAACTAACACATTAAAAATTGTACACATATAAAAAGACGATACGCGGTAGAAAACACGTCCTGCTACGACGGCACCCGAAATGGAAGAGAGCCGATCTCTCTTGCTTTGCCGCCGCGCGAAGTACCGACGAACCCTTCGGCTACGTCGGATGCTGTCGGTTACCAGACAACACCGAGTACCTGTGGCTGCGTACTGCGCCCAGCGTAAGACCGCGCTTGCACAACAATGTCAAAGATGCGGAAACTGCGCGGGACGTGTGGAAGAAGCTGGAAGCAGCGTTCGAGGATACGGGACTAACGCGTCGTGTAGGACTTCTAAGGAAACTCATCAACACAACGTTAGCATCGTGTGCGTCTATGGAAAGTTTCGTGAACGACATAGTGGGCACAGCACACCAGTTGCGTGGTATTGGTTTCGACATCAGTGAAGAGTGGATCGGCACGTTACTTCTCGCCGGGTTACCTGATGAATACAAGCCGATGATCATGGCGCTAGAAAATTCTGGAACGGCGATAACTGGCGATATCATAAAAGCTAAGTTGCTGCAGGAATACAAATCGAGTGCGTCATCTGAAAAGGCGGTCTTTCTTGGAACGACGAAGCATCAATGGCAGCCGAGAAATCAACAAGGTGTACCATCGAAGCAGACAAAGGGACCGAAATGCAGGCGTTGCGGTAAGTTCGGCCATATTGCCCGAAACTGTACAGTGAATGCGTCTTCGTTAAGCATGGTGCTGGGAACAGTGGGAACAATGAGTGGTGCGAATAACGATAAGTGGTACTTTGATTCAGGTGCGTCTGAACATTTCACGAACAATCGTAATTTGTTAGAAAACGAGTGTGCGGCAAGTGGTACTGTAAGAGCAGCGGATAAACAAGCGATGGAAGTTATTGCGAAAGGCTCTATCAGGTTTAACACAAAATGCATTCCAAAGGGCACAACGGTTAACGTAGAAAATGTGAAGTATGTCCCGGGAATATCAAACAATTTATTATCGATTAGCCAAATAGTTCGACAGGGCAAAGAAGTTCATTTTACCAACAAAGGAGTAAAAGTGACTGGACCAAACGGCATTGTTATTGCAACCGGTAGTCACGACGTTACGAATGGCTTATTCCCGTTAGAAGAGAGAAAAGATAGTTTTGCGATGGCGGTTACATCTAAAGCGGTAGATTCAGCTACATGGCATAGAAGAATGGGACACCTTAATTATAGCAATTTAAAGATGTTAAAAGATGGATTAGCATCCGGTATAACGTTTAATGGGATTGAGTCTGAAAATTGCGTAATATGTGCGAAAGGAAAACAGTGTCGTCTCCCATTTCCTAAAATAGGCAGTCGAGCCGAAGATATATTAGAAATCGTTCATTCGGACATATGCGGTCCAATGGAAGAAACGTCATTAGGAGGAAAGCGATATTTTATAACGTTCATAGACGATAAAACAAGAAGAGTTGCTGTATATTTCTTAAAACAAAAATCAGAAGCGGAAGTATTAGGAGCTTTTGAAGATTTTCGTATCAAAGCGGAAAGAGAGACCGGGCGCAAACTAAAAATATTGCGTAGTGACAATGGAAAGGAATATACGAACCAATTATTACAAAACAGGTTAAAAGAACTAGGGATCAAACATCAAACTTCAACCGAGTATACCCCAGAACAAAATGGCCTAGCGGAAAGGTTCAATAGAACAGTAGTAGAAAAAGCGCGTTGCATGCTGTTTGATGCAAATTTACCCAAACCCTTTTGGGCGGAAGCTGTTCTAACGGCCAAGTATCTCATCAATAGATCACCCACGAAGGGGCATAATCTAACTCCGGAAGAAGCTTGGAGTGGTCGCAAGCCTAACCTCACTCACATTCGTGTGTTTGGATCAAAAGCGATGGCACACATTCCAAAGCAAAAGCGATTGAAATGGGATAGGAAGTCTAAGGAAGTAATACTCGTAGGATATGACGAAACTGCTAAGGCATATAGGCTTTATGATCCTGAAAGGAAAGACGTTATGAGAAGTCGCGACGTTATTTTCATAAACGAATGTAGCAGTCACAATCAAGAGATGCTCCCAGACAGTGAACAAACCCGAAATACGTTTGTTAGTTTAGATTATGATCCTACGCTTTCCGATAACCTGGTTGAAACATCTCAAACGCAAGATACAGAAACTTTAAGACGTAGTGAAAGGCCTCACAAGTTACCAACACGTTACAACGACTATGTAGGACCAGAAATAGCAGTTCGTTGTATTTCTGGTGTAGACCATGAAACTGAGACCCTTGTTGATTCTCCAGATTTACATGGATTAGTTGCGAATCATACAACCAGCCAAGCCATAATGCATGATCCACGTACTGTAAATGAAGCTTTACATAGTGAAGATGCTAGTAAGTGGCGAGAGGCAATGGATGAGGAATACCAATCACTCCTTGATAACAACACCTGGGACTTAGTCAAGTTACCAACCGATTCTAAACCAATAGGTTGTAAATGGGTTTTTAAAACCAAAGTAAATGAGGATAACAATACAACTCGTTACAAAGCTAGACTAGTTGCGCAGGGATTTACACAAAAATTCGGAACAGATTATGATGAGATATTTTCTCCAGTAATGAAACAGACTACTTTTAGAGTACTGCTAACTGTAGCTAGCCAGAAAAATATGATCGTTAAACACGTTGATGTAAAGAATGCTTATCTTAATGGAGATTTAGCAGAGACCATTTACATGAAACAACCCGAAGGGTACGCTATAGGCGATAAAGACACGGTATGTCGATTAAGGAGGAGTTTATACGGATTGAAACAGTCCGCGCGTGTTTGGCACCAAAAGGTCGATTCTACTTTCAAAGCAATAGATTTTGTACAATGTGATTCAGATCCTTGCCTTTACACAAGAAAGCACGGACAAGCTTTTGCTTATGTACTGGTATACGTTGATGATTTGATAATCATAACTCAGACAAATAGTGAATTTGAAGCTATTTTGGAACATCTGAAAAACAACTTCAAAATGACCAATTTAGGGGATATTCATCATTTCCTAGGTATTGAAATTGAAAAGGATGAGCAAGGATACAAGTTAGGACAATCTGGATACATTCAAAAACTTGCGAAAAGATTCAACCTGGAAAATGCCAAAATGACTCCGGTACCCATTGAATTAGGCTACTTAAAGCAGAAGGAGGAGGATTGTGAGCCACTTCCAGATAACAAAAATTATCTTAGTCTCATTGGAGGTCTGCTTTACATAGCCGTGCACACTAGACCAGATATCGCTATTAGTACATCAATATTAGCTCAAAAATCCAGTAAACCAACTCAACAAGATTGGATAGAAGCGAAAAGAGTTTTGCGATATTTGATAGCAACTATTGATCATAAGTTGCAGCTAGGTTCAACAAACCAACAAGTACAAATGTACGTAGATGCCGATTGGGCAAGTGACTCCAACTCAAGAAAATCTAACTCCGGTTTTCTAATCCTGTTAGGTGGAGGAGTTGTTGCATGGGGTTCTCGAAAACAAACCTGCGTTGCTTTAAGCTCTACCGAGGCCGAATTCGTAGCATTAGCTGAAGGTTGTCAGGAGCTTATATGGGTTAGACGATTGTTAGAAGAAGTAGGACTAGAAATTAAAGAGCCTATAGAAGTATTTGAGGACAATCAAAGTTGCATTAAAATGGTTAATAGTGAACGTATAGAGCGACGTAGCAAGCATATCGAGACACGTTATTTCTTTGTGCGCGATTTGCAGCAAAAGGAAGTCATTAATATCAGATACTGTCCTACAGAAAACATGTTAGCAGATTTGTTGACGAAGCCGCTTGCGCGTATTAGACTAAGTAAATTGCGTCAAGAAATAGGACTGGTTACGATTTAGGAAAGCCAGTTCGAGGAGGAGTGTTGGTTGAAGCGAACTGTCATTGTAGGTTAGTTGGGTCGAACTGTCATTTGACAGATGTTGGGTATTGTCCAACCCGAAAGCATGAACTATTGTATACACTTGTAAATAAACTCTCACTCTATTATCTGAACTCGAACCATCCAGACGTGTGTTTCCAATACATATAATTTATCTACCCCATTTTTTCGAATAAATATTCTTTAAAAATATATTTTGGACTTTGTGAGTTCTTATTTAACATTGAAACATACATTAAAGTGTGTTATTTTGTGTTATTCTGTGAATTTATTCTAGAATTCTTTGTGTTTTCGACATTTTTTATGATAAAAATTAAGAAATCATTATTTTTTTTTCAATTTTTACATTAATTCCTCATTATCTACGAGCCGCATGGCCGCAATTTACTTGAGATTAGAACTCATGCTAGCATGATTTTAAATTTCGTGCATAAACAAATCATCAAATCTTTTGTTAATATATTACGTTTTTTCGATAAAATCAATAGACACACTAAAATGCACATAATAACAAAGAAATCTGTTATATTTGCTAAGCTTTGTGTGCGGAAACCAATGGTCAACGGTTCTAAAATGACGTAAAGTCCCTCAACTATGGCGACCCCCCAAAGGCCCTAATCCACCACCTGATATTTTTAATCCACCTTGGACCCACCACCGGGTAAAGGGCCTTTTCCAGCACCTGATATTTTGAATCCACCTTGGCAACGCACCCCATCCCGTGCTACAACGGGTTCAACAACTGTCATCGTTTTTTCCCGATTTACACTTTACACTTTCCGTGCTCAGATGCGCTTTCCGTGCGCGGCCGTGTAGCGGTGGAGTAATTGCGCGATGGGTGTTGTGGATCGTACGTACTGCTGCTGCCGCTGGAATTGTCGTAAGGATGGCTGCTACCGGTGGCATTCGGCCGTCATAGCAGCTGCTCATAGACACCGCTGTGCTGCTGCAGGATGCCCTGGTCCTGGTACGTCGACGTTGCCTTTCCCGCTGCTTGTGTGTTTGGTGGTGCATACTATCTCACCACCCGGTATCGTCACTCGCCTGATGGTGTTTCCCTTTTGTGTCCCGTAAACAGCCCATCCCAACATCGCCCTCACCGCAATCGATCACCCAGATTGAGGCTCCAGCGGTGGAAGTAGTAGGAGCACATTCTCCAAGCCGATTGGCATTTTCCAAGCCTGGTTCTCGGTGTACCATCCTTCTGATGTTCCGCTGGCCGATCCTGTAAGTAATCATTCGAACTTGTCAGTGTGGGATAATGAATATTTTGTTGTGGCAAACTTAGCTGTTGAAACCGTCGCCGTGAACGACCGCTCTCCCCCGCGTGCGGCAATCTCCAGGCTCCAGGTCAAACGTGAAGCTGAAACGTCTCCTTGCGTTTCACGTTGGCCGTCCACTGCAACTCAAGTGGGGGCCCGGCTGGCCCTTCAATCTGATACTCGCTGCTAGGGTAACTTCAGCGTCAATGATGATCCTTCATCCAGAAATTGCGTGCGTGTCTCGCACTCGCTTGTTCAACGCTTGCACAACCCGGTACACGACACAGGAGAATCTCGATCGACAAGGCTTTGTTACGTGGTTTGCGGCACAGCTTCATCTGCGTTACAGTCTCAACACGTTCCATGGGAGACATGCGCTTCGCATCATTCTCTTAGCGTATGATCCGTGTTCGATCCAACGAAGGTAGGGAGTTTCAATTTGCGATGGCGAGAAACCCGATCGCGCACAAATCGCGCAACTCATTCGCCTCCTCGAACACGAACCATCTGAATTTAGCATCATCTATCGGCTCTGTTTTGCATTTCCCAATCAACTCTGGGGCTGTTTTGGACCCATAACCTTTCTCCATTTCGTGATTGTTCTGCAGTTTGTGGCAACCGTTCTTCCTTCCGTCAGTTCCGTGAATGCCTGTTTGGCACTTTCAATGAAGGCTTCTGTAATCCAATCTGTGATGATATGTAAGAAATAAAGCTGCTCGCTTTTGCAGAACAGTGATGGAATAGGACTGGACTATAAAGGCCCCGATAGAATGCCTCAGAGCAGTACGGTAAAGAGGAGCCAGAGACTTTCGAAGACACTATTTCTATTCGATACAATATTTTTGGAACAACCCAAGCTTTAAGGTTGTTTGGTGTGAAATATTTTACATTTCCCTGATATCCCGTTTTAGTTGTCCATTTTTGTAGGCCATTGATTCCGGACTGAAGTTCTTTCCTCTACATTCGGTTGCAGATTTGGACATCGCTACTAAACCGGGGTAAGAATGCTTCAGACAAACGGCGAGTAGCAGCAAATGAATTATCTCGATTATCTAAGCGTCGAAGGAGAAACGTTCTCTTTCGCTACACGCATCCAAATCCCGATGTAAATTGAAGTGTTCGATGGCTTTTTCCATCACGAATCACATACCAAAATTCGGTTAATTTTCCGGAGGCCGTTTTCAAATGACAGCCCGTGGCGCGTTCTGCAGAAGGACTTTGACTCCGATTTTGAGTAACGAGTGTTGGTCGTACCTACGCAAATGGTCGTACCAAATTTGGTCTACTAGCCGCGCCCTATCCAACGAGGGATAGCAATGGATCCGGGAAGGGGGGAAAAACATTCCCACACCTGTGTGTAAAACGGTGAAAATTTCACACAAAATCACGTTTTTTGACTGGAAGAGTTGACCTGAGTGGTTCCTAGGAGGACACGCTTGTGAGACAAAAGTTGCACAACTTGTACCGACGCGTCTGTCGCTGCCTGATATAGCTTTGTATTAGCTTCCGTTCGAAATCAATTTGACGTTTTTCCTTCCTGCAGTATGGAACAGGGAGGGCGGGAGGAGGTGCAATACCCCACCGTCGGATAGTACTTGGCGAGAGCTTTCCATCGATGCCCCGCACGCACGCCCTTATATAAGCTCGCGTTCGAAAGCTATGCTCATGTACAGGTGGCCTATCAAAATTTGTGTTCGTGGATCGGCGTCGGCAGTGGAAAACATCCCCACAATGTACGTTTGAAGTTGATGCTGTCCGGCGAGAAAGAGTGGAAAATCGCAATCATTGCAAACTCGAAAATTAACTCGTTTTATATAGGCATTTGTACATTTCAATTTATTCCAATGCTATACGTGTATTTTTACATGGCCTCAATCTTACACTAAAATACAATAAATACATATTTATTTCCCTTCAACCCCCATAGCATCAAATGTACGTGTAGCTTCGTTGAGCAAACGCTTGGTGTCCCACTGACCGTCCTCTTTGGTTAGGCCGCTGGTGAGTCTGACAACACCAGAGGCCAACATCCAGTGGCGCCACGAGGAGGCAGAGGATCGGATTTGGCCACCGTCCCAGCATCGGGCTGTTCCTTCACGGCGCCTTATACTGGGGTGACTTACACGTCACTTTACGAAAGCTGGAACGAAGAGAGAGAGAGAGAGAGAAGAAAAGAAATTAGGTGCTGGTTTAGCAGCCAAACCGGTTCCAATCGAAATGCAAATCGTGCTGCATGGAATGTTGGCGCAGCAGATTCCGGAACATCCGCTTCAGCTCGGTATAGTCCGGCGCGTCGCAGAATTCCATCTGCAACGCGTACTCGGTCAACCGCTGAAACTCAGCCGGCAGTCCTCTACACAGCTCGCTGGGCGTAATGCACAACTTCAGAAGCAGTGCCTCGTCCGGATCAAATCGCTCCTCGGTACCATACCACGGTAGGCCACCGCGGAGCAAAAACACCAGCATGTAGGCGAGCGACAAAATGTCATCTCGCCTGCTCGGTGTATACTCCAGATGAGCGAACACTGGTGCAAACTCGATCGTTCCGGCGAACGGGAAAAACGCATCCTGAGCTATGTGTTCCCCCGTGCGTGGGTGCCGATACGGCTCGGCAAGACCGAAGTCAATCATGTGCAGCGTCTTGCGGGTCGTTCCGCGACCCAGCAGGACATTGTCCGGCTTCAGGTCGCGGTGAACGTACCCCAGCTCGTGGAATGTTTCCAGCCTGTCGAGCAGTTGCAGCGCTAGCTGCGAAACCGTCTTCACACCGAAGCGTCCTCCGCACAAGTTCAGTAAGTCCTGCAGGGATGGCCCCAGGCGCTCCAAAACCAGCACGTCGCGTTTGCGATACGTACCGGCGTCGATGAGTCTGGGCCATCCACGGGCCTTCGGCAGCCGCGCATAGATCCGGCGCTCCGTGGCGAGCAGGAGCCGGTCCACCTCTTTGCTGGCCATTTTCATCACCACCGGCTGCTTGGAGCGGGCATGGCTGCCCACCAACACCGTGCCGCAGCCACCAGCATCGAATTCGCCTTCAATCCGATAGGTGGAGAGATTCACCACCATCAAGGACTCCGGCGAACTAGAATTGGGCGCACGTCCTTCTCTAATCGACATGTTCGATTCTCTTTGGCCACCTGCGAAATGTAACTGGAAGCAACAGCAGAATCAATTTTTCGCAAAAACACTCGAAAAAACCGTTAAAAGTGAGAGCGAGCGAAAACACGTCACCTTGCGTTTACTCGTAGTGAGGATATAACCTGATGCATAAGTGTGGTTTACATATATAGCCTTTGGTTGGGTGATGTTCACATGTGTACTACGATCGAAACAGCAACTTGACAGATTACGCATTTTCGGCTGGTAACCATCTAGTTACCTGTGGTGTGTGGGTTTTGGAAAACGCATCCAAGTGTTGTTACATTTCCAGGTCCGATTTTGGTTCATTTCGTCGTACCGGTGTCCTGGCCTGGCGTAGCCTGTGCGAGTTCTGTGCAGATCCTGTGTCGCGTCCTGTGTGCTTCTTTTATTGGGTTTTTCTTTTCTACGGTTTTTTTTTTTTTTGTACGGGTAAAAGTGATGGTTTTCTGGGACAGTGGCGCTCAGCCGCCACCGTGCGTCTCCATGAGAATGCGTCAAAGTGGTGGACGCTTTTATCTCCGAAACAGGATCAACATCAAAGCATCAACCGGCGGCAGAATTTAAAAAAGAACTTATTACCCAGGCTGGATGGACGCAAGCCTTTAAAGTATGAATGCAAAAGTATTGAAAACCTCGCCCGGATTGGAACATAGAGAACTAAAAAAAAACATGAAATTTTTTTGTGAACATTAACATTTAATCGCGTAGCGAAAACGTTTCCTTTTTTTTGCAGGGAGAGTCTTCCAAACACGCGGATGTGTGCCTTTGATGGAAACGGTTTATTGCGCGGATTCTAATTACACCTCGTAAAATGGTACCCGTTTTTCGGTCGCGATGTCGAGATGCCGCCGAGATGAAGCGTGCGAATTTGCGAATTGCGATGGCGAGAAATCACCCGATCGCGCACGAATCGCGCAGCTCATTCGCCTCCTCGAACACGAACCAATGTCCCAATGTCCAGCGTCATCTATCGGCGAGATTTAGTACTATTCAGAACCGCTGCATCTTTTACTGTCAACCGAAGCTCTACGCAAGGTGGATGCAATCCGAGATCAGGTGAGGACAGATAGAGACGAAGACTAAGAAATCATTAATTTATTTGCTATTTTCACCTTTATTCCGCATCATCTACGAGACACATGGACACGCGAGGACAATTGCAGTAAGTGTTGCCTGATTTTGTATCTCTGATGTTTGTTCAATAAAATGAATAAATACAAAAATGCACTTGCCTATAAGCAAGAAAGAAAGTTTTCTGTTTGCTATACTTTTTGAAACCAACGGTGTGTAGCGGGTTTAAAATGACACCAAAGTCCCCCCAACTATGGCGACCCACCCAAGGTGGATTTAAAAATATCAGGTGGTGGACTCTAGTGCATTTTGACAATTCGTCACTTGCCGTAAGGTCCCCAGGATTCAAACTTTGTTTACATTAATTAAATTTGTTCATATAATTTATCTACCCCATTTTTTCGAATAAATATTCTTTAAAAATATATTTTGGACTTTGTGAGTTCTTATTTAACATTGAAACATACATTAAAGTGTGTTATTTTGTGTTATTCTGTGAATTTATTCTAGAATTCTTTGTGTTTTCGACATTTTTTATGATAAAAATTAAGAAATCATAATTTTTTTTTCAATTTTTACATTAATTCCTCATTATCTACGAGCCGCATGGCCGCAATTTACTTGAGATTAGAACTCATGCTAGCATGATTTTAAATTTCGTGCATAAACAAATCATCAAATCTTTTGTTAATATATTACGTTTTTTCGATAAAATCAATAGACACACTAAAATGCACATAATAACAAAGAAATCTGTTATATTTGCTAAGCTTTGTGTGCGGAAACCAATGGTCAACGGTTCTAAAATGACGTAAAGTCCCTCAACTATGGCGACCCCCCAAAGGCCCTAATCCACCACCTGATATTTTTAATCCACCTTGGACCCACCACCGGGTAAAGGGCCTTTTCCAGCACCTGATATTTTGAATCCACCTTGGCAACGCACCCCATCCCGTGCTACAACGGGTTCAACAACTGTCATCGTTTTTTCCCGATTTACACTTTACACTTTCCGTGCTCAGATGCGCTTTCCGTGCTCAGATGCGCTTTCCGTGCTCAGATGCGCTTTCCGTGCGCGGCCGTGTAGCGGTGGAGTAATTGCGCGATGGGTGTTGTGGATCGTACGTACTGCTGCTGCCGCTGGAATTGTCGTAAGGATGGCTGCTACCGGTGGCATTCGGCCGTCATAGCAGCTGCTCATAGACACCGCTGTGCTGCTGCAGGATGCCCTGGTCCTGGTACGTCGACGCTGCCTTTCCCGCTGCTTGTGTGTGTTTGGTGGTGCATACTATCTCACCACCCGGTATCGTCACTCGCCTGGTGGTGTTTCCCTTTTGTGTCCCGTAAACAGCCCATCCCAACATCGTCCTCACCGCAATCGATCACCCAGATTGAGGCTCCAGCGGTGGAAGTAGTAGGAGCACATTCTCCAAGCCGATTGGGATTTTCCAAGCCTGGTTCTCGGTGTACCATCCTTCTGATGTTCCGCTGGCCGATCCTGTAAGTAATCATTCGAACTTGTCAGTGTGGGATAATGAATATTTTGTTGTGGCAAACTTAGCTGTTGAAACCGTCGCCGTGAACGACCGCTCTCCCCCGCGTGCGGCAGTCTCCAGGCTCCAGGTCAAACGTGAAGCTGAAACGTCTCCTTGCGTTTCACGTTGGCCGTCCACTGCAACTCAAGTGGGGGCCCGGCTGGCCCTTCAATCTGATACTCGCTGCTAGGGTAACTTCAGCGTCAATGATGATCCTTCATCCAGAAATTGCGTGCGTGTCTCGCACTCGCTTGTTCAACGCTTGCACAACCCGGTACACGACACAGGAGAATCTCGATCGACAAGGCTTTGTTACGTGGTTTGCGGCACAGCTTCATCTGCGTTACAGTCTCAACACGTTCCATGGGAGACATGCGCTTCGCATCATTCTCTTAGCGTATGATCCGTGTTCGATCCAACGAAGGTAGGGAGTTTCAATTTGCGATGGCGAGAAACCCGATCGCGCACAAATCGCGCAACTCATTCGCCTCCTCGAACACGAACCATCTGAATTTAGCATCATCTATCGGCTCTGTTTTGCATTTCCCAATCAACTCTGGGGCTGTTTTGGACCCATAACCTTTCTCCATTTCGTGATTGTTCTGCAGTTTGTGGCAACCGTTCTTCCTTCCGTCAGTTCCGTGAATGCCTGTTTGGCACTTTCAATGAAGGCTTCTGTAATCCAATCTGTGATGATATGTAAGAAATAAAGCTGCTCGCTTTTGCAGAACAGTGATGGAATAGGACTGGACTATAAAGGCCCCGATAGAATGCCTCAGAGCAGTACGGTAAAGAGGAGCCAGAGACTTTCGAAGACACTATTTCTATTCGATACAATATTTTTGGAACAACCCAAGCTTTAAGGTTGTTTGGTGTGAAATATTTTACATTTCCCTGATATCCCGTTTTAGTTGTCCATTTTTGTAGGCCATTGATTCCGGACTGAAGTTCTTTCCTCTACATTCGGTTGCAGATTTGGACATCGCTACTAAACCGGGGTAAGAATGCTTCAGACAAACGGCGAGTAGCAGCAAATGAATTATCTCGATTATCTAAGCGTCGAAGGAGAAACGTTCTCTTTCGCTACACGCATCCAAATCCCGATGTAAATTGAAGTGTTCGATGGCTTTTTCCATCACGAATCACATACCAAAATTCGGTTAATTTTCCGGAGGCCGTTTTCAAATGACAGCCCGTGGCGCGTTCTGCAGAAGGACTTTGACTCCGATTTTGAGTAACGAGTGTTGGTCGTACCTACGCAAATGGTCGTACCAAATTTGGTCTACTAGCCGCGCCCTATCCAACGAGGGATAGCAATGGATCCGGGAAGGGGGGAAAAACATTCCCACACCTGTGTGTAAAACGGTGAAAATTTCACACAAAATCACGTTTTTTGACTGGAAGAGTTGACCTGAGTGGTTCCTAGGAGGACACGCTTGTGAGACAAAAGTTGCACAACTTGTACCGACGCGTCTGTCGCTGCCTGATATAGCTTTGTATTAGCTTCCGTTCGAAATCAATTTGACGTTTTTCCTTCCTGCAGTATGGAACAGGGAGGGCGGGAGGAGGTGCAATACCCCACCGTCGGATAGTACTTGGCGAGAGCTTTCCATCGATGCCCCGCACGCACGCCCTTATATAAGCTCGCGTTCGAAAGCTATGCTCATGTACAGGTGGCCTATCAAAATTTGTGTTCGTGGATCGGCGTCGGCAGTGGAAAACATCCCCACTATGTACGTTTGAAGTTGATGCTATCCGGCGAGAAAGAGTGGAAAATTGCAATCATTGCAAACTCGAAAATTAACTCGTTTTATATAGGCATTTGTACATTTCAATTTATTCCAATGCTATACGTGTATTTTTACATGGCCTCAATCTTACACTAAAATACAATAAATACATATTTATTTCCCTTCAACCCCCATAGCATCAAATGTACGTGTAGCTTCGTTGAGCAAACGCTTGGTGTCCCACTGACCGTCCTCTTTGGTTAGGCCGCTGGTGAGTCTGACAACACCAGAGGCCAACATCCAGTGGCGCCACGAGGAGGCAGAGGATCGGATTTGGCCACCGTCCCAGCATCGGGCTGTTCCTTCACGGCGCCTTATACTGGGGTGACTTACACGTCACTTTACGAAAGCTGGAACGAAGAGAGAGAGAGAGAGAGAAGAAAAGAAATTAGGTGCTGGTTTAGCAGCCAAACCGGTTCCAATCGAAATGCAAATCGTGCTGCATGGAATGTTGGCGCAGCAGATTCCGGAACATCCGCTTCAGCTCGGTATAGTCCGGCGCGTCGCAGAATTCCATCTGCAACGCGTACTCGGTCAACCGCTGAAACTCAGCCGGCAGTCCTCTACACAGCTCGCTGGGCGTAATGCACAACTTCAGAAGCAGTGCCTCGTCCGGATCAAATCGCTCCTCGGTACCATACCACGGTAGGCCACCGCGGAGCAAAAACACCAGCATGTAGGCGAGCGACAAAATGTCATCTCGCCTGCTCGGTGTATACTCCAGATGAGCGAACACTGGTGCAAACTCGATCGTTCCGGCGAACGGGAAAAACGCATCCTGCGCTATGTGTTCCCCCGTGCGTGGGTGCCGATACGGCTCGGCAAGACCGAAGTCAATCATGTGCAGCGTCTTGCGGGTCGTTCCGCGACCCAGCAGGACATTATCCGGCTTCAGGTCGCGGTGAACGTACCCCAGCTCGTGGAATGTTTCCAGCCTGTCGAGCAGTTGCAGCGCTAGCTGCGAAACCGTCTTCAGACCGAAGCGTCCTCCGCACAAGTTCAGTAAGTCCTGCAGGGATGGCCCCAGGCGCTCCAAAACCAGCACGTCGCGTTTGCGATACGTACCGGCGTCGATGAGTCTGGGCCATCCACGGGCCTTCGGCAGCCGCGCATAGATCCGGCGCTCCGTGGCGAACAGGAGCCGGTCCACCTCTTTGCTGGCCATTTTCATCACCACCGGCTGCTTGGAGCGGGCATGGCTGCCCACCAACACCGTGCCGCAGCCACCAGCATCGAATTCGCCTTCAATCCGATAGGTGGAGAGATTCACCACCATCAAGGACTCCGGCGAACTAGAATTGGGCGCACGTCCTTCTCTAATCGACATGTTCGATTCTCTTTGGCCACCTGCGAAATGTAACTGGAAGCAACAGCAGAATCAATTTTTCGCAAAAACACTCGAAAAAACCGTTAAAAGTGAGAGCGAGCGAAAACACGTCACCTTGCGTTTACTCGTAGTGAGGATATAACCTGATGCATAAGTGTGGTTTACATATATAGCCTTTGGTTGGGTGATGTTCACATGTGTACTACGATCGAAACAGCAACTTGACAGATTACGCATTTTCGGCTGGTAACCATCTAGTTACCTGTGGTGTGTGGGTTTTGGAAAACGCATCCAAGTGTTGTTACATTTCCAGGTCCGATTTTGGTTCATTTCGTCGTACCGGTGTCCTGGCCTGGCGTAGCCTGTGCGAGTTCTGTGCAGATCCTGTGTCGCGTCCTGTGTGCTTCTTTTATTGGGTTTTTCTTTTCTACGGTTTTTTTTTTTTTTTTGTACGGGTAAAAGTGATGGTTTTCTGGGACAGTGGCGCTCAGCCGCCACCGTGCGTCTCCATGAGAATGCGTCAAAGTGGTGGACGCTTTTATCTCCGAAACAGGATCAACATCAAAGCATCAACCGGCGGCAGAATTTAAAAAAGAACTTATTACCCAGGCTGGATGGACGCAAGCCTTTAAAGTATGAATGCAAAAGTATTGAAAACCTCGCCCGGATTGGAACATAGAGAACTAAAAAAAAACATGAAATTTTTTTGTGAACATTAACATTTAATCGCGTAGCGAAAACGTTTCCTTTTTTTTGCAGGGAGAGTCTTCCAAACACGCGGATGTGTGCCTTTGATGGAAACGGTTTATTGCGCGGATTCTAATTACACCTCGTAAAATGGTACCCGTTTTTCGGTCGCGATGTCGAGATGCCGCCGAGATGAAGCGTGCGAATTTGCGAATTGCGATGGCGAGAAATCACCCGATCGCGCACGAATCGCGCAGCTCATTCGCCTCCTCGAACACGAACCAATGTCCCAATGTCCAGCGTCATCTATCGGCGAGATTTAGTACTATTCAGAACCGCTGCATCTTTTACTGTCAACCGAAGCTCTACGCAAGGTGGATGCAATCCGAGATCAGGTGAGGACAGATAGAGACGAAGACTAAGAAATCATTAATTTATTTGCTATTTTCACCTTTATTCCGCATCATCTACGAGACACATGGACACGCGAGGACAATTGCAGTAAGTGTTGCCTGATTTTGTATCTCTGATGTTTGTTCAATAAAATGAATAAATACAAAAATGCACTTGCCTATAAGCAAGAAAGAAAGTTTTCTGTTTGCTATACTTTTTGAAACCAACGGTGTGTAGCGGGTTTAAAATGACACCAAAGTCCCCCCAACTATGGCGACCCACCCAAGGTGGATTTAAAAATATCAGGTGGTGGACTCTAGTGCATTTTGACAATTCGTCACTTGCCGTAAGGTCCCCAGGTTTCAAACTTTGTTTACATTAATTAAATTTGTTCATATAATTTATCTACCCCATTTTTTCGAATAAATATTCTTTAAAAATATATTTTGGACTTTGTGAGTTCTTATTTAACATTGAAACATACATTAAAGTGTGTTATTTTGTGTTATTCTGTGAATTTATTCTAGAATTCTTTGTGTTTTCGACATTTTTTATGATAAAAATTAAGAAATCATTATTTTTTTTTTTCAATTTTTACATTAATTCCTCATTATCTACGAGCCGCATGGCCGCAATTTACTTGAGATTAGAACTCATGCTAGCATGATTTTAAATTTCGTGCATAAACAAATCATCAAATCTTTTGTTAATATATTACGTTTTTTCGATAAAATCAATAGACACACTAAAATGCACATAATAACAAAGAAATCTGTTATATTTGCTAAGCTTTGTGTGCGGAAACCAATGGTCAACGGTTCTAAAATGACGTAAAGTCCCTCAACTATGGCGACCCCCCAAAGGCCCTAATCCACCACCTGATATTTTGAATCCACCTTGGACCCACCACCGGGTAAAGGGCCTTTTCCAGCACCTGATATTTTGAATCCACCTTGGCAACGCACCCCATCCCGTGCTACAACGGGTTCAACAACTGTCATCGTTTTTTCCCGATTTACACTTTACACTTTCCGTGCTCAGATGCGCTTTCCGTGCGCGGCCGTGTAGCGGTGGAGTAATTGCGCGATGGGTGTTGTGGATCGTACGTACTGCTGCTGCCGCTGGAATTGTCGTAAGGATGGCTGCTACCGGTGGCATTCGGCCGTCATAGCAGCTGCTCATAGACACCGCTGTGCTGCTGCAGGATGCCCTGGTCCTGGTACGTCGACGTTGCCTTTCCCGCTGCTTGTGTGTTTGGTGGTGCATACTATCTCACCACCCGGTATCGTCACTCGCCTGGTGGTGTTTCCCTTTTGTGTCCCGTAAACAGCCCATCCCAACATCGTCCTCACCGCAATCGATCACCCAGATTGAGGCTCCAGCGGTGGAAGTAGTAGGAGCACATTCTCCAAGCCGATTGGGATTTTCCAAGCCTGGTTCTCGGTGTACCATCCTTCTGATGTTCCGCTGGCCGATCCTGTAAGTAATCATTCGAACTTGTCAGTGTGGGATAATGAATATTTTGTTGTGGCAAACTTAGCTGTTGAAACCGTCGCCGTGAACGACCGCTCTCCCCCGCGTGCGGCAATCTCCAGGCTCCAGGTCAAACGTGAAGCTGAAACGTCTCCTTGCGTTTCACGTTGGCCGTCCACTGCAACTCAAGTGGGGGCCCGGCTGGCCCTTCAATCTGATACTCGCTGCTAGGGTAACTTCAGCGTCAATGATGATCCTTCATCCAGAAATTGCGTGCGTGTCTCGCACTCGCTTGTTCAACGCTTGCACAACCCGGTACACGACACAGGAGAATCTCGATCGACAAGGCTTTGTTACGTGGTTTGCGGCACAGCTTCATCTGCGTTACAGTCTCAACACGTTCCATGGGAGACATGCGCTTCGCATCATTCTCTTAGCGTATGATCCGTGTTCGATCCAACGAAGGTAGGGAGTTTCAATTTGCGATGGCGAGAAACCCGATCGCGCACAAATCGCGCAACTCATTCGCCTCCTCGAACACGAACCATCTGAATTTAGCATCATCTATCGGCTCTGTTTTGCATTTCCCAATCAACTCTGGGGCTGTTTTGGACCCATAACCTTTCTCCATTTCGTGATTGTTCTGCAGTTTGTGGCAACCGTTCTTCCTTCCGTCAGTTCCGTGAATGCCTGTTTGGCACTTTCAATGAAGGCTTCTGTAATCCAATCTGTGATGATATGTAAGAAATAAAGCTGCTCGCTTTTGCAGAACAGTGATGGAATAGGACTGGACTATAAAGGCCCCGATAGAATGCCTCAGAGCAGTACGGTAAAGAGGAGCCAGAGACTTTCGAAGACACTATTTCTATTCGATACAATATTTTTGGAACAACCCAAGCTTTAAGGTTGTTTGGTGTGAAATATTTTACATTTCCCTGATATCCCGTTTTAGTTGTCCATTTTTGTAGGCCATTGATTCCGGACTGAAGTTCTTTCCTCTACATTCGGTTGCAGATTTGGACATCGCTACTAAACCGGGGTAAGAATGCTTCAGACAAACGGCGAGTAGCAGCAAATGAATTATCTCGATTATCTAAGCGTCGAAGGAGAAACGTTCTCTTTCGCTACACGCATCCAAATCCCGATGTAAATTGAAGTGTTCGATGGCTTTTTCCATCACGAATCACATACCAAAATTCGGTTAATTTTCCGGAGGCCGTTTTCAAATGACAGCCCGTGGCGCGTTCTGCAGAAGGACTTTGACTCCGATTTTGAGTAACGAGTGTTGGTCGTACCTACGCAAATGGTCGTACCAAATTTGGTCTACTAGCCGCGCCCTATCCAACGAGGGATAGCAATGGATCCGGGAAGGGGGGAAAAACATTCCCACACCTGTGTGTAAAACGGTGAAAATTTCACACAAAATCACGTTTTTTGACTGGAAGAGTTGACCTGAGTGGTTCCTAGGAGGACACGCTTGTGAGACAAAAGTTGCACAACTTGTACCGACGCGTCTGTCGCTGCCTGATATAGCTTTGTATTAGCTTCCGTTCGAAATCAATTTGACGTTTTTCCTTCCTGCAGTATGGAACAGGGAGGGCGGGAGGAGGTGCAATACCCCACCGTCGGATAGTACTTGGCGAGAGCTTTCCATCGATGCCCCGCACGCACGCCCTTATATAAGCTCGCGTTCGAAAGCTATGCTCATGTACAGGTGGCCTATCAAAATTTGTGTTCGTGGATCGGCGTCGGCAGTGGAAAACATCCCCACAATGTACGTTTGAAGTTGATGCTGTCCGGCGAGAAAGAGTGGAAAATCGCAATCATTGCAAACTCGAAAATTAACTCGTTTTATATAGGCATTTGTACATTTCAATTTATTCCAATGCTATACGTGTATTTTTACATGGCCTCAATCTTACACTAAAATACAATAAATACATATTTATTTCCCTTCAACCCCCATAGCATCAAATGTACGTGTAGCTTCGTTGAGCAAACGCTTGGTGTCCCACTGACCGTCCTCTTTGGTTAGGCCGCTGGTGAGTCTGACAACACCAGAGGCCAACATCCAGTGGCGCCACGAGGAGGCAGAGGATCGGATTTGGCCACCGTCCCAGCATCGGGCTGTTCCTTCACGGCGCCTTATACTGGGGTGACTTACACGTCACTTTACGAAAGCTGGAACGAAGAGAGAGAGAGAGAGAGAAGAAAAGAAATTAGGTGCTGGTTTAGCAGCCAAACCGGTTCCAATCGAAATGCAAATCGTGCTGCATGGAATGTTGGCGCAGCAGATTCCGGAACATCCGCTTCAGCTCGGTATAGTCCGGCGCGTCGCAGAATTCCATCTGCAACGCGTACTCGGTCAACCGCTGAAACTCAGCCGGCAGTCCTCTACACAGCTCGCTGGGCGTAATGCACAACTTCAGAAGCAGTGCCTCGTCCGGATCAAATCGCTCCTCGGTACCATACCACGGTAGGCCACCGCGGAGCAAAAACACCAGCATGTAGGCGAGCGACAAAATGTCATCTCGCCTGCTCGGTGTATACTCCAGATGAGCGAACACTGGTGCAAACTCGATCGTTCCGGCGAACGGGAAAAACGCATCCTGAGCTATGTGTTCCCCCGTGCGTGGGTGCCGATACGGCTCGGCAAGACCGAAGTCAATCATGTGCAGCGTCTTGCGGGTCGTTCCGCGACCCAGCAGGACATTGTCCGGCTTCAGGTCGCGGTGAACGTACCCCAGCTCGTGGAATGTTTCCAGCCTGTCGAGCAGTTGCAGCGCTAGCTGCGAAACCGTCTTCAGACCGAAGCGTCCTCCGCACAAGTTCAGTAAGTCCTGCAGGGATGGCCCCAGGCGCTCCAAAACCAGCACGTCGCGTTTGCGATACGTACCGGCGTCGATGAGTCTGGGCCATCCACGGGCCTTCGGCAGCCGCGCATAGATCCGGCGCTCCGTGGCGAGCAGGAGCCGGTCCACCTCTTTGCTGGCCATTTTCATCACCACCGGCTGCTTGGAGCGGGCATGGCTGCCCACCAACACCGTGCCGCAGCCACCAGCATCGAATTCGCCTTCAATCCGATAGGTGGAGAGATTCACCACCATCAAGGACTCCGGCGAACTAGAATTGGGCGCACGTCCTTCTCTAATCGACATGTTCGATTCTCTTTGGCCACCTGCGAAATGTAACTGGAAGCAACAGCAGAATCAATTTTTCGCAAAAACACTCGAAAAAACCGTTAAAAGTGAGAGCGAGCGAAAACACGTCACCTTGCGTTTACTCGTAGTGAGGATATAACCTGATGCATAAGTGTGGTTTACATATATAGCCTTTGGTTGGGTGATGTTCACATGTGTACTACGATCGAAACAGCAACTTGACAGATTACGCATTTTCGGCTGGTAACCATCTAGTTACCTGTGGTGTGTGGGTTTTGGAAAACGCATCCAAGTGTTGTTACATTTCCAGGTCCGATTTTGGTTCATTTCGTCGTACCGGTGTCCTGGCCTGGCGTAGCCTGTGCGAGTTCTGTGCAGATCCTGTGTCGCGTCCTGTGTGCTTCTTTTATTGGGTTTTTCTTTTCTACGGTTTTTTTTTTTTTTTTGTACGGGTAAAAGTGATGGTTTTCTGGGACAGTGGCGCTCAGCCGCCACCGTGCGTCTCCATGAGAATGCGTCAAAGTGGTGGACGCTTTTATCTCCGAAACAGGATCAACATCAAAGCATCAACCGGCGGCAGAATTTAAAAAAGAACTTATTACCCAGGCTGGATGGACGCAAGCCTTTAAAGTATGAATGCAAAAGTATTGAAAACCTCGCCCGGATTGGAACATAGAGAACTAAAAAAAAAACATGAAATTTTTTTGTGAACATTAACATTTAATCGCGTAGCGAAAACGTTTCCTTTTTTTTGCAGGGAGAGTCTTCCAAACACGCGGATGTGTGCCTTTGATGGAAACGGTTTATTGCGCGGATTCTAATTACACCTCGTAAAATGGTACCCGTTTTTCGGTCGCGATGTCGAGATGCCGCCGAGATGAAGCGTGCGAATTTGCGAATTGCGATGGCGAGAAATCACCCGATCGCGCACGAATCGCGCAGCTCATTCGCCTCCTCGAACACGAACCAATGTCCCAATGTCCAGCGTCATCTATCGGCGAGATTTAGTACTATTCAGAACCGCTGCATCTTTTACTGTCAACCGAAGCTCTACGCAAGGTGGATGCAATCCGAGATCAGGTGAGGACAGATAGAGACGAAGACTAAGAAATCATTAATTTATTTGCTATTTTCACCTTTATTCCGCATCATCTACGAGACACATGGACACGCGAGGACAATTGCAGTAAGTGTTGCCTGATTTTGTATCTCTGATGTTTGTTCAATAAAATGAATAAATACAAAAATGCACTTGCCTATAAGCAAGAAAGAAAGTTTTCTGTTTGCTATACTTTTTGAAACCAACGGTGTGTAGCGGGTTTAAAATGACACCAAAGTCCCCCCAACTATGGCGACCCACCCAAGGTGGATTTAAAAATATCAGGTGGTGGACTCTAGTGCATTTTGACAATTCGTCACTTGCCGTAAGGTCCCCAGGATTCAAACTTGTTTACATTAATTAAATTTGTTCATATAATTTATCTACCCCATTTTTTCGAATAAATATTCTTTAAAAATATATTTTGGACTTTGTGAGTTCTTATTTAACATTGAAACATACATTAAAGTGTGTTATTTTGTGTTATTCTGTGAATTTATTCTAGAATTCTTTGTGTTTTCGACATTTTTTATGATAAAAATTAAGAAATCATTATTTTTTTTTTTCAATTTTTACATTAATTCCTCATTATCTACGAGCCGCATGGCCGCAATTTACTTGAGATTAGAACTCATGCTAGCATGATTTTAAATTTCGTGCATAAACAAATCATCAAATCTTTTGTTAATATATTACGTTTTTTCGATAAAATCAATAGACACACTAAAATGCACATAATAACAAAGAAATCTGTTATATTTGCTAAGCTTTGTGTGCGGAAACCAATGGTCAACGGTTCTAAAATGACGTAAAGTCCCTCAACTATGGCGACCCCCCAAAGGCCCTAATCCACCACCTGATATTTTGAATCCACCTTGGACCCACCACCGGGTAAAGGGCCTTTTCCAGCACCTGATATTTTGAATCCACCTTGGCAACGCACCCCATCCCGTGCTACAACGGGTTCAACAACTGTCATCGTTTTTTCCCGATTTACACTTTACACTTTCCGTGCTCAGATGCGCTTTCCGTGCGCGGCCGTGTAGCGGTGGAGTAATTGCGCGATGGGTGTTGTGGATCGTACGTACTGCTGCTGCCGCTGGAATTGTCGTAAGGATGGCTGCTACCGGTGGCATTCGGCCGTCATAGCAGCTGCTCATAGACACCGCTGTGCTGCTGCAGGATGCCCTGGTCCTGGTACGTCGACGTTGCCTTTCCCGCTGCTTGTGTGTTTGGTGGTGCATACTATCTCACCACCCGGTATCGTCACTCGCCTGGTGGTGTTTCCCTTTTGTGTCCCGTAAACAGCCCATCCCAACATCGTCCTCACCGCAATCGATCACCCAGATTGAGGCTCCAGCGGTGGAAGTAGTAGGAGCACATTCTCCAAGCCGATTGGGATTTTCCAAGCCTGGTTCTCGGTGTACCATCCTTCTGATGTTCCGCTGGCCGATCCTGTAAGTAATCATTCGAACTTGTCAGTGTGGGATAATGAATATTTTGTTGTGGCAAACTTAGCTGTTGAAACCGTCGCCGTGAACGACCGCTCTCCCCCGCGTGCGGCAATCTCCAGGCTCCAGGTCAAACGTGAAGCTGAAACGTCTCCTTGCGTTTCACGTTGGCCGTCCACTGCAACTCAAGTGGGGGCCCGGCTGGCCCTTCAATCTGATACTCGCTGCTAGGGTAACTTCAGCGTCAATGATGATCCTTCATCCAGAAATTGCGTGCGTGTCTCGCACTCGCTTGTTCAACGCTTGCACAACCCGGTACACGACACAGGAGAATCTCGATCGACAAGGCTTTGTTACGTGGTTTGCGGCACAGCTTCATCTGCGTTACAGTCTCAACACGTTCCATGGGAGACATGCGCTTCGCATCATTCTCTTAGCGTATGATCCGTGTTCGATCCAACGAAGGTAGGGAGTTTCAATTTGCGATGGCGAGAAACCCGATCGCGCACAAATCGCGCAACTCATTCGCCTCCTCGAACACGAACCATCTGAATTTAGCATCATCTATCGGCTCTGTTTTGCATTTCCCAATCAACTCTGGGGCTGTTTTGGACCCATAACCTTTCTCCATTTCGTGATTGTTCTGCAGTTTGTGGCAACCGTTCTTCCTTCCGTCAGTTCCGTGAATGCCTGTTTGGCACTTTCAATGAAGGCTTCTGTAATCCAATCTGTGATGATATGTAAGAAATAAAGCTGCTCGCTTTTGCAGAACAGTGATGGAATAGGACTGGACTATAAAGGCCCCGATAGAATGCCTCAGAGCAGTACGGTAAAGAGGAGCCAGAGACTTTCGAAGACACTATTTCTATTCGATACAATATTTTTGGAACAACCCAAGCTTTAAGGTTGTTTGGTGTGAAATATTTTACATTTCCCTGATATCCCGTTTTAGTTGTCCATTTTTGTAGGCCATTGATTCCGGACTGAAGTTCTTTCCTCTACATTCGGTTGCAGATTTGGACATCGCTACTAAACCGGGGTAAGAATGCTTCAGACAAACGGCGAGTAGCAGCAAATGAATTATCTCGATTATCTAAGCGTCGAAGGAGAAACGTTCTCTTTCGCTACACGCATCCAAATCCCGATGTAAATTGAAGTGTTCGATGGCTTTTTCCATCACGAATCACATACCAAAATTCGGTTAATTTTCCGGAGGCCGTTTTCAAATGACAGCCCGTGGCGCGTTCTGCAGAAGGACTTTGACTCCGATTTTGAGTAACGAGTGTTGGTCGTACCTACGCAAATGGTCGTACCAAATTTGGTCTACTAGCCGCGCCCTATCCAACGAGGGATAGCAATGGATCCGGGAAGGGGGGAAAAACATTCCCACACCTGTGTGTAAAACGGTGAAAATTTCACACAAAATCACGTTTTTTGACTGGAAGAGTTGACCTGAGTGGTTCCTAGGAGGACACGCTTGTGAGACAAAAGTTGCACAACTTGTACCGACGCGTCTGTCGCTGCCTGATATAGCTTTGTATTAGCTTCCGTTCGAAATCAATTTGACGTTTTTCCTTCCTGCAGTATGGAACAGGGAGGGCGGGAGGAGGTGCAATACCCCACCGTCGGATAGTACTTGGCGAGAGCTTTCCATCGATGCCCCGCACGCACGCCCTTATATAAGCTCGCGTTCGAAAGCTATGCTCATGTACAGGTGGCCTATCAAAATTTGTGTTCGTGGATCGGCGTCGGCAGTGGAAAACATCCCCACAATGTACGTTTGAAGTTGATGCTGTCCGGCGAGAAAGAGTGGAAAATCGCAATCATTGCAAACTCGAAAATTAACTCGTTTTATATAGGCATTTGTACATTTCAATTTATTCCAATGCTATACGTGTATTTTTACATGGCCTCAATCTTACACTAAAATACAATAAATACATATTTATTTCCCTTCAACCCCCATAGCATCAAATGTACGTGTAGCTTCGTTGAGCAAACGCTTGGTGTCCCACTGACCGTCCTCTTTGGTTAGGCCGCTGGTGAGTCTGACAACACCAGAGGCCAACATCCAGTGGCGCCACGAGGAGGCAGAGGATCGGATTTGGCCACCGTCCCAGCATCGGGCTGTTCCTTCACGGCGCCTTATACTGGGGTGACTTACACGTCACTTTACGAAAGCTGGAACGAAGAGAGAGAGAGAGAGAGAGAAGAAAAGAAATTAGGTGCTGGTTTAGCAGCCAAACCGGTTCCAATCGAAATGCAAATCGTGCTGCATGGAATGTTGGCGCAGCAGATTCCGGAACATCCGCTTCAGCTCGGTATAGTCCGGCGCGTCGCAGAATTCCATCTGCAACGCGTACTCGGTCAACCGCTGAAACTCAGCCGGCAGTCCTCTACACAGCTCGCTGGGCGTAATGCACAACTTCAGAAGCAGTGCCTCGTCCGGATCAAATCGCTCCTCGGTACCATACCACGGTAGGCCACCGCGGAGCAAAAACACCAGCATGTAGGCGAGCGACAAAATGTCATCTCGCCTGCTCGGTGTATACTCCAGATGAGCGAACACTGGTGCAAACTCGATCGTTCCGGCGAACGGGAAAAACGCATCCTGCGCTATGTGTTCCCCCGTGCGTGGGTGCCGATACGGCTCGGCAAGACCGAAGTCAATCATGTGCAGCGTCTTGCGGGTCGTTCCGCGACCCAGCAGGACATTGTCCGGCTTCAGGTCGCGGTGAACGTACCCCAGCTCGTGGAATGTTTCCAGCCTGTCGAGCAGTTGCAGCGCTAGCTGCGAAACCGTCTTCAGACCGAAGCGTCCTCCGCACAAGTTCAGTAAGTCCTGCAGGGATGGCCCCAGGCGCTCCAAAACCAGCACGTCGCGTTTGCGATACGTACCGGCGTCGATGAGTCTGGGCCATCCACGGGCCTTCGGCAGCCGCGCATAGATCCGGCGCTCCGTGGCGAGCAGGAGCCGGTCCACCTCTTTGCTGGCCATTTTCATCACCACCGGCTGCTTGGAGCGGGCATGGCTGCCCACCAACACCGTGCCGCAGCCACCAGCATCGAATTCGCCTTCAATCCGATAGGTGGAGAGATTCACCACCATCAAGGACTCCGGCGAACTAGAATTGGGCGCACGTCCTTCTCTAATCGACATGTTCGATTCTCTTTGGCCACCTGCGAAATGTAACTGGAAGCAACAGCAGAATCAATTTTTCGCAAAAACACTCGAAAAAACCGTTAAAAGTGAGAGCGAGCGAAAACACGTCACCTTGCGTTTACTCGTAGTGAGGATATAACCTGATGCATAAGTGTGGTTTACATATATAGCCTTTGGTTGGGTGATGTTCACATGTGTACTACGATCGAAACAGCAACTTGACAGATTACGCATTTTCGGCTGGTAACCATCTAGTTACCTGTGGTGTGTGGGTTTTGGAAAACGCATCCAAGTGTTGTTACATTTCCAGGTCCGATTTTGGTTCATTTCGTCGTACCGGTGTCCTGGCCTGGCGTAGCCTGTGCGAGTTCTGTGCAGATCCTGTGTCGCGTCCTGTGTGCTTCTTTTATTGGGTTTTTCTTTTCTACGGTTTTTTTTTTTTTTTTTTTTTTTTTTTGTACGGGTAAAAGTGATGGTTTTCTGGGACAGTGGCGCTCAGCCGCCACCGTGCGTCTCCATGAGAATGCGTCAAAGTGGTGGACGCTTTTATCTCCGAAACAGGATCAACATCAAAGCATCAACCGGCGGCAGAATTTAAAAAAGAACTTATTACCCAGGCTGGATGGACGCAAGCCTTTAAAGTATGAATGCAAAAGTATTGAAAACCTCGCCCGGATTGGAACATAGAGAACTAAAAAAAAACATGAAATTTTTTTGTGAACATTAACATTTAATCGCGTAGCGAAAACGTTTCCTTTTTTTTGCAGGGAGAGTCTTCCAAACACGCGGATGTGTGCCTTTGATGGAAACGGTTTATTGCGCGGATTCTAATTACACCTCGTAAAATGGTACCCGTTTTTCGGTCGCGATGTCGAGATGCCGCCGAGATGAAGCGTGCGAATTTGCGAATTGCGATGGCGAGAAATCACCCGATCGCGCACGAATCGCGCAGCTCATTCGCCTCCTCGAACACGAACCAATGTCCCAATGTCCAGCGTCATCTATCGGCGAGATTTAGTACTATTCAGAACCGCTGCATCTTTTACTGTCAACCGAAGCTCTACGCAAGGTGGATGCAATCCGAGATCAGGTGAGGACAGATAGAGACGAAGACTAAGAAATCATTAATTTATTTGCTATTTTCACCTTTATTCCGCATCATCTACGAGACACATGGACACGCGAGGACAATTGCAGTAAGTGTTGCCTGATTTTGTATCTCTGATGTTTGTTCAATAAAATGAATAAATACAAAAATGCACTTGCCTATAAGCAAGAAAGAAAGTTTTCTGTTTGCTATACTTTTTGAAACCAACGGTGTGTAGCGGGTTTAAAATGACACCAAAGTCCCCCCAACTATGGCGACCCACCCAAGGTGGATTTAAAAATATCAGGTGGTGGACTCTAGTGCATTTTGACAATTCGTCACTTGCCGTAAGGTCCCCAGGATTCAAACTTTGTTTACATTAATTAAATTTGTTCATATAATTTATCTACCCCATTTTTTCGAATAAATATTCTTTAAAAATATATTTTGGACTTTGTGAGTTCTTATTTAACATTGAAACATACATTAAAGTGTGTTATTTTGTGTTATTCTGTGAATTTATTCTAGAATTCTTTGTGTTTTCGACATTTTTGATGATAAAAATTAAGAAATCATTATTTTTTTTTCAATTTTTACATTAATTCCTCATTATCTACGAGCCGCATGGCCGCAATTTACTTGAGATTAGAACTCATGCTAGCATGATTTTAAATTTCGTGCATAAACAAATCATCAAATCTTTTGTTAATATATTACGTTTTTTCGATAAAATCAATAGACACACTAAAATGCACATAATAACAAAGAAATCTGTTATATTTGCTAAGCTTTGTGTGCGGAAACCAATGGTCAACGGTTCTAAAATGACGTAAAGTCCCTCAACTATGGCGACCCCCCAAAGGCCCTAATCCACCACCTGATATTTTGAATCCACCTTGGACCCACCACCGGGTAAAGGGCCTTTTCCAGCACCTGATATTTTGAATCCACCTTGGCAACGCACCCCATCCCGTGCTACAACGGGTTCAACAACTGTCATCGTTTTTTCCCGATTTACACTTTACACTTTCCGTGCTCAGATGCGCTTTCCGTGCTCAGATGCGCTTTCCGTGCGCGGCCGTGTAGCGGTGGAGTAATTGCGCGATGGGTGTTGTGGATCGTACGTACTGCTGCTGCCGCTGGAATTGTCGTAAGGATGGCTGCTACCGGTGGCATTCGGCCGTCATAGCAGCTGCTCATAGACACCGCTGTGCTGCTGCAGGATGCCCTGGTCCTGGTACGTCGACGTTGCCTTTCCCGCTGCTTGTGTGTTTGGTGGTGCATACTATCTCACCACCCGGTATCGTCACTCGCCTGGTGGTGTTTCCCTTTTGTGTCCCGTAAACAGCCCATCCCAACATCGTCCTCACCGCAATCGATCACCCAGATTGAGGCTCCAGCGGTGGAAGTAGTAGGAGCACATTCTCCAAGCCGATTGGGATTTTCCAAGCCTGGTTCTCGGTGTACCATCCTTCTGATGTTCCGCTGGCCGATCCTGTAAGTAATCATTCGAACTTGTCAGTGTGGGATAATGAATATTTTGTTGTGGCAAACTTAGCTGTTGAAACCGTCGCCGTGAACGACCGCTCTCCCCCGCGTGCGGCAATCTCCAGGCTCCAGGTCAAACGTGAAGCTGAAACGTCTCCTTGCGTTTCACGTTGGCCGTCCACTGCAACTCAAGTGGGGGCCCGGCTGGCCCTTCAATCTGATACTCGCTGCTAGGGTAACTTCAGCGTCAATGATGATCCTTCATCCAGAAATTGCGTGCGTGTCTCGCACTCGCTTGTTCAACGCTTGCACAACCCGGTACACGACACAGGAGAATCTCGATCGACAAGGCTTTGTTACGTGGTTTGCGGCACAGCTTCATCTGCGTTACAGTCTCAACACGTTCCATGGGAGACATGCGCTTCGCATCATTCTCTTAGCGTATGATCCGTGTTCGATCCAACGAAGGTAGGGAGTTTCAATTTGCGATGGCGAGAAACCCGATCGCGCACAAATCGCGCAACTCATTCGCCTCCTCGAACACGAACCATCTGAATTTAGCATCATCTATCGGCTCTGTTTTGCATTTCCCAATCATCTCTGGGGCTGTTTTGGACCCATAACCTTTCTCCATTTCGTGATTGTTCTGCAGTTTGTGGCAACCGTTCTTCCTTCCGTCAGTTCCGTGAATGCCTGTTTGGCACTTTCAATGAAGGCTTCTGTAATCCAATCTGTGATGATATGTAAGAAATAAAGCTGCTCGCTTTTGCAGAACAGTGATGGAATAGGACTGGACTATAAAGGCCCCGATAGAATGCCTCAGAGCAGTACGGTAAAGAGGAGCCAGAGACTTTCGAAGACACTATTTCTATTCGATACAATATTTTTGGAACAACCCAAGCTTTAAGGTTGTTTGGTGTGAAATATTTTACATTTCCCTGATATCCCGTTTTAGTTGTCCATTTTTGTAGGCCATTGATTCCGGACTGAAGTTCTTTCCTCTACATTCGGTTGCAGATTTGGACATCGCTACTAAACCGGGGTAAGAATGCTTCAGACAAACGGCGAGTAGCAGCAAATGAATTATCTCGATTATCTAAGCGTCGAAGGAGAAACGTTCTCTTTCGCTACACGCATCCAAATCCCGATGTAAATTGAAGTGTTCGATGGCTTTTTCCATCACGAATCACATACCAAAATTCGGTTAATTTTCCGGAGGCCGTTTTCAAATGACAGCCCGTGGCGCGTTCTGCAGAAGGACTTTGACTCCGATTTTGAGTAACGAGTGTTGGTCGTACCTACGCAAATGGTCGTACCAAATTTGGTCTACTAGCCGCGCCCTATCCAACGAGGGATAGCAATGGATCCGGGAAGGGGGGAAAAACATTCCCACACCTGTGTGTAAAACGGTGAAAATTTCACACAAAATCACGTTTTTTGACTGGAAGAGTTGACCTGAGTGGTTCCTAGGAGGACACGCTTGTGAGACAAAAGTTGCACAACTTGTACCGACGCGTCTGTCGCTGCCTGATATAGCTTTGTATTAGCTTCCGTTCGAAATCAATTTGACGTTTTTCCTTCCTGCAGTATGGAACAGGGAGGGCGGGAGGAGGTGCAATACCCCACCGTCGGATAGTACTTGGCGAGAGCTTTCCATCGATGCCCCGCACGCACGCCCTTATATAAGCTCGCGTTCGAAAGCTATGCTCATGTACAGGTGGCCTATCAAAATTTGTGTTCGTGGATCGGCGTCGGCAGTGGAAAACATCCCCACAATGTACGTTTGAAGTTGATGCTGTCCGGCGAGAAAGAGTGGAAAATCGCAATCATTGCAAACTCGAAAATTAACTCGTTTTATATAGGCATTTGTACATTTCAATTTATTCCAATGCTATACGTGTATTTTTACATGGCCTCAATCTTACACTAAAATACAATAAATACATATTTATTTCCCTTCAACCCCCATAGCATCAAATGTACGTGTAGCTTCGTTGAGCAAACGCTTGGTGTCCCACTGACCGTCCTCTTTGGTTAGGCCGCTGGTGAGTCTGACAACACCAGAGGCCAACATCCAGTGGCGCCACGAGGAGGCAGAGGATCGGATTTGGCCACCGTCCCAGCATCGGGCTGTTCCTTCACGGCGCCTTATACTGGGGTGACTTACACGTCACTTTACGAAAGCTGGAACGAAGAGAGAGAGAGAGAGAGAAGAAAAGAAATTAGGTGCTGGTTTAGCAGCCAAACCGGTTCCAATCGAAATGCAAATCGTGCTGCATGGAATGTTGGCGCAGCAGATTCCGGAACATCCGCTTCAGCTCGGTATAGTCCGGCGCGTCGCAGAATTCCATCTGCAACGCGTACTCGGTCAACCGCTGAAACTCAGCCGGCAGTCCTCTACACAGCTCGCTGGGCGTAATGCACAACTTCAGAAGCAGTGCCTCGTCCGGATCAAATCGCTCCTCGGTACCATACCACGGTAGGCCACCGCGGAGCAAAAACACCAGCATGTAGGCGAGCGACAAAATGTCATCTCGCCTGCTCGGTGTATACTCCAGATGAGCGAACACTGGTGCAAACTCGATCGTTCCGGCGAACGGGAAAAACGCATCCTGCGCTATGTGTTCCCCCGTGCGTGGGTGCCGATACGGCTCGGCAAGACCGAAGTCAATCATGTGCAGCGTCTTGCGGGTCGTTCCGCGACCCAGCAGGACATTGTCCGGCTTCAGGTCGCGGTGAACGTACCCCAGCTCGTGGAATGTTTCCAGCCTGTCGAGCAGTTGCAGCGCTAGCTGCGAAACCGTCTTCAGACCGAAGCGTCCTCCGCACAAGTTCAGTAAGTCCTGCAGGGATGGCCCCAGGCGCTCCAAAACCAGCACGTCGCGTTTGCGATACGTACCGGCGTCGATGAGTCTGGGCCATCCACGGGCCTTCGGCAGCCGCGCATAGATCCGGCGCTCCGTGGCGAGCAGGAGCCGGTCCACCTCTTTGCTGGCCATTTTCATCACCACCGGCTGCTTGGAGCGGGCATGGCTGCCCACTAACACCGTGCCGCAGCCACCAGCATCGAATTCGCCTTCAATCCGATAGGTGGAGAGATTCACCACCATCAAGGACTCCGGCGAACTAGAATTGGGCGCACGTCCTTCTCTAATCGACATGTTCGATTCTCTTTGGTCACCTGCGAAATGTAACTAGAAGCAACAGCAGAATCAATTTTTCGCAAAAACACTCGAAAAAACCGTTAAAAGTGAGAGCGAGCGAAAACACGTCACCTTGCGTTTACTCGTAGTGAGGATATAACCTGATGCATAAGTGTGGTTTACATATATAGCCTTTGGTTGGGTGATGTTCACATGTGTACTACGATCGAAACAGCAACTTGACAGATTACGCATTTTCGGCTGGTAACCATCTAGTTACCTGTGGTGTGTGGGTTTTGGAAAACGCATCCAAGTGTTGTTACATTTCCAGGTCCGATTTTGGTTCATTTCGTCGTACCGGTGTCCTGGCCTGGCGTAGCCTGTGCGAGTTCTGTGCAGATCCTGTGTCGCGTCCTGTGTGCTTCTTTTATTGGGTTTTTCTTTTCTACGGTTTTTTTTTTTTTTTTTTTTTTTTTTTTTTTGTACGGGTAAAAGTGATGGTTTTCTGGGACAGTGGCGCTCAGCCGCCACCGTGCGTCTCCATGAGAATGCGTCAAAGTGGTGGACGCTTTTATCTCCGAAACAGGATCAACATCAAAGCATCAACCGGCGGCAGAATTTAAAAAAGAACTTATTACCCAGGCTGGATGGACGCAAGCCTTTAAAGTATGAATGCAAAAGTATTGAAAACCTCGCCCGGATTGGAACATAGAGAACTAAAAAAAAACATGAAATTTTTTTGTGAACATTAACATTTAATCGCGTAGCGAAAACGTTTCCTTTTTTTGCAGGGAGAGTCTTCCAAACACGCGGATGTGTGCCTTTGATGGAAACGGTTTATTGCGCGGATTCTAATTACACCTCGTAAAATGGTACCCGTTTTTCGGTCGCGATGTCGAGATGCCGCCGAGATGAAGCGTGCGAATTTGCGAATTGCGATGGCGAGAAATCACCCGATCGCGCACGAATCGCGCAGCTCATTCGCCTCCTCGAACACGAACCAATGTCCCAATGTCCAGCGTCATCTATCGGCGAGATTTAGTACTATTCAGAACCGCTGCATCTTTTACTGTCAACCGAAGCTCTACGCAAGGTGGATGCAATCCGAGATCAGGTGAGGACAGATAGAGACGAAGACTAAGAAATCATTAATTTATTTGCTATTTTCACCTTTATTCCGCATCATCTACGAGACACATGGACACGCGAGGACAATTGCAGTAAGTGTTGCCTGATTTTGTATCTCTGATGTTTGTTCAATAAAATGAATAAATACAAAAATGCACTTGCCTATAAGCAAGAAAGAAAGTTTTCTGTTTGCTATACTTTTTGAAACCAACGGTGTGTAGCGGGTTTAAAATGACACCAAAGTCCCCCCAACTATGGCGACCCACCCAAGGTGGATTTAAAAATATCAGGTGGTGGACTCTAGTGCATTTTGACAATTCGTCACTTGCCGTAAGGTCCCCAGGTTTCAAACTTTGTTTACATTAATTAAATTTGTTCATATAATTTATCTACCCCATTTTTTCGAATAAATATTCTTTAAAAATATATTTTGGACTTTGTGAGTTCTTATTTAACATTGAAACATACATTAAAGTGTGTTATTTTGTGTTATTCTGTGAATTTATTCTAGAATTCTTTGTGTTTTCGACATTTTTTATGATAAAAATTAAGAAATCATTATTTTTTTTTCAATTTTTACATTAATTCCTCATTATCTACGAGCCGCATGGCCGCAATTTACTTGAGATTAGAACTCATGCTAGCATGATTTTAAATTTCGTGCATAAACAAATCATCAAATCTTTTGTTAATATATTACGTTTTTTCGATAAAATCAATAGACACACTAAAATGCACATAATAACAAAGAAATCTGTTATATTTGCTAAGCTTTGTGTGCGGAAACCAATGGTCAACGGTTCTAAAATGACGTAAAGTCCCTCAACTATGGCGACCCCCCAAAGGCCCTAATCCACCACCTGATATTTTTAATCCACCTTGGACCCACCACCGGGTAAAGGGCCTTTTCCAGCACCTGATATTTTGAATCCACCTTGGCAACGCACCCCATCCCGTGCTACAACGGGTTCAACAACTGTCATCGTTTTTTCCCGATTTACACTTTACACTTTCCGTGCTCAGATGCGCTTTCCGTGCGCGGCCGTGTAGCGGTGGAGTAATTGCGCGATGGGTGTTGTGGATCGTACGTACTGCTGCTGCCGCTGGAATTGTCGTAAGGATGGCTGCTACCGGTGGCATTCGGCCGTCATAGCAGCTGCTCATAGACACCGCTGTGCTGCTGCAGGATGCCCTGGTCCTGGTACGTCGACGTTGCCTTTCCCGCTGCTTGTGTGTTTGGTGGTGCATACTATCTCACCACCCGGTATCGTCACTCGCCTGGTGGTGTTTCCCTTTTGTGTCCCGTAAACAGCCCATCCCAACATCGTCCTCACCGCAATCGATCACCCAGATTGAGGCTCCAGCGGTGGAAGTAGTAGGAGCACATTCTCCAAGCCGATTGGGATTTTCCAAGCCTGGTTCTCGGTGTACCATCCTTCTGATGTTCCGCTGGCCGATCCTGTAAGTAATCATTCGAACTTGTCAGTGTGGGATAATGAATATTTTGTTGTGGCAAACTTAGCTGTTGAAACCGTCGCCGTGAACGACCGCTCTCCCCCGCGTGCGGCAATCTCCAGGCTCCAGGTCAAACGTGAAGCTGAAACGTCTCCTTGCGTTTCACGTTGGCCGTCCACTGCAACTCAAGTGGGGGCCCGGCTGGCCCTTCAATCTGATACTCGCTGCTAGGGTAACTTCAGCGTCAATGATGATCCTTCATCCAGAAATTGCGTGCGTGTCTCGCACTCGCTTGTTCAACGCTTGCACAACCCGGTACACGACACAGGAGAATCTCGATCGACAAGGCTTTGTTACGTGGTTTGCGGCACAGCTTCATCTGCGTTACAGTCTCAACACGTTCCATGGGAGACATGCGCTTCGCATCATTCTCTTAGCGTATGATCCGTGTTCGATCCAACGAAGGTAGGGAGTTTCAATTTGCGATGGCGAGAAACCCGATCGCGCACGAATCGCGCAGCTCATTCGCCTCCTCGAACACGAACCATCTGAATTTAGCATCATCTATCGGTTCTGTTTTGCATTTCCCAATCAACTCTGGGGCTGTTTTGGACCCATAACCTTTCTCCATTTCGTGATTGTTCTGCAGTTTGTGGCAACCGTTCTTCCTTCCGTCAGCACCGTGAATGCCTGTTTGGCACTTTCAATGAAGGCTTCTGTAATCCAATCGGTGTGTGATGATATGTGAGAAAGAAAGCTGCCCGCTTTTGCAGAACAGTGATGGAATAGGACTGGACTATAAAGGCCCCGATAGAATGCCTCAGAGCAGTACGGTAAAGAGGAGCCAGAGACTTTCGAAGACACTATTTCTATTCGATACAATATTTTTGGAACAACCCAAGCTTTAAGGTTGTTTGGTGTGAAATATTTTACATTTCCCTGATATCCCGTTTTAGTTGTCCATTTTTGTAGGCCATTGATTCCGGACTGAAGTTCTTTCCTCTACATTCGGTTGCAGATTTGGACATCGCTACTAAACCGGGGTAAGAATGCTTCAGACAAACGGCGAGTAGCAGCAAATGAATTATCTCGATTATCTAAGCGTCGAAGGAGAAACGTTCTCTTTCGCTACACGCATCCAAATCCCGATGTAAATTGAAGTGTTCGATGGCTTTTTCCATCACGAATCACATACCAAAATTCGGTTAATTTTCCGGAGGCCGTTTTCAAATGACAGCCCGTGGCGCGTTCTGCAGAAGGACTTTGACTCCGATTTTGAGTAACGAGTGTTGGTCGTACCTACGCAAATGGTCGTACCAAATTTGGTCTACTAGCCGCGCCCTATCCAACGAGGGATAGCAATGGATCCGGGAAGGGGGGAAAAACATTCCCACACCTGTGTGTAAAACGGTGAAAATTTCACACAAAATCACGTTTTTTGACTGGAAGAGTTGACCTGAGTGGTTCCTAGGAGGACACGCTTGTGAGACAAAAGTTGCACAACTTGTACCGACGCGTCTGTCGCTGCCTGATATAGCTTTGTATTAGCTTCCGTTCGAAATCAATTTGACGTTTTTCCTTCCTGCAGTATGGAACAGGGAGGGCGGGAGGAGGTGCAATACCCCACCGTCGGATAGTACTTGGCGAGAGCTTTCCATCGATGCCCCGCACGCACGCCCTTATATAAGCTCGCGTTCGAAAGCTATGCTCATGTACAGGTGGCCTATCAAAATTTGTGTTCGTGGATCGGCGTCGGCAGTGGAAAACATCCCCACAATGTACGTTTGAAGTTGATGCTGTCCGGCGAGAAAGAGTGGAAAATCGCAATCATTGCAAACTCGAAAATTAACTCGTTTTATATAGGCATTTGTACATTTCAATTTATTCCAATGCTATACGTGTATTTTTACATGGCCTCAATCTTACACTAAAATACAATAAATACATATTTATTTCCCTTCAACCCCCATAGCATCAAATGTACGTGTAGCTTCGTTGAGCAAACGCTTGGTGTCCCACTGACCGTCCTCTTTGGTTAGGCCGCTGGTGAGTCTGACAACACCAGAGGCCAACATCCAGTGGCGCCACGAGGAGGCAGAGGATCGGATTTGGCCACCGTCCCAGCATCGGGCTGTTCCTTCACGGCGCCTTATACTGGGGTGACTTACACGTCACTTTACGAAAGCTGGAACGAAGAGAGAGAGAGAGAGAGAGAAGAAAAGAAATTAGGTGCTGGTTTAGCAGCCAAACCGGTTCCAATCGAAATGCAAATCGTGCTGCATGGAATGTTGGCGCAGCAGATTCCGGAACATCCGCTTCAGCTCGGTATAGTCCGGCGCGTCGCAGAATTCCATCTGCAACGCGTACTCGGTCAACCGCTGAAACTCAGCCGGCAGTCCTCTACACAGCTCGCTGGGCGTAATGCACAACTTCAGAAGCAGTGCCTCGTCCGGATCAAATCGCTCCTCGGTACCATACCACGGTAGGCCACCGCGGAGCAAAAACACCAGCATGTAGGCGAGCGACAAAATGTCATCTCGCCTGCTCGGTGTATACTCCAGATGAGCGAACACCGGTGCAAACTCGATCGTTCCGGCGAACGGGAAAAACGCATCCTGCGCTATGTGTTCCCCCGTGCGTGGGTGCCGATACGGCTCGGCAAGACCGAAGTCAATCATGTGCAGCGTCTTGCGGGTCGTTCCGCGACCCAGCAGGACATTGTCCGGCTTCAGGTCGCGGTGAACGTACCCCAGCTCGTGGAATGTTTCCAGCCTGTCGAGCAGTTGCAGCGCTAGCTGCGAAACCGTCTTCAGACCGAAGCGTCCTCCGCACAAGTTCAGTAAGTCCTGCAGGGATGGCCCCAGGCGCTCCAAAACCAGCACGTCGCGTTTGCGATACGTACCGGCGTCGATGAGTCTGGGCCATCCACGGGCCTTCGGCAGCCGCGCATAGATCCGGCGCTCCGTGGCGAGCAGGAGCCGGTCCACCTCTTTGCTGGCCATTTTCATCACCACCGGCTGCTTGGAGCGGGCATGGCTGCCCACCAACACCGTGCCGCAGCCACCAGCATCGAATTCGCCTTCAATCCGATAGGTGGAGAGATTCACCACCATCAAGGACTCCGGCGAACTAGAATTGGGCGCACGTCCTTCTCTAATCGACATGTTCGATTCTCTTTGGCCACCTGCGAAATGTAACTGGAAGCAACAGCAGAATCAATTTTTCGCAAAAACACTCGAAAAAACCGTTAAAAGTGAGAGCGAGCGAAAACACGTCACCTTGCGTTTACTCGTAGTGAGGATATAACCTGATGCATAAGTGTGGTTTACATATATAGCCTTTGGTTGGGTGATGTTCACATGTGTACTACGATCGAAACAGCAACTTGACAGATTACGCATTTTCGGCTGGTAACCATCTAGTTACCTGTGGTGTGTGGGTTTTGGAAAACGCATCCAAGTGTTGTTACATTTCCAGGTCCGATTTTGGTTCATTTCGTCGTACCGGTGTCCTGGCCTGGCGTAGCCTGTGCGAGTTCTGTGCAGATCCTGTGTCGCGTCCTGTGTGCTTCTTTTATTGGGTTTTTCTTTTCTACGGTTTTTTTTTTTTTTTTTTTTTTTGTACGGGTAAAAGTGATGGTTTTCTGGGACAGTGGCGCTCAGCCGCCACCGTGCGTCTCCATGAGAATGCGTCAAAGTGGTGGACGCTTTTATCTCCGAAACAGGATCAACATCAAAGCATCAACCGGCGGCAGAATTTAAAAAAGAACTTATTACCCAGGCTGGATGGACGCAAGCCTTTAAAGTATGAATGCAAAAGTATTGAAAACCTCGCCCGGATTGGAACATAGAGAACTAAAAAAAAACATGAAATTTTTTTGTGAACATTAACATTTAATCGCGTAGCGAAAACGTTTCCTTTTTTTTGCAGGGAGAGTCTTCCAAACACGCGGATGTGTGCCTTTGATGGAAACGGTTTATTGCGCGGATTCTAATTACACCTCGTAAAATGGTACCCGTTTTTCGGTCGCGATGTCGAGATGCCGCCGAGATGAAGCGTGCGAATTTGCGAATTGCGATGGCGAGAAATCACCCGATCGCGCACGAATCGCGCAGCTCATTCGCCTCCTCGAACACGAACCAATGTCCCAATGTCCAGCGTCATCTATCGGCGAGATTTAGTACTATTCAGAACCGCTGCATCTTTTACTGTCAACCGAAGCTCTACGCAAGGTGGATGCAATCCGAGATCAGGTGAGGACAGATAGAGACGAAGACTAAGAAATCATTAATTTATTTGCTATTTTCACCTTTATTCCGCATCATCTACGAGACACATGGACACGCGAGGACAATTGCAGTAAGTGTTGCCTGATTTTGTATCTCTGATGTTTGTTCAATAAAATGAATAAATACAAAAATGCACTTGCCTATAAGCAAGAAAGAAAGTTTTCTGTTTGCTATACTTTTTGAAACCAACGGTGTGTAGCGGGTTTAAAATGACACCAAAGTCCCCCCAACTATGGCGACCCACCCAAGGTGGATTTAAAAATATCAGGTGGTGGACTCTAGTGCATTTTGACAATTCGTCACTTGCCGTAAGGTCCCCAGGTTTCAAACTTTGTTTACATTAATTAAATTTGTTCATATTGTTGGTTGAAGCGAACTGTCATTGTAGGTTAGTTGGGTCGAACTGTCATTTGACAGATGTTGGGTATTGTCCAACCCGAAAGCATGAACTATTGTATACACTTGTAAATAAACTCTCACTCTATTATCTGAACTCGAACCATCCAGACGTGTGTTTCCAATAGGTTATGGGCCCAGACCCAACGCAGTAAAACAAAATGGCTACTAGTTCTGCAAATAATTTACCGTCGATTGAAAGGCTTGTTGGTCGCGAAAATTGGCCAACGTGGAAGTTTGCTGTAGAAACTTTCCTTGAGTTGGAGGACCTGTGGCAGGCGGTAAAACCGGAAGATGAGACGAAAGTGGACAAGCAGAAGTGCCGGAAAGCGAGAGCAAAAATTATTTTGCTGTTGGACCCGATCAATTACGTCCATGTCAAAGATGCGGAAACTGCGCGGGACGTGTGGAAGAAGCTGGAAGCAGCGTTCGAGGATACGGGACTAACGCGTCGTGTAGGACTTCTAAGGAAACTCATCAACACAACGTTAGCATCGTGTGCGTCTATGGAAAGTTTCGTGAACGACATAGTGGGCACAGCACACCAGTTGCGTGGTATTGGTTTCGACATCAGTGAAGAGTGGATCGGCACGTTACTTCTCGCCGGGTTACCTGATGAATACAAGCCGATGATCATGGCGCTAGAAAATTCTGGAACGGCGATAACTGGCGATATCATAAAAGCTAAGTTGCTGCAGGAATACAAATCGAGTGCGTCATCTGAAAAGGCGGTCTTTCTTGGAACGACGAAGCATCAATGGCAGCCGAGAAATCAACAAGGTGTACCATCGAAGCAGACAAAGGGACCGAAATGCAGGCGTTGCGGTAAGTTCGGCCATATTGCCCGAAACTGTACAGTGAATGCGTCTTCGTTAAGCATGGTGCTGGGAACAGTGGGAACAATGAGTGGTGCGAATAACGATAAGTGGTACTTTGATTCAGGTGCGTCTGAACATTTCACGAACAATCGTAATTTGTTAGAAAACGAGTGTGCGGCAAGTGGTACTGTAAGAGCAGCGGATAAACAAGCGATGGAAGTTATTGCGAAAGGCTCTATCAGGTTTAACACAAAATGCATTCCAAAGGGCACAACGGTTAACGTAGAAAATGTGAAGTATGTCCCGGGAATATCAAACAATTTATTATCGATTAGCCAAATAGTTCGACAGGGCAAAGAAGTTCATTTTACCAACAAAGGAGTAAAAGTGACTGGACCAAACGGCATTGTTATTGCAACCGGTAGTCACGACGTTACGAATGGCTTATTCCCGTTAGAAGAGAGAAAAGATAGTTTTGCGATGGCGGTTACATCTAAAGCGGTAGATTCAGCTACATGGCATAGAAGAATGGGACACCTTAATTATAGCAATTTAAAGATGTTAAAAGATGGATTAGCATCCGGTATAACGTTTAATGGGATTGAGTCTGAAAATTGCGTAATATGTGCGAAAGGAAAACAGTGTCGTCTCCCATTTCCTAAAATAGGCAGTCGAGCCGAAGATATATTAGAAATCGTTCATTCGGACATATGCGGTCCAATGGAAGAAACGTCATTAGGAGGAAAGCGATATTTTATAACGTTCATAGACGATAAAACAAGAAGAGTTGCTGTATATTTCTTAAAACAAAAATCAGAAGCGGAAGTATTAGGAGCTTTTGAAGATTTTCGTATCAAAGCGGAAAGAGAGACCGGGCGCAAACTAAAAATATTGCGTAGTGACAATGGAAAGGAATATACGAACCAATTATTACAAAACAGGTTAAAAGAACTAGGGATCAAACATCAAACTTCAACCGAGTATACCCCAGAACAAAATGGCCTAGCGGAAAGGTTCAATAGAACAGTAGTAGAAAAAGCGCGTTGCATGCTGTTTGATGCAAATTTACCCAAACCCTTTTGGGCGGAAGCTGTTCTAACGGCCAAGTATCTCATCAATAGATCACCCACGAAGGGGCATAATCTAACTCCGGAAGAAGCTTGGAGTGGTCGCAAGCCTAACCTCACTCACATTCGTGTGTTTGGATCAAAAGCGATGGCACACATTCCAAAGCAAAAGCGATTGAAATGGGATAGGAAGTCTAAGGAAGTAATACTCGTAGGATATGACGAAACTGCTAAGGCATATAGGCTTTATGATCCTGAAAGGAAAGACGTTATGAGAAGTCGCGACGTTATTTTCATAAACGAATGTAGCAGTCACAATCAAGAGATGCTCCCAGACAGTGAACAAACCCGAAATACGTTTGTTAGTTTAGATTATGATCCTACGCTTTCCGATAACCTGGTTGAAACATCTCAAACGCAAGATACAGAAACTTTAAGACGTAGTGAAAGGCCTCACAAGTTACCAACACGTTACAACGACTATGTAGGACCAGAAATAGCAGTTCGTTGTATTTCTGGTGTAGACCATGAAACTGAGACCCTTGTTGATTCTCCAGATTTACATGGATTAGTTGCGAATCATACAACCAGCCAAGCCATAATGCATGATCCACGTACTGTAAATGAAGCTTTACATAGTGAAGATGCTAGTAAGTGGCGAGAGGCAATGGATGAGGAATACCAATCACTCCTTGATAACAACACCTGGGACTTAGTCAAGTTACCAACCGATTCTAAACCAATAGGTTGTAAATGGGTTTTTAAAACCAAAGTAAATGAGGATAACAATACAACTCGTTACAAAGCTAGACTAGTTGCGCAGGGATTTACACAAAAATTCGGAACAGATTATGATGAGATATTTTCTCCAGTAATGAAACAGACTACTTTTAGAGTACTGCTAACTGTAGCTAGCCAGAAAAATATGATCGTTAAACACGTTGATGTAAAGAATGCTTATCTTAATGGAGATTTAGCAGAGACCATTTACATGAAACAACCCGAAGGGTACGCTATAGGCGATAAAGACACGGTATGTCGATTAAGGAGGAGTTTATACGGATTGAAACAGTCCGCGCGTGTTTGGCACCAAAAGGTCGATTCTACTTTCAAAGCAATAGATTTTGTACAATGTGATTCAGATCCTTGCCTTTACACAAGAAAGCACGGACAAGCTTTTGCTTATGTACTGGTATACGTTGATGATTTGATAATCATAACTCAGACAAATAGTGAATTTGAAGCTATTTTGGAACATCTGAAAAACAACTTCAAAATGACCAATTTAGGGGATATTCATCATTTCCTAGGTATTGAAATTGAAAAGGATGAGCAAGGATACAAGTTAGGACAATCTGGATACATTCAAAAACTTGCGAAAAGATTCAACCTGGAAAATGCCAAAATGACTCCGGTACCCATTGAATTAGGCTACTTAAAGCAGAAGGAGGAGGATTGTGAGCCACTTCCAGATAACAAAAATTATCTTAGTCTCATTGGAGGTCTGCTTTACATAGCCGTGCACACTAGACCAGATATCGCTATTAGTACATCAATATTAGCTCAAAAATCCAGTAAACCAACTCAACAAGATTGGATAGAAGCGAAAAGAGTTTTGCGATATTTGATAGCAACTATTGATCATAAGTTGCAGCTAGGTTCAACAAACCAACAAGTACAAATGTACGTAGATGCCGATTGGGCAAGTGACTCCAACTCAAGAAAATCTAACTCCGGTTTTCTAATCCTGTTAGGTGGAGGAGTTGTTGCATGGGGTTCTCGAAAACAAACCTGCGTTGCTTTAAGCTCTACCGAGGCCGAATTCGTAGCATTAGCTGAAGGTTGTCAGGAGCTTATATGGGTTAGACGATTGTTAGAAGAAGTAGGACTAGAAATTAAAGAGCCTATAGAAGTATTTGAGGACAATCAAAGTTGCATTAAAATGGTTAATAGTGAACGTATAGAGCGACGTAGCAAGCATATCGAGACACGTTATTTCTTTGTGCGCGATTTGCAGCAAAAGGAAGTCATTAATATCAGATACTGTCCTACAGAAAACATGTTAGCAGATTTGTTGACGAAGCCGCTTGCGCGTATTAGACTAAGTAAATTGCGTCAAGAAATAGGACTGGTTACGATTTAGGAAAGCCAGTTCGAGGAGGAGTGTTGGTTGAAGCGAACTGTCATTGTAGGTTAGTTGGGTCGAACTGTCATTTGACAGATGTTGGGTATTGTCCAACCCGAAAGCATGAACTATTGTATACACTTGTAAATAAACTCTCACTCTATTATCTGAACTCGAACCATCCAGACGTGTGTTTCCAATACATATAATTTATCTACCCCATTTTTTCGAATAAATATTCTTTAAAAATATATTTTGGACTTTGTGAGTTCTTATTTAACATTGAAACATACATTAAAGTGTGTTATTTTGTGTTATTCTGTGAATTTATTCTAGAATTCTTTGTGTTTTCGACATTTTTTATGATAAAAATTAAGAAATCATTATTTTTTTTTCAATTTTTACATTAATTCCTCATTATCTACGAGCCGCATGGCCGCAATTTACTTGAGATTAGAACTCATGCTAGCATGATTTTAAATTTCGTGCATAAACAAATCATCAAATCTTTTGTTAATATATTACGTTTTTTCGATAAAATCAATAGACACACTAAAATGCACATAATAACAAAGAAATCTGTTATATTTGCTAAGCTTTGTGTGCGGAAACCAATGGTCAACGGTTCTAAAATGACGTAAAGTCCCTCAACTATGGCGACCCCCCAAAGGCCCTAATCCACCACCTGATATTTTTAATCCACCTTGGACCCACCACCGGGTAAAGGGCCTTTTCCAGCACCTGATATTTTGAATCCACCTTGGCAACGCACCCCATCCCGTGCTACAACGGGTTCAACAACTGTCATCGTTTTTTCCCGATTTACACTTTACACTTTCCGTGCTCAGATGCGCTTTCCGTGCGCGGCCGTGTAGCGGTGGAGTAATTGCGCGATGGGTGTTGTGGATCGTACGTACTGCTGCTGCCGCTGGAATTGTCGTAAGGATGGCTGCTACCGGTGGCATTCGGCCGTCATAGCAGCTGCTCATAGACACCGCTGTGCTGCTGCAGGATGCCCTGGTCCTGGTACGTCGACGTTGCCTTTCCCGCTGCTTGTGTGTTTGGTGGTGCATACTATCTCACCACCCGGTATCGTCACTCGCCTGATGGTGTTTCCCTTTTGTGTCCCGTAAACAGCCCATCCCAACATCGCCCTCACCGCAATCGATCACCCAGATTGAGGCTCCAGCGGTGGAAGTAGTAGGAGCACATTCTCCAAGCCGATTGGCATTTTCCAAGCCTGGTTCTCGGTGTACCATCCTTCTGATGTTCCGCTGGCCGATCCTGTAAGTAATCATTCGAACTTGTCAGTGTGGGATAATGAATATTTTGTTGTGGCAAACTTAGCTGTTGAAACCGTCGCCGTGAACGACCGCTCTCCCCCGCGTGCGGCAATCTCCAGGCTCCAGGTCAAACGTGAAGCTGAAACGTCTCCTTGCGTTTCACGTTGGCCGTCCACTGCAACTCAAGTGGGGGCCCGGCTGGCCCTTCAATCTGATACTCGCTGCTAGGGTAACTTCAGCGTCAATGATGATCCTTCATCCAGAAATTGCGTGCGTGTCTCGCACTCGCTTGTTCAACGCTTGCACAACCCGGTACACGACACAGGAGAATCTCGATCGACAAGGCTTTGTTACGTGGTTTGCGGCACAGCTTCATCTGCGTTACAGTCTCAACACGTTCCATGGGAGACATGCGCTTCGCATCATTCTCTTAGCGTATGATCCGTGTTCGATCCAACGAAGGTAGGGAGTTTCAATTTGCGATGGCGAGAAACCCGATCGCGCACAAATCGCGCAACTCATTCGCCTCCTCGAACACGAACCATCTGAATTTAGCATCATCTATCGGCTCTGTTTTGCATTTCCCAATCAACTCTGGGGCTGTTTTGGACCCATAACCTTTCTCCATTTCGTGATTGTTCTGCAGTTTGTGGCAACCGTTCTTCCTTCCGTCAGTTCCGTGAATGCCTGTTTGGCACTTTCAATGAAGGCTTCTGTAATCCAATCTGTGATGATATGTAAGAAATAAAGCTGCTCGCTTTTGCAGAACAGTGATGGAATAGGACTGGACTATAAAGGCCCCGATAGAATGCCTCAGAGCAGTACGGTAAAGAGGAGCCAGAGACTTTCGAAGACACTATTTCTATTCGATACAATATTTTTGGAACAACCCAAGCTTTAAGGTTGTTTGGTGTGAAATATTTTACATTTCCCTGATATCCCGTTTTAGTTGTCCATTTTTGTAGGCCATTGATTCCGGACTGAAGTTCTTTCCTCTACATTCGGTTGCAGATTTGGACATCGCTACTAAACCGGGGTAAGAATGCTTCAGACAAACGGCGAGTAGCAGCAAATGAATTATCTCGATTATCTAAGCGTCGAAGGAGAAACGTTCTCTTTCGCTACACGCATCCAAATCCCGATGTAAATTGAAGTGTTCGATGGCTTTTTCCATCACGAATCACATACCAAAATTCGGTTAATTTTCCGGAGGCCGTTTTCAAATGACAGCCCGTGGCGCGTTCTGCAGAAGGACTTTGACTCCGATTTTGAGTAACGAGTGTTGGTCGTACCTACGCAAATGGTCGTACCAAATTTGGTCTACTAGCCGCGCCCTATCCAACGAGGGATAGCAATGGATCCGGGAAGGGGGGAAAAACATTCCCACACCTGTGTGTAAAACGGTGAAAATTTCACACAAAATCACGTTTTTTGACTGGAAGAGTTGACCTGAGTGGTTCCTAGGAGGACACGCTTGTGAGACAAAAGTTGCACAACTTGTACCGACGCGTCTGTCGCTGCCTGATATAGCTTTGTATTAGCTTCCGTTCGAAATCAATTTGACGTTTTTCCTTCCTGCAGTATGGAACAGGGAGGGCGGGAGGAGGTGCAATACCCCACCGTCGGATAGTACTTGGCGAGAGCTTTCCATCGATGCCCCGCACGCACGCCCTTATATAAGCTCGCGTTCGAAAGCTATGCTCATGTACAGGTGGCCTATCAAAATTTGTGTTCGTGGATCGGCGTCGGCAGTGGAAAACATCCCCACAATGTACGTTTGAAGTTGATGCTGTCCGGCGAGAAAGAGTGGAAAATCGCAATCATTGCAAACTCGAAAATTAACTCGTTTTATATAGGCATTTGTACATTTCAATTTATTCCAATGCTATACGTGTATTTTTACATGGCCTCAATCTTACACTAAAATACAATAAATACATATTTATTTCCCTTCAACCCCCATAGCATCAAATGTACGTGTAGCTTCGTTGAGCAAACGCTTGGTGTCCCACTGACCGTCCTCTTTGGTTAGGCCGCTGGTGAGTCTGACAACACCAGAGGCCAACATCCAGTGGCGCCACGAGGAGGCAGAGGATCGGATTTGGCCACCGTCCCAGCATCGGGCTGTTCCTTCACGGCGCCTTATACTGGGGTGACTTACACGTCACTTTACGAAAGCTGGAACGAAGAGAGAGAGAGAGAGAGAGAAGAAAAGAAATTAGGTGCTGGTTTAGCAGCCAAACCGGTTCCAATCGAAATGCAAATCGTGCTGCATGGAATGTTGGCGCAGCAGATTCCGGAACATCCGCTTCAGCTCGGTATAGTCCGGCGCGTCGCAGAATTCCATCTGCAACGCGTACTCGGTCAACCGCTGAAACTCAGCCGGCAGTCCTCTACACAGCTCGCTGGGCGTAATGCACAACTTCAGAAGCAGTGCCTCGTCCGGATCAAATCGCTCCTCGGTACCATACCACGGTAGGCCACCGCGGAGCAAAAACACCAGCATGTAGGCGAGCGACAAAATGTCATCTCGCCTGCTCGGTGTATACTCCAGATGAGCGAACACTGGTGCAAACTCGATCGTTCCGGCGAACGGGAAAAACGCATCCTGCGCTATGTGTTCCCCCGTGCGTGGGTGCCGATACGGCTCGGCAAGACCGAAGTCAATCATGTGCAGCGTCTTGCGGGTCGTTCCGCGACCCAGCAGGACATTGTCCGGCTTCAGGTCGCGGTGAACGTACCCCAGCTCGTGGAATGTTTCCAGCCTGTCGAGCAGTTGCAGCGCTAGCTGCGAAACCGTCTTCAGACCGAAGCGTCCTCCGCACAAGTTCAGTAAGTCCTGCAGGGATGGCCCCAGGCGCTCCAAAACCAGCACGTCGCGTTTGCGATACGTACCGGCGTCGATGAGTCTGGGCCATCCACGGGCCTTCGGCAGCCGCGCATAGATCCGGCGCTCCGTGGCGAGCAGGAGCCGGTCCACCTCTTTGCTGGCCATTTTCATCACCACCGGCTGCTTGGAGCGGGCATGGCTGCCCACCAACACCGTGCCGCAGCCACCAGCATCGAATTCGCCTTCAATCCGATAGGTGGAGAGATTCACCACCATCAAGGACTCCGGCGAACTAGAATTGGGCGCACGTCCTTCTCTAATCGACATGTTCGATTCTCTTTGGCCACCTGCGAAATGTAACTGGAAGCAACAGCAGAATCAATTTTTCGCAAAAACACTCGAAAAAACCGTTAAAAGTGAGAGCGAGCGAAAACACGTCACCTTGCGTTTACTCGTAGTGAGGATATAACCTGATGCATAAGTGTGGTTTACATATATAGCCTTTGGTTGGGTGATGTTCACATGTGTACTACGATCGAAACAGCAACTTGACAGATTACGCATTTTCGGCTGGTAACCATCTAGTTACCTGTGGTGTGTGGGTTTTGGAAAACGCATCCAAGTGTTGTTACATTTCCAGGTCCGATTTTGGTTCATTTCGTCGTACCGGTGTCCTGGCCTGGCGTAGCCTGTGCGAGTTCTGTGCAGATCCTGTGTCGCGTCCTGTGTGCTTCTTTTATTGGGTTTTTCTTTTCTACGGTTTTTTTTTTTTTTTTTTTTTTTGTACGGGTAAAAGTGATGGTTTTCTGGGACAGTGGCGCTCAGCCGCCACCGTGCGTCTCCATGAGAATGCGTCAAAGTGGTGGACGCTTTTATCTCCGAAACAGGATCAACATCAAAGCATCAACCGGCGGCAGAATTTAAAAAAGAACTTATTACCCAGGCTGGATGGACGCAAGCCTTTAAAGTATGAATGCAAAAGTATTGAAAACTTCGCCCGGATTGGAACATAGAGAACTAAAAAAAAACATGAAATTTTTTTGTGAACATTAACATTTAATCGCGTAGCGAAAACGTTTCCTTTTTTTTGCAGGGAGAGTCTTCCAAACACGCGGATGTGTGCCTTTGATGGAAACGGTTTATTGCGCGGATTCTAATTACACCTCGTAAAATGGTACCCGTTTTTCGGTCGCGATGTCGAGATGCCGCCGAGATGAAGCGTGCGAATTTGCGAATTGCGATGGCGAGAAATCACCCGATCGCGCACGAATCGCGCAGCTCATTCGCCTCCTCGAACACGAACCAATGTCCCAATGTCCAGCGTCATCTATCGGCGAGATTTAGTACTATTCAGAACCGCTGCATCTTTTACTGTCAACCGAAGCTCTACGCAAGGTGGATGCAATCCGAGATCAGGTGAGGACAGATAGAGACGAAGACTAAGAAATCATTAATTTATTTGCTATTTTCACCTTTATTCCGCATCATCTACGAGACACATGGACACGCGAGGACAATTGCAGTAAGTGTTGCCTGATTTTGTATCTCTGATGTTTGTTCAATAAAATGAATAAATACAAAAATGCACTTGCCTATAAGCAAGAAAGAAAGTTTTCTGTTTGCTATACTTTTTGAAACCAACGGTGTGTAGCGGGTTTAAAATGACACCAAAGTCCCCCCAACTATGGCGACCCACCCAAGGTGGATTTAAAAATATCAGGTGGTGGACTCTAGTGCATTTTGACAATTCGTCACTTGCCGTAAGGTCCCCAGGTTTCAAACTTTGTTTACATTAATTAAATTTGTTCATATTGTTGGTTGAAGCGAACTGTCATTGTAGGTTAGTTGGGTCGAACTGTCATTTGACAGATGTTGGGTATTGTCCAACCCGAAAGCATGAACTATTGTATACACTTGTAAATAAACTCTCACTCTATTATCTGAACTCGAACCATCCAGACGTGTGTTTCCAATAGGTTATGGGCCCAGACCCAACGCAGTAAAACAAAATGGCTACTAGTTCTGCAAATAATTTACCGTCGATTGAAAGGCTTGTTGGTCGCGAAAATTGGCCAACGTGGAAGTTTGCTGTAGAAACTTTCCTTGAGTTGGAGGACCTGTGGCAGGCGGTAAAACCGGAAGATGAGACGAAAGTGGACAAGCAGAAGTGCCGGAAAGCGAGAGCAAAAATTATTTTGCTGTTGGACCCGATCAATTACGTCCATGTCAAAGATGCGGAAACTGCGCGGGACGTGTGGAAGAAGCTGGAAGCAGCGTTCGAGGATACGGGACTAACGCGTCGTGTAGGACTTCTAAGGAAACTCATCAACACAACGTTAGCATCGTGTGCGTCTATGGAAAGTTTCGTGAACGACATAGTGGGCACAGCACACCAGTTGCGTGGTATTGGTTTCGACATCAGTGAAGAGTGGATCGGCACGTTACTTCTCGCCGGGTTACCTGATGAATACAAGCCGATGATCATGGCGCTAGAAAATTCTGGAACGGCGATAACTGGCGATATCATAAAAGCTAAGTTGCTGCAGGAATACAAATCGAGTGCGTCATCTGAAAAGGCGGTCTTTCTTGGAACGACGAAGCATCAATGGCAGCCGAGAAATCAACAAGGTGTACCATCGAAGCAGACAAAGGGACCGAAATGCAGGCGTTGCGGTAAGTTCGGCCATATTGCCCGAAACTGTACAGTGAATGCGTCTTCGTTAAGCATGGTGCTGGGAACAGTGGGAACAATGAGTGGTGCGAATAACGATAAGTGGTACTTTGATTCAGGTGCGTCTGAACATTTCACGAACAATCGTAATTTGTTAGAAAACGAGTGTGCGGCAAGTGGTACTGTAAGAGCAGCGGATAAACAAGCGATGGAAGTTATTGCGAAAGGCTCTATCAGGTTTAACACAAAATGCATTCCAAAGGGCACAACGGTTAACGTAGAAAATGTGAAGTATGTCCCGGGAATATCAAACAATTTATTATCGATTAGCCAAATAGTTCGACAGGGCAAAGAAGTTCATTTTACCAACAAAGGAGTAAAAGTGACTGGACCAAACGGCATTGTTATTGCAACCGGTAGTCACGACGTTACGAATGGCTTATTCCCGTTAGAAGAGAGAAAAGATAGTTTTGCGATGGCGGTTACATCTAAAGCGGTAGATTCAGCTACATGGCATAGAAGAATGGGACACCTTAATTATAGCAATTTAAAGATGTTAAAAGATGGATTAGCATCCGGTATAACGTTTAATGGGATTGAGTCTGAAAATTGCGTAATATGTGCGAAAGGAAAACAGTGTCGTCTCCCATTTCCTAAAATAGGCAGTCGAGCCGAAGATATATTAGAAATCGTTCATTCGGACATATGCGGTCCAATGGAAGAAACGTCATTAGGAGGAAAGCGATATTTTATAACGTTCATAGACGATAAAACAAGAAGAGTTGCTGTATATTTCTTAAAACAAAAATCAGAAGCGGAAGTATTAGGAGCTTTTGAAGATTTTCGTATCAAAGCGGAAAGAGAGACCGGGCGCAAACTAAAAATATTGCGTAGTGACAATGGAAAGGAATATACGAACCAATTATTACAAAACAGGTTAAAAGAACTAGGGATCAAACATCAAACTTCAACCGAGTATACCCCAGAACAAAATGGCCTAGCGGAAAGGTTCAATAGAACAGTAGTAGAAAAAGCGCGTTGCATGCTGTTTGATGCAAATTTACCCAAACCCTTTTGGGCGGAAGCTGTTCTAACGGCCAAGTATCTCATCAATAGATCACCCACGAAGGGGCATAATCTAACTCCGGAAGAAGCTTGGAGTGGTCGCAAGCCTAACCTCACTCACATTCGTGTGTTTGGATCAAAAGCGATGGCACACATTCCAAAGCAAAAGCGATTGAAATGGGATAGGAAGTCTAAGGAAGTAATACTCGTAGGATATGACGAAACTGCTAAGGCATATAGGCTTTATGATCCTGAAAGGAAAGACGTTATGAGAAGTCGCGACGTTATTTTCATAAACGAATGTAGCAGTCACAATCAAGAGATGCTCCCAGACAGTGAACAAACCCGAAATACGTTTGTTAGTTTAGATTATGATCCTACGCTTTCCGATAACCTGGTTGAAACATCTCAAACGCAAGATACAGAAACTTTAAGACGTAGTGAAAGGCCTCACAAGTTACCAACACGTTACAACGACTATGTAGGACCAGAAATAGCAGTTCGTTGTATTTCTGGTGTAGACCATGAAACTGAGACCCTTGTTGATTCTCCAGATTTACATGGATTAGTTGCGAATCATACAACCAGCCAAGCCATAATGCATGATCCACGTACTGTAAATGAAGCTTTACATAGTGAAGATGCTAGTAAGTGGCGAGAGGCAATGGATGAGGAATACCAATCACTCCTTGATAACAACACCTGGGACTTAGTCAAGTTACCAACCGATTCTAAACCAATAGGTTGTAAATGGGTTTTTAAAACCAAAGTAAATGAGGATAACAATACAACTCGTTACAAAGCTAGACTAGTTGCGCAGGGATTTACACAAAAATTCGGAACAGATTATGATGAGATATTTTCTCCAGTAATGAAACAGACTACTTTTAGAGTACTGCTAACTGTAGCTAGCCAGAAAAATATGATCGTTAAACACGTTGATGTAAAGAATGCTTATCTTAATGGAGATTTAGCAGAGACCATTTACATGAAACAACCCGAAGGGTACGCTATAGGCGATAAAGACACGGTATGTCGATTAAGGAGGAGTTTATACGGATTGAAACAGTCCGCGCGTGTTTGGCACCAAAAGGTCGATTCTACTTTCAAAGCAATAGATTTTGTACAATGTGATTCAGATCCTTGCCTTTACACAAGAAAGCACGGACAAGCTTTTGCTTATGTACTGGTATACGTTGATGATTTGATAATCATAACTCAGACAAATAGTGAATTTGAAGCTATTTTGGAACATCTGAAAAACAACTTCAAAATGACCAATTTAGGGGATATTCATCATTTCCTAGGTATTGAAATTGAAAAGGATGAGCAAGGATACAAGTTAGGACAATCTGGATACATTCAAAAACTTGCGAAAAGATTCAACCTGGAAAATGCCAAAATGACTCCGGTACCCATTGAATTAGGCTACTTAAAGCAGAAGGAGGAGGATTGTGAGCCACTTCCAGATAACAAAAATTATCTTAGTCTCATTGGAGGTCTGCTTTACATAGCCGTGCACACTAGACCAGATATCGCTATTAGTACATCAATATTAGCTCAAAAATCCAGTAAACCAACTCAACAAGATTGGATAGAAGCGAAAAGAGTTTTGCGATATTTGATAGCAACTATTGATCATAAGTTGCAGCTAGGTTCAACAAACCAACAAGTACAAATGTACGTAGATGCCGATTGGGCAAGTGACTCCAACTCAAGAAAATCTAACTCCGGTTTTCTAATCCTGTTAGGTGGAGGAGTTGTTGCATGGGGTTCTCGAAAACAAACCTGCGTTGCTTTAAGCTCTACCGAGGCCGAATTCGTAGCATTAGCTGAAGGTTGTCAGGAGCTTATATGGGTTAGACGATTGTTAGAAGAAGTAGGACTAGAAATTAAAGAGCCTATAGAAGTATTTGAGGACAATCAAAGTTGCATTAAAATGGTTAATAGTGAACGTATAGAGCGACGTAGCAAGCATATCGAGACACGTTATTTCTTTGTGCGCGATTTGCAGCAAAAGGAAGTCATTAATATCAGATACTGTCCTACAGAAAACATGTTAGCAGATTTGTTGACGAAGCCGCTTGCGCGTATTAGACTAAGTAAATTGCGTCAAGAAATAGGACTGGTTACGATTTAGGAAAGCCAGTTCGAGGAGGAGTGTTGGTTGAAGCGAACTGTCATTGTAGGTTAGTTGGGTCGAACTGTCATTTGACAGATGTTGGGTATTGTCCAACCCGAAAGCATGAACTATTGTATACACTTGTAAATAAACTCTCACTCTATTATCTGAACTCGAACCATCCAGACGTGTGTTTCCAATACATATAATTTATCTACCCCATTTTTTCGAATAAATATTCTTTAAAAATATATTTTGGACTTTGTGAGTTCTTATTTAACATTGAAACATACATTAAAGTGTGTTATTTTGTGTTATTCTGTGAATTTATTCTAGAATTCTTTGTGTTTTCGACATTTTTTATGATAAAAATTAAGAAATCATTATTTTTTTTTCAATTTTTACATTAATTCCTCATTATCTACGAGCCGCATGGCCGCAATTTACTTGAGATTAGAACTCATGCTAGCATGATTTTAAATTTCGTGCATAAACAAATCATCAAATCTTTTGTTAATATATTACGTTTTTTCGATAAAATCAATAGACACACTAAAATGCACATAATAACAAAGAAATCTGTTAGGCCGCAAATACACGACGCGCGTTTCCGCGCCCGCGGAAACGCGTATAACAATCTAGCCATAGAAATGAAATGTCATTCGAACGCGCTACCGCGGAAACGCAGAGATGCTCATGCAGGATATCTCTGCGGAACTGTTATACGCGTTTGAACGCGCCCGCGGAAACGCGCGTCGTGTATTTGCGGCCTTATATTTGCTAAGCTTTGTGTGCGGAAACCAATGGTCAACGGTTCTAAAATGACGTAAAGTCCCTCAACTATGGCGACCCCCCAAAGGCCCTAATCCACCACCTGATATTTTTAATCCACCTTGGACCCACCACCGGGTAAAGGGCCTTTTCCAGCACCTGATATTTTGAATCCACCTTGGCAACGCACCCCATCCCGTGCTACAACGGGTTCAACAACTGTCATCGTTTTTTCCCGATTTACACTTTACACTTTCCGTGCTCAGATGCGCTTTCCGTGCGCGGCCGTGTAGCGGTGGAGTAATTGCGCGATGGGTGTTGTGGATCGTACGTACTGCTGCTGCCGCTGGAATTGTCGTAAGGATGGCTGCTACCGGTGGCATTCGGCCGTCATAGCAGCTGCTCATAGACACCGCTGTGCTGCTGCAGGATGCACTGGTCCTGGTACGTCGACGTTGCCTTTCCCGCTGCTTGTGTGTTTGGTGGTGCATACTATCTCACCACCCGGTATCGTCACTCGCCTGATGGTGTTTCCCTTTTGTGTCCCGTAAACAGCCCATCCCAACATCGCCCTCACCGCAATCGATCACCCAGATTGAGGCTCCAGCGGTGGAAGTAGTAGGAGCACATTCTCCAAGCCGATTGGCATTTTCCAAGCCTGGTTCTCGGTGTACCATCCTTCTGATGTTCCGCTGGCCGATCCTGTAAGTAATCATTCGAACTTGTCAGTGTGGGATAATGAATATTTTGTTGTGGCAAACTTAGCTGTTGAAACCGTCGCCGTGAACGACCGCTCTCCCCCGCGTGCGGCAATCTCCAGGCTCCAGGTCAAACGTGAAGCTGAAACGTCTCCTTGCGTTTCACGTTGGCCGTCCACTGCAACTCAAGTGGGGGCCCGGCTGGCCCTTCAATCTGATACTCGCTGCTAGGGTAACTTCAGCGTCAATGATGATCCTTCATCCAGAAATTGCGTGCGTGTCTCGCACTCGCTTGTTCAACGCTTGCACAACCCGGTACACGACACAGGAGAATCTCGATCGACAAGGCTTTGTTACGTGGTTTGCGGCACAGCTTCATCTGCGTTACAGTCTCAACACGTTCCATGGGAGACATGCGCTTCGCATCATTCTCTTAGCGTATGATCCGTGTTCGATCCAACGAAGGTAGGGAGTTTCAATTTGCGATGGCGAGAAACCCGATCGCGCACAAATCGCGCAACTCATTCGCCTCCTCGAACACGAACCATCTGAATTTAGCATCATCTATCGGCTCTGTTTTGCATTTCCCAATCAACTCTGGGGCTGTTTTGGACCCATAACCTTTCTCCATTTCGTGATTGTTCTGCAGTTTGTGGCAACCGTTCTTCCTTCCGTCAGTTCCGTGAATGCCTGTTTGGCACTTTCAATGAAGGCTTCTGTAATCCAATCTGTGATGATATGTAAGAAATAAAGCTGCTCGCTTTTGCAGAACAGTGATGGAATAGGACTGGACTATAAAGGCCCCGATAGAATGCCTCAGAGCAGTACGGTAAAGAGGAGCCAGAGACTTTCGAAGACACTATTTCTATTCGATACAATATTTTTGGAACAACCCAAGCTTTAAGGTTGTTTGGTGTGAAATATTTTACATTTCCCTGATATCCCGTTTTAGTTGTCCATTTTTGTAGGCCATTGATTCCGGACTGAAGTTCTTTCCTCTACATTCGGTTGCAGATTTGGACATCGCTACTAAACCGGGGTAAGAATGCTTCAGACAAACGGCGAGTAGCAGCAAATGAATTATCTCGATTATCTAAGCGTCGAAGGAGAAACGTTCTCTTTCGCTACACGCATCCAAATCCCGATGTAAATTGAAGTGTTCGATGGCTTTTTCCATCACGAATCACATACCAAAATTCGGTTAATTTTCCGGAGGCCGTTTTCAAATGACAGCCCGTGGCGCGTTCTGCAGAAGGACTTTGACTCCGATTTTGAGTAACGAGTGTTGGTCGTACCTACGCAAATGGTCGTACCAAATTTGGTCTACTAGCCGCGCCCTATCCAACGAGGGATAGCAATGGATCCGGGAAGGGGGGAAAAACATTCCCACACCTGTGTGTAAAACGGTGAAAATTTCACACAAAATCACGTTTTTTGACTGGAAGAGTTGACCTGAGTGGTTCCTAGGAGGACACGCTTGTGAGACAAAAGTTGCACAACTTGTACCGACGCGTCTGTCGCTGCCTGATATAGCTTTGTATTAGCTTCCGTTCGAAATCAATTTGACGTTTTTCCTTCCTGCAGTATGGAACAGGGAGGGCGGGAGGAGGTGCAATACCCCACCGTCGGATAGTACTTGGCGAGAGCTTTCCATCGATGCCCCGCACGCACGCCCTTATATAAGCTCGCGTTCGAAAGCTATGCTCATGTACAGGTGGCCTATCAAAATTTGTGTTCGTGGATCGGCGTCGGCAGTGGAAAACATCCCCACAATGTACGTTTGAAGTTGATGCTGTCCGGCGAGAAAGAGTGGAAAATCGCAATCATTGCAAACTCGAAAATTAACTCGTTTTATATAGGCATTTGTACATTTCAATTTATTCCAATGCTATACGTGTATTTTTACATGGCCTCAATCTTACACTAAAATACAATAAATACATATTTATTTCCCTTCAACCCCCATAGCATCAAATGTACGTGTAGCTTCGTTGAGCAAACGCTTGGTGTCCCACTGACCGTCCTCTTTGGTTAGGCCGCTGGTGAGTCTGACAACACCAGAGGCCAACATCCAGTGGCGCCACGAGGAGGCAGAGGATCGGATTTGGCCACCGTCCCAGCATCGGGCTGTTCCTTCACGGCGCCTTATACTGGGGTGACTTACACGTCACTTTACGAAAGCTGGAACGAAGAGAGAGAGAGAGAGAGAAGAAAAGAAATTAGGTGCTGGTTTAGCAGCCAAACCGGTTCCAATCGAAATGCAAATCGTGCTGCATGGAATGTTGGCGCAGCAGATTCCGGAACATCCGCTTCAGCTCGGTATAGTCCGGCGCGTCGCAGAATTCCATCTGCAACGCGTACTCGGTCAACCGCTGAAACTCAGCCGGCAGTCCTCTACACAGCTCGCTGGGCGTAATGCACAACTTCAGAAGCAGTGCCTCGTCCGGATCAAATCGCTCCTCGGTACCATACCACGGTAGGCCACCGCGGAGCAAAAACACCAGCATGTAGGCGAGCGACAAAATGTCATCTCGCCTGCTCGGTGTATACTCCAGATGAGCGAACACTGGTGCAAACTCGATCGTTCCGGCGAACGGGAAAAACGCATCCTGAGCTATGTGTTCCCCCGTGCGTGGGTGCCGATACGGCTCGGCAAGACCGAAGTCAATCATGTGCAGCGTCTTGCGGGTCGTTCCGCGACCCAGCAGGACATTGTCCGGCTTCAGGTCGCGGTGAACGTACCCCAGCTCGTGGAATGTTTCCAGCCTGTCGAGCAGTTGCAGCGCTAGCTGCGAAACCGTCTTCACACCGAAGCGTCCTCCGCACAAGTTCAGTAAGTCCTGCAGGGATGGCCCCAGGCGCTCCAAAACCAGCACGTCGCGTTTGCGATACGTACCGGCGTCGATGAGTCTGGGCCATCCACGGGCCTTCGGCAGCCGCGCATAGATCCGGCGCTCCGTGGCGAGCAGGAGCCGGTCCACCTCTTTGCTGGCCATTTTCATCACCACCGGCTGCTTGGAGCGGGCATGGCTGCCCACCAACACCGTGCCGCAGCCACCAGCATCGAATTCGCCTTCAATCCGATAGGTGGAGAGATTCACCACCATCAAGGACTCCGGCGAACTAGAATTGGGCGCACGTCCTTCTCTAATCGACATGTTCGATTCTCTTTGGCCACCTGCGAAATGTAACTGGAAGCAACAGCAGAATCAATTTTTCGCAAAAACACTCGAAAAAACCGTTAAAAGTGAGAGCGAGCGAAAACACGTCACCTTGCGTTTACTCGTAGTGAGGATATAACCTGATGCATAAGTGTGGTTTACATATATAGCCTTTGGTTGGGTGATGTTCACATGTGTACTACGATCGAAACAGCAACTTGACAGATTACGCATTTTCGGCTGGTAACCATCTAGTTACCTGTGGTGTGTGGGTTTTGGAAAACGCATCCAAGTGTTGTTACATTTCCAGGTCCGATTTTGGTTCATTTCGTCGTACCGGTGTCCTGGCCTGGCGTAGCCTGTGCGAGTTCTGTGCAGATCCTGTGTCGCGTCCTGTGTGCTTCTTTTATTGGGTTTTTCTTTTCTACGGTTTTTTTTTTTTTTTGTACGGGTAAAAGTGATGGTTTTCTGGGACAGTGGCGCTCAGCCGCCACCGTGCGTCTCCATGAGAATGCGTCAAAGTGGTGGACGCTTTTATCTCCGAAACAGGATCAACATCAAAGCATCAACCGGCGGCAGAATTTAAAAAAGAACTTATTACCCAGGCTGGATGGACGCAAGCCTTTAAAGTATGAATGCAAAAGTATTGAAAACCTCGCCCGGATTGGAACATAGAGAACTAAAAAAAAACATGAAATTTTTTTGTGAACATTAACATTTAATCGCGTAGCGAAAACGTTTCCTTTTTTTTGCAGGGAGAGTCTTCCAAACACGCGGATGTGTGCCTTTGATGGAAACGGTTTATTGCGCGGATTCTAATTACACCTCGTAAAATGGTACCCGTTTTTCGGTCGCGATGTCGAGATGCCGCCGAGATGAAGCGTGCGAATTTGCGAATTGCGATGGCGAGAAATCACCCGATCGCGCACGAATCGCGCAGCTCATTCGCCTCCTCGAACACGAACCAATGTCCCAATGTCCAGCGTCATCTATCGGCGAGATTTAGTACTATTCAGAACCGCTGCATCTTTTACTGTCAACCGAAGCTCTACGCAAGGTGGATGCAATCCGAGATCAGGTGAGGACAGATAGAGACGAAGACTAAGAAATCATTAATTTATTTGCTATTTTCACCTTTATTCCGCATCATCTACGAGACACATGGACACGCGAGGACAATTGCAGTAAGTGTTGCCTGATTTTGTATCTCTGATGTTTGTTCAATAAAATGAATAAATACAAAAATGCACTTGCCTATAAGCAAGAAAGAAAGTTTTCTGTTTGCTATACTTTTTGAAACCAACGGTGTGTAGCGGGTTTAAAATGACACCAAAGTCCCCCCAACTATGGCGACCCACCCAAGGTGGATTTAAAAATATCAGGTGGTGGACTCTAGTGCATTTTGACAATTCGTCACTTGCCGTAAGGTCCCCAGGATTCAAACTTTGTTTACATTAATTAAATTTGTTCATATAATTTATCTACCCCATTTTTTCGAATAAATATTCTTTAAAAATATATTTTGGACTTTGTGAGTTCTTATTTAACATTGAAACATACATTAAAGTGTGTTATTTTGTGTTATTCTGTGAATTTATTCTAGAATTCTTTGTGTTTTCGACATTTTTTATGATAAAAATTAAGAAATCATTATTTTTTTTTCAATTTTTACATTAATTCCTCATTATCTACGAGCCGCATGGCCGCAATTTACTTGAGATTAGAACTCATGCTAGCATGATTTTAAATTTCGTGCATAAACAAATCATCAAATCTTTTGTTAATATATTACGTTTTTTCGATAAAATCAATAGACACACTAAAATGCACATAATAACAAAGAAATCTGTTATATTTGCTAAGCTTTGTGTGCGGAAACCAATGGTCAACGGTTCTAAAATGACGTAAAGTCCCTCAACTATGGCGACCCCCCAAAGGCCCTAATCCACCACCTGATATTTTTAATCCACCTTGGACCCACCACCGGGTAAAGGGCCTTTTCCAGCACCTGATATTTTGAATCCACCTTGGCAACGCACCCCATCCCGTGCTACAACGGGTTCAACAACTGTCATCGTTTTTTCCCGATTCACTTTACACTTTCCGTGCTCAGATGCGCTTTCCGTGCTCAGATGCGCTTTCCGTGCGCGGCCGTGTAGCGGTGGAGTAATTGCGCGATGGGTGTTGTGGATCGTACGTACTGCTGCTGCCGCTGGAATTGTCGTAAGGATGGCTGCTACCGGTGGCATTCGGCCGTCATAGCAGCTGCTCATAGACACCGCTGTGCTGCTGCAGGATGCCCTGGTCCTGGTACGTCGACGTTGCCTTTCCCGCTGCTTGTGTGTTTGGTGGTGCATACTATCTCACCACCCGGTATCGTCACTCGCCTGGTGGTGTTTCCCTTTTGTGTCCCGTAAACAGCCCATCCCAACATCGTCCTCACCGCAATCGATCACCCAGATTGAGGCTCCAGCGGTGGAAGTAGTAGGAGCACATTCTCCAAGCCGATTGGGATTTTCCAAGCCTGGTTCTCGGTGTACCATCCTTCTGATGTTCCGCTGGCCGATCCTGTAAGTAATCATTCGAACTTGTCAGTGTGGGATAATGAATATTTTGTTGTGGCAAACTTAGCTGTTGAAACCGTCGCCGTGAACGACCGCTCTCCCCCGCGTGCGGCAGTCTCCAGGCTCCAGGTCAAACGTGAAGCTGAAACGTCTCCTTGCGTTTCACGTTGGCCGTCCACTGCAACTCAAGTGGGGGCCCGGCTGGCCCTTCAATCTGATACTCGCTGCTAGGGTAACTTCAGCGTCAATGATGATCCTTCATCCAGAAATTGCGTGCGTGTCTCGCACTCGCTTGTTCAACGCTTGCACAACCCGGTACACGACACAGGAGAATCTCGATCGACAAGGCTTTGTTACGTGGTTTGCGGCACAGCTTCATCTGCGTTACAGTCTCAACACGTTCCATGGGAGACATGCGCTTCGCATCATTCTCTTAGCGTATGATCCGTGTTCGATCCAACGAAGGTAGGGAGTTTCAATTTGCGATGGCGAGAAACCCGATCGCGCACAAATCGCGCAACTCATTCGCCTCCTCGAACACGAACCATCTGAATTTAGCATCATCTATCGGCTCTGTTTTGCATTTCCCAATCAACTCTGGGGCTGTTTTGGACCCATAACCTTTCTCCATTTCGTGATTGTTCTGCAGTTTGTGGCAACCGTTCTTCCTTCCGTCAGTTCCGTGAATGCCTGTTTGGCACTTTCAATGAAGGCTTCTGTAATCCAATCTGTGATGATATGTAAGAAATAAAGCTGCTCGCTTTTGCAGAACAGTGATGGAATAGGACTGGACTATAAAGGCCCCGATAGAATGCCTCAGAGCAGTACGGTAAAGAGGAGCCAGAGACTTTCGAAGACACTATTTCTATTCGATACAATATTTTTGGAACAACCCAAGCTTTAAGGTTGTTTGGTGTGAAATATTTTACATTTCCCTGATATCCCGTTTTAGTTGTCCATTTTTGTAGGCCATTGATTCCGGACTGAAGTTCTTTCCTCTACATTCGGTTGCAGATTTGGACATCGCTACTAAACCGGGGTAAGAATGCTTCAGACAAACGGCGAGTAGCAGCAAATGAATTATCTCGATTATCTAAGCGTCGAAGGAGAAACGTTCTCTTTCGCTACACGCATCCAAATCCCGATGTAAATTGAAGTGTTCGATGGCTTTTTCCATCACGAATCACATACCAAAATTCGGTTAATTTTCCGGAGGCCGTTTTCAAATGACAGCCCGTGGCGCGTTCTGCAGAAGGACTTTGACTCCGATTTTGAGTAACGAGTGTTGGTCGTACCTACGCAAATGGTCGTACCAAATTTGGTCTACTAGCCGCGCCCTATCCAACGAGGGATAGCAATGGATCCGGGAAGGGGGGAAAAACATTCCCACACCTGTGTGTAAAACGGTGAAAATTTCACACAAAATCACGTTTTTTGACTGGAAGAGTTGACCTGAGTGGTTCCTAGGAGGACACGCTTGTGAGACAAAAGTTGCACAACTTGTACCGACGCGTCTGTCGCTGCCTGATATAGCTTTGTATTAGCTTCCGTTCGAAATCAATTTGACGTTTTTCCTTCCTGCAGTATGGAACAGGGAGGGCGGGAGGAGGTGCAATACCCCACCGTCGGATAGTACTTGGCGAGAGCTTTCCATCGATGCCCCGCACGCACGCCCTTATATAAGCTCGCGTTCGAAAGCTATGCTCATGTACAGGTGGCCTATCAAAATTTGTGTTCGTGGATCGGCGTCGGCAGTGGAAAACATCCCCACTATGTACGTTTGAAGTTGATGCTATCCGGCGAGAAAGAGTGGAAAATTGCAATCATTGCAAACTCGAAAATTAACTCGTTTTATATAGGCATTTGTACATTTCAATTTATTCCAATGCTATACGTGTATTTTTACATGGCCTCAATCTTACACTAAAATACAATAAATACATATTTATTTCCCTTCAACCCCCATAGCATCAAATGTACGTGTAGCTTCGTTGAGCAAACGCTTGGTGTCCCACTGACCGTCCTCTTTGGTTAGGCCGCTGGTGAGTCTGACAACACCAGAGGCCAACATCCAGTGGCGCCACGAGGAGGCAGAGGATCGGATTTGGCCACCGTCCCAGCATCGGGCTGTTCCTTCACGGCGCCTTATACTGGGGTGACTTACACGTCACTTTACGAAAGCTGGAACGAAGAGAGAGAGAGAGAGAGAAGAAAAGAAATTAGGTGCTGGTTTAGCAGCCAAACCGGTTCCAATCGAAATGCAAATCGTGCTGCATGGAATGTTGGCGCAGCAGATTCCGGAACATCCGCTTCAGCTCGGTATAGTCCGGCGCGTCGCAGAATTCCATCTGCAACGCGTACTCGGTCAACCGCTGAAACTCAGCCGGCAGTCCTCTACACAGCTCGCTGGGCGTAATGCACAACTTCAGAAGCAGTGCCTCGTCCGGATCAAATCGCTCCTCGGTACCATACCACGGTAGGCCACCGCGGAGCAAAAACACCAGCATGTAGGCGAGCGACAAAATGTCATCTCGCCTGCTCGGTGTATACTCCAGATGAGCGAACACTGGTGCAAACTCGATCGTTCCGGCGAACGGGAAAAACGCATCCTGCGCTATGTGTTCCCCCGTGCGTGGGTGCCGATACGGCTCGGCAAGACCGAAGTCAATCATGTGCAGCGTCTTGCGGGTCGTTCCGCGACCCAGCAGGACATTATCCGGCTTCAGGTCGCGGTGAACGTACCCCAGCTCGTGGAATGTTTCCAGCCTGTCGAGCAGTTGCAGCGCTAGCTGCGAAACCGTCTTCAGACCGAAGCGTCCTCCGCACAAGTTCAGTAAGTCCTGCAGGGATGGCCCCAGGCGCTCCAAAACCAGCACGTCGCGTTTGCGATACGTACCGGCGTCGATGAGTCTGGGCCATCCACGGGCCTTCGGCAGCCGCGCATAGATCCGGCGCTCCGTGGCGAACAGGAGCCGGTCCACCTCTTTGCTGGCCATTTTCATCACCACCGGCTGCTTGGAGCGGGCATGGCTGCCCACCAACACCGTGCCGCAGCCACCAGCATCGAATTCGCCTTCAATCCGATAGGTGGAGAGATTCACCACCATCAAGGACTCCGGCGAACTAGAATTGGGCGCACGTCCTTCTCTAATCGACATGTTCGATTCTCTTTGGCCACCTGCGAAATGTAACTGGAAGCAACAGCAGAATCAATTTTTCGCAAAAACACTCGAAAAAACCGTTAAAAGTGAGAGCGAGCGAAAACACGTCACCTTGCGTTTACTCGTAGTGAGGATATAACCTGATGCATAAGTGTGGTTTACATATATAGCCTTTGGTTGGGTGATGTTCACATGTGTACTACGATCGAAACAGCAACTTGACAGATTACGCATTTTCGGCTGGTAACCATCTAGTTACCTGTGGTGTGTGGGTTTTGGAAAACGCATCCAAGTGTTGTTACATTTCCAGGTCCGATTTTGGTTCATTTCGTCGTACCGGTGTCCTGGCCTGGCGTAGCCTGTGCGAGTTCTGTGCAGATCCTGTGTCGCGTCCTGTGTGCTTCTTTTATTGGGTTTTTCTTTTCTACGGTTTTTTTTTTTTTTTTGTACGGGTAAAAGTGATGGTTTTCTGGGACAGTGGCGCTCAGCCGCCACCGTGCGTCTCCATGAGAATGCGTCAAAGTGGTGGACGCTTTTATCTCCGAAACAGGATCAACATCAAAGCATCAACCGGCGGCAGAATTTAAAAAAGAACTTATTACCCAGGCTGGATGGACGCAAGCCTTTAAAGTATGAATGCAAAAGTATTGAAAACCTCGCCCGGATTGGAACATAGAGAACTAAAAAAAAACATGAAATTTTTTTGTGAACATTAACATTTAATCGCGTAGCGAAAACGTTTCCTTTTTTTTGCAGGGAGAGTCTTCCAAACACGCGGATGTGTGCCTTTGATGGAAACGGTTTATTGCGCGGATTCTAATTACACCTCGTAAAATGGTACCCGTTTTTCGGTCGCGATGTCGAGATGCCGCCGAGATGAAGCGTGCGAATTTGCGAATTGCGATGGCGAGAAATCACCCGATCGCGCACGAATCGCGCAGCTCATTCGCCTCCTCGAACACGAACCAATGTCCCAATGTCCAGCGTCATCTATCGGCGAGATTTAGTACTATTCAGAACCGCTGCATCTTTTACTGTCAACCGAAGCTCTACGCAAGGTGGATGCAATCCGAGATCAGGTGAGGACAGATAGAGACGAAGACTAAGAAATCATTAATTTATTTGCTATTTTCACCTTTATTCCGCATCATCTACGAGACACATGGACACGCGAGGACAATTGCAGTAAGTGTTGCCTGATTTTGTATCTCTGATGTTTGTTCAATAAAATGAATAAATACAAAAATGCACTTGCCTATAAGCAAGAAAGAAAGTTTTCTGTTTGCTATACTTTTTGAAACCAACGGTGTGTAGCGGGTTTAAAATGACACCAAAGTCCCCCCAACTATGGCGACCCACCCAAGGTGGATTTAAAAATATCAGGTGGTGGACTCTAGTGCATTTTGACAATTCGTCACTTGCCGTAAGGTCCCCAGGTTTCAAACTTTGTTTACATTAATTAAATTTGTTCATATAATTTATCTACCCCATTTTTTCGAATAAATATTCTTTAAAAATATATTTTGGACTTTGTGAGTTCTTATTTAACATTGAAACATACATTAAAGTGTGTTATTTTGTGTTATTCTGTGAATTTATTCTAGAATTCTTTGTGTTTTCGACATTTTTTATGATAAAAATTAAGAAATCATTATTTTTTTTTTTCAATTTTTACATTAATTCCTCATTATCTACGAGCCGCATGGCCGCAATTTACTTGAGATTAGAACTCATGCTAGCATGATTTTAAATTTCGTGCATAAACAAATCATCAAATCTTTTGTTAATATATTACGTTTTTTCGATAAAATCAATAGACACACTAAAATGCACATAATAACAAAGAAATCTGTTATATTTGCTAAGCTTTGTGTGCGGAAACCAATGGTCAACGGTTCTAAAATGACGTAAAGTCCCTCAACTATGGCGACCCCCCAAAGGCCCTAATCCACCACCTGATATTTTGAATCCACCTTGGACCCACCACCGGGTAAAGGGCCTTTTCCAGCACCTGATATTTTGAATCCACCTTGGCAACGCACCCCATCCCGTGCTACAACGGGTTCAACAACTGTCATCGTTTTTTCCCGATTTACACTTTACACTTTCCGTGCTCAGATGCGCTTTCCGTGCGCGGCCGTGTAGCGGTGGAGTAATTGCGCGATGGGTGTTGTGGATCGTACGTACTGCTGCTGCCGCTGGAATTGTCGTAAGGATGGCTGCTACCGGTGGCATTCGGCCGTCATAGCAGCTGCTCATAGACACCGCTGTGCTGCTGCAGGATGCCCTGGTCCTGGTACGTCGACGTTGCCTTTCCCGCTGCTTGTGTGTTTGGTGGTGCATACTATCTCACCACCCGGTATCGTCACTCGCCTGATGGTGTTTCCCTTTTGTGTCCCGTAAACAGCCCATCCCAACATCGTCCTCACCGCAATCGATCACCCAGATTGAGGCTCCAGCGGTGGAAGTAGTAGGAGCACATTCTCCAAGCCGATTGGGATTTTCCAAGCCTGGTTCTCGGTGTACCATCCTTCTGATGTTCCGCTGGCCGATCCTGTAAGTAATCATTCGAACTTGTCAGTGTGGGATAATGAATATTTTGTTGTGGCAAACTTAGCTGTTGAAACCGTCGCCGTGAACGACCGCTCTCCCCCGCGTGCGGCAATCTCCAGGCTCCAGGTCAAACGTGAAGCTGAAACGTCTCCTTGCGTTTCACGTTGGCCGTCCACTGCAACTCAAGTGGGGGCCCGGCTGGCCCTTCAATCTGATACTCGCTGCTAGGGTAACTTCAGCGTCAATGATGATCCTTCATCCAGAAATTGCGTGCGTGTCTCGCACTCGCTTGTTCAACGCTTGCACAACCCGGTACACGACACAGGAGAATCTCGATCGACAAGGCTTTGTTACGTGGTTTGCGGCACAGCTTCATCTGCGTTACAGTCTCAACACGTTCCATGGGAGACATGCGCTTCGCATCATTCTCTTAGCGTATGATCCGTGTTCGATCCAACGAAGGTAGGGAGTTTCAATTTGCGATGGCGAGAAACCCGATCGCGCACAAATCGCGCAACTCATTCGCCTCCTCGAACACGAACCATCTGAATTTAGCATCATCTATCGGCTCTGTTTTGCATTTCCCAATCAACTCTGGGGCTGTTTTGGACCCATAACCTTTCTCCATTTCGTGATTGTTCTGCAGTTTGTGGCAACCGTTCTTCCTTCCGTCAGTTCCGTGAATGCCTGTTTGGCACTTTCAATGAAGGCTTCTGTAATCCAATCTGTGATGATATGTAAGAAATAAAGCTGCTCGCTTTTGCAGAACAGTGATGGAATAGGACTGGACTATAAAGGCCCCGATAGAATGCCTCAGAGCAGTACGGTAAAGAGGAGCCAGAGACTTTCGAAGACACTATTTCTATTCGATACAATATTTTTGGAACAACCCAAGCTTTAAGGTTGTTTGGTGTGAAATATTTTACATTTCCCTGATATCCCGTTTTAGTTGTCCATTTTTGTAGGCCATTGATTCCGGACTGAAGTTCTTTCCTCTACATTCGGTTGCAGATTTGGACATCGCTACTAAACCGGGGTAAGAATGCTTCAGACAAACGGCGAGTAGCAGCAAATGAATTATCTCGATTATCTAAGCGTCGAAGGAGAAACGTTCTCTTTCGCTACACGCATCCAAATCCCGATGTAAATTGAAGTGTTCGATGGCTTTTTCCATCACGAATCACATACCAAAATTCGGTTAATTTTCCGGAGGCCGTTTTCAAATGACAGCCCGTGGCGCGTTCTGCAGAAGGACTTTGACTCCGATTTTGAGTAACGAGTGTTGGTCGTACCTACGCAAATGGTCGTACCAAATTTGGTCTACTAGCCGCGCCCTATCCAACGAGGGATAGCAATGGATCCGGGAAGGGGGGAAAAACATTCCCACACCTGTGTGTAAAACGGTGAAAATTTCACACAAAATCACGTTTTTTGACTGGAAGAGTTGACCTGAGTGGTTCCTAGGAGGACACGCTTGTGAGACAAAAGTTGCACAACTTGTACCGACGCGTCTGTCGCTGCCTGATATAGCTTTGTATTAGCTTCCGTTCGAAATCAATTTGACGTTTTTCCTTCCTGCAGTATGGAACAGGGAGGGCGGGAGGAGGTGCAATACCCCACCGTCGGATAGTACTTGGCGAGAGCTTTCCATCGATGCCCCGCACGCACGCCCTTATATAAGCTCGCGTTCGAAAGCTATGCTCATGTACAGGTGGCCTATCAAAATTTGTGTTCGTGGATCGGCGTCGGCAGTGGAAAACATCCCCACAATGTACGTTTGAAGTTGATGCTGTCCGGCGAGAAAGAGTGGAAAATCGCAATCATTGCAAACTCGAAAATTAACTCGTTTTATATAGGCATTTGTACATTTCAATTTATTCCAATGCTATACGTGTATTTTTACATGGCCTCAATCTTACACTAAAATACAATAAATACATATTTATTTCCCTTCAACCCCCATAGCATCAAATGTACGTGTAGCTTCGTTGAGCAAACGCTTGGTGTCCCACTGACCGTCCTCTTTGGTTAGGCCGCTGGTGAGTCTGACAACACCAGAGGCCAACATCCAGTGGCGCCACGAGGAGGCAGAGGATCGGATTTGGCCACCGTCCCAGCATCGGGCTGTTCCTTCACGGCGCCTTATACTGGGGTGACTTACACGTCACTTTACGAAAGCTGGAACGAAGAGAGAGAGAGAGAGAGAAGAAAAGAAATTAGGTGCTGGTTTAGCAGCCAAACCGGTTCCAATCGAAATGCAAATCGTGCTGCATGGAATGTTGGCGCAGCAGATTCCGGAACATCCGCTTCAGCTCGGTATAGTCCGGCGCGTCGCAGAATTCCATCTGCAACGCGTACTCGGTCAACCGCTGAAACTCAGCCGGCAGTCCTCTACACAGCTCGCTGGGCGTAATGCACAACTTCAGAAGCAGTGCCTCGTCCGGATCAAATCGCTCCTCGGTACCATACCACGGTAGGCCACCGCGGAGCAAAAACACCAGCATGTAGGCGAGCGACAAAATGTCATCTCGCCTGCTCGGTGTATACTCCAGATGAGCGAACACTGGTGCAAACTCGATCGTTCCGGCGAACGGGAAAAACGCATCCTGAGCTATGTGTTCCCCCGTGCGTGGGTGCCGATACGGCTCGGCAAGACCGAAGTCAATCATGTGCAGCGTCTTGCGGGTCGTTCCGCGACCCAGCAGGACATTGTCCGGCTTCAGGTCGCGGTGAACGTACCCCAGCTCGTGGAATGTTTCCAGCCTGTCGAGCAGTTGCAGCGCTAGCTGCGAAACCGTCTTCAGACCGAAGCGTCCTCCGCACAAGTTCAGTAAGTCCTGCAGGGATGGCCCCAGGCGCTCCAAAACCAGCACGTCGCGTTTGCGATACGTACCGGCGTCGATGAGTCTGGGCCATCCACGGGCCTTCGGCAGCCGCGCATAGATCCGGCGCTCCGTGGCGAGCAGGAGCCGGTCCACCTCTTTGCTGGCCATTTTCATCACCACCGGCTGCTTGGAGCGGGCATGGCTGCCCACCAACACCGTGCCGCAGCCACCAGCATCGAATTCGCCTTCAATCCGATAGGTGGAGAGATTCACCACCATCAAGGACTCCGGCGAACTAGAATTGGGCGCACGTCCTTCTCTAATCGACATGTTCGATTCTCTTTGGCCACCTGCGAAATGTAACTGGAAGCAACAGCAGAATCAATTTTTCGCAAAAACACTCGAAAAAACCGTTAAAAGTGAGAGCGAGCGAAAACACGTCACCTTGCGTTTACTCGTAGTGAGGATATAACCTGATGCATAAGTGTGGTTTACATATATAGCCTTTGGTTGGGTGATGTTCACATGTGTACTACGATCGAAACAGCAACTTGACAGATTACGCATTTTCGGCTGGTAACCATCTAGTTACCTGTGGTGTGTGGGTTTTGGAAAACGCATCCAAGTGTTGTTACATTTCCAGGTCCGATTTTGGTTCATTTCGTCGTACCGGTGTCCTGGCCTGGCGTAGCCTGTGCGAGTTCTGTGCAGATCCTGTGTCGCGTCCTGTGTGCTTCTTTTATTGGGTTTTTCTTTTCTACGGTTTTTTTTTTTTTTTTGTACGGGTAAAAGTGATGGTTTTCTGGGACAGTGGCGCTCAGCCGCCACCGTGCGTCTCCATGAGAATGCGTCAAAGTGGTGGACGCTTTTATCTCCGAAACAGGATCAACATCAAAGCATCAACCGGCGGCAGAATTTAAAAAAGAACTTATTACCCAGGCTGGATGGACGCAAGCCTTTAAAGTATGAATGCAAAAGTATTGAAAACCTCGCCCGGATTGGAACATAGAGAACTAAAAAAAAAACATGAAATTTTTTTGTGAACATTAACATTTAATCGCGTAGCGAAAACGTTTCCTTTTTTTTGCAGGGAGAGTCTTCCAAACACGCGGATGTGTGCCTTTGATGGAAACGGTTTATTGCGCGGATTCTAATTACACCTCGTAAAATGGTACCCGTTTTTCGGTCGCGATGTCGAGATGCCGCCGAGATGAAGCGTGCGAATTTGCGAATTGCGATGGCGAGAAATCACCCGATCGCGCACGAATCGCGCAGCTCATTCGCCTCCTCGAACACGAACCAATGTCCCAATGTCCAGCGTCATCTATCGGCGAGATTTAGTACTATTCAGAACCGCTGCATCTTTTACTGTCAACCGAAGCTCTACGCAAGGTGGATGCAATCCGAGATCAGGTGAGGACAGATAGAGACGAAGACTAAGAAATCATTAATTTATTTGCTATTTTCACCTTTATTCCGCATCATCTACGAGACACATGGACACGCGAGGACAATTGCAGTAAGTGTTGCCTGATTTTGTATCTCTGATGTTTGTTCAATAAAATGAATAAATACAAAAATGCACTTGCCTATAAGCAAGAAAGAAAGTTTTCTGTTTGCTATACTTTTTGAAACCAACGGTGTGTAGCGGGTTTAAAATGACACCAAAGTCCCCCCAACTATGGCGACCCACCCAAGGTGGATTTAAAAATATCAGGTGGTGGACTCTAGTGCATTTTGACAATTCGTCACTTGCCGTAAGGTCCCCAGGATTCAAACTTGTTTACATTAATTAAATTTGTTCATATAATTTATCTACCCCATTTTTTCGAATAAATATTCTTTAAAAATATATTTTGGACTTTGTGAGTTCTTATTTAACATTGAAACATACATTAAAGTGTGTTATTTTGTGTTATTCTGTGAATTTATTCTAGAATTCTTTGTGTTTTCGACATTTTTTATGATAAAAATTAAGAAATCATTATTTTTTTTTTTCAATTTTTACATTAATTCCTCATTATCTACGAGCCGCATGGCCGCAATTTACTTGAGATTAGAACTCATGCTAGCATGATTTTAAATTTCGTGCATAAACAAATCATCAAATCTTTTGTTAATATATTACGTTTTTTCGATAAAATCAATAGACACACTAAAATGCACATAATAACAAAGAAATCTGTTATATTTGCTAAGCTTTGTGTGCGGAAACCAATGGTCAACGGTTCTAAAATGACGTAAAGTCCCTCAACTATGGCGACCCCCCAAAGGCCCTAATCCACCACCTGATATTTTTAATCCACCTTGGACCCACCACCGGGTAAAGGGCCTTTTCCAGCACCTGATATTTTGAATCCACCTTGGCAACGCACCCCATCCCGTGCTACAACGGGTTCAACAACTGTCATCGTTTTTTCCCGATTTACACTTTACACTTTCCGTGCTCAGATGCGCTTTCCGTGCGCGGCCGTGTAGCGGTGGAGTAATTGCGCGATGGGTGTTGTGGATCGTACGTACTGCTGCTGCCGCTGGAATTGTCGTAAGGATGGCTGCTACCGGTGGCATTCGGCCGTCATAGCAGCTGCTCATAGACACCGCTGTGCTGCTGCAGGATGCCCTGGTCCTGGTACGTCGACGTTGCCTTTCCCGCTGCTTGTGTGTTTGGTGGTGCATACTATCTCACCACCCGGTATCGTCACTCGCCTGGTGGTGTTTCCCTTTTGTGTCCCGTAAACAGCCCATCCCAACATCGTCCTCACCGCAATCGATCACCCAGATTGAGGCTCCAGCGGTGGAAGTAGTAGGAGCACATTCTCCAAGCCGATTGGGATTTTCCAAGCCTGGTTCTCGGTGTACCATCCTTCTGATGTTCCGCTGGCCGATCCTGTAAGTAATCATTCGAACTTGTCAGTGTGGGATAATGAATATTTTGTTGTGGCAAACTTAGCTGTTGAAACCGTCGCCGTGAACGACCGCTCTCCCCCGCGTGCGGCAATCTCCAGGCTCCAGGTCAAACGTGAAGCTGAAACGTCTCCTTGCGTTTCACGTTGGCCGTCCACTGCAACTCAAGTGGGGGCCCGGCTGGCCCTTCAATCTGATACTCGCTGCTAGGGTAACTTCAGCGTCAATGATGATCCTTCATCCAGAAATTGCGTGCGTGTCTCGCACTCGCTTGTTCAACGCTTGCACAACCCGGTACACGACACAGGAGAATCTCGATCGACAAGGCTTTGTTACGTGGTTTGCGGCACAGCTTCATCTGCGTTACAGTCTCAACACGTTCCATGGGAGACATGCGCTTCGCATCATTCTCTTAGCGTATGATCCGTGTTCGATCCAACGAAGGTAGGGAGTTTCAATTTGCGATGGCGAGAAACCCGATCGCGCACAAATCGCGCAACTCATTCGCCTCCTCGAACACGAACCATCTGAATTTAGCATCATCTATCGGCTCTGTTTTGCATTTCCCAATCAACTCTGGGGCTGTTTTGGACCCATAACCTTTCTCCATTTCGTGATTGTTCTGCAGTTTGTGGCAACCGTTCTTCCTTCCGTCAGTTCCGTGAATGCCTGTTTGGCACTTTCAATGAAGGCTTCTGTAATCCAATCTGTGATGATATGTAAGAAATAAAGCTGCCCGCTTTTGCAGAAAAGTGATGGAATAGGACTGGACTATAAAGGCCCCGATAGAATGCCTCAGAGCAGTACGGTAAAGAGGAGCCAGAGACTTTCGAAGACACTATTTCTATTCGATACAATATTTTTGGAACAACCCAAGCTTTAAGGTTGTTTGGTGTGAAATATTTTACATTTCCCTGATATCCCGTTTTAGTTGTCCATTTTTGTAGGCCATTGATTCCGGACTGAAGTTCTTTCCTCTACATTCGGTTGCAGATTTGGACATCGCTACTAAACCGGGGTAAGAATGCTTCAGACAAACGGCGAGTAGCAGCAAATGAATTATCTCGATTATCTAAGCGTCGAAGGAGAAACGTTCTCTTTCGCTACACGCATCCAAATCCCGATGTAAATTGAAGTGTTCGATGGCTTTTTCCATCACGAATCACATACCAAAATTCGGTTAATTTTCCGGAGGCCGTTTTCAAATGACAGCCCGTGGCGCGTTCTGCAGAAGGACTTTGACTCCGATTTTGAGTAACGAGTGTTGGTCGTACCTACGCAAATGGTCGTACCAAATTTGGTCTACTAGCCGCGCCCTATCCAACGAGGGATAGCAATGGATCCGGGAAGGGGGGAAAAACATTCCCACACCTGTGTGTAAAACGGTGAAAATTTCACACAAAATCACGTTTTTTGACTGGAAGAGTTGACCTGAGTGGTTCCTAGGAGGACACGCTTGTGAGACAAAAGTTGCACAACTTGTACCGACGCGTCTGTCGCTGCCTGATATAGCTTTGTATTAGCTTCCGTTCGAAATCAATTTGACGTTTTTCCTTCCTGCAGTATGGAACAGGGAGGGCGGGAGGAGGTGCAATACCCCACCGTCGGATAGTACTTGGCGAGAGCTTTCCATCGATGCCCCGCACGCACGCCCTTATATAAGCTCGCGTTCGAAAGCTATGCTCATGTACAGGTGGCCTATCAAAATTTGTGTTCGTGGATCGGCGTCGGCAGTGGAAAACATCCCCACAATGTACGTTTGAAGTTGATGCTGTCCGGCGAGAAAGAGTGGAAAATCGCAATCATTGCAAACTCGAAAATTAACTCGTTTTATATAGGCATTTGTACATTTCAATTTATTCCAATGCTATACGTGTATTTTTACATGGCCTCAATCTTACACTAAAATACAATAAATACATATTTATTTCCCTTCAACCCCCATAGCATCAAATGTACGTGTAGCTTCGTTGAGCAAACGCTTGGTGTCCCACTGACCGTCCTCTTTGGTTAGGCCGCTGGTGAGTCTGACAACACCAGAGGCCAACATCCAGTGGCGCCACGAGGAGGCAGAGGATCGGATTTGGCCACCGTCCCAGCATCGGGCTGTTCCTTCACGGCGCCTTATACTGGGGTGACTTACACGTCACTTTACGAAAGCTGGAACGAAGAGAGAGAGAGAGAGAGAAGAAAAGAAATTAGGTGCTGGTTTAGCAGCCAAACCGGTTCCAATCGAAATGCAAATCGTGCTGCATGGAATGTTGGCGCAGCAGATTCCGGAACATCCGCTTCAGCTCGGTATAGTCCGGCGCGTCGCAGAATTCCATCTGCAACGCGTACTCGGTCAACCGCTGAAACTCAGCCGGCAGTCCTCTACACAGCTCGCTGGGCGTAATGCACAACTTCAGAAGCAGTGCCTCGTCCGGATCAAATCGCTCCTCGGTACCATACCACGGTAGGCCACCGCGGAGCAAAAACACCAGCATGTAGGCGAGCGACAAAATGTCATCTCGCCTGCTCGGTGTATACTCCAGATGAGCGAACACTGGTGCAAACTCGATCGTTCCGGCGAACGGGAAAAACGCATCCTGCGCTATGTGTTCCCCCGTGCGTGGGTGCCGATACGGCTCGGCAAGACCGAAGTCAATCATGTGCAGCGTCTTGCGGGTCGTTCCGCGACCCAGCAGGACATTGTCCGGCTTCAGGTCGCGGTGAACGTACCCCAGCTCGTGGAATGTTTCCAGCCTGTCGAGCAGTTGCAGCGCTAGCTGCGAAACCGTCTTCAGACCGAAGCGTCCTCCGCACAAGTTCAGTAAGTCCTGCAGGGATGGCCCCAGGCGCTCCAAAACCAGCACGTCGCGTTTGCGATACGTACCGGCGTCGATGAGTCTGGGCCATCCACGGGCCTTCGGCAGCCGCGCATAGATCCGGCGCTCCGTGGCGAGCAGGAGCCGGTCCACCTCTTTGCTGGCCATTTTCATCACCACCGGCTGCTTGGAGCGGGCATGGCTGCCCACCAACACCGTGCCGCAGCCACCAGCATCGAATTCGCCTTCAATCCGATAGGTGGAGAGATTCACCACCATCAAGGACTCCGGCGAACTAGAATTGGGCGCACGTCCTTCTCTAATCGACATGTTCGATTCTCTTTGGCCACCTGCGAAATGTAACTGGAAGCAACAGCAGAATCAATTTTTCGCAAAAACACTCGAAAAAACCGTTAAAAGTGAGAGCGAGCGAAAACACGTCACCTTGCGTTTACTCGTAGTGAGGATATAACCTGATGCATAAGTGTGGTTTACATATATAGCCTTTGGTTGGGTGATGTTCACATGTGTACTACGATCGAAACAGCAACTTGACAGATTACGCATTTTCGGCTGGTAACCATCTAGTTACCTGTGGTGTGTGGGTTTTGGAAAACGCATCCAAGTGTTGTTACATTTCCAGGTCCGATTTTGGTTCATTTCGTCGTACCGGTGTCCTGGCCTGGCGTAGCCTGTGCGAGTTCTGTGCAGATCCTGTGTCGCGTCCTGTGTGCTTCTTTTATTGGGTTTTTCTTTTCTACGGTTTTTTTTTTTTTTTTTTTTTTTGTACGGGTAAAAGTGATGGTTTTCTGGGACAGTGGCGCTCAGCCGCCACCGTGCGTCTCCATGAGAATGCGTCAAAGTGGTGGACGCTTTTATCTCCGAAACAGGATCAACATCAAAGCATCAACCGGCGGCAGAATTTAAAAAAGAACTTATTACCCAGGCTGGATGGACGCAAGCCTTTAAAGTATGAATGCAAAAGTATTGAAAACCTCGCCCGGATTGGAACATAGAGAACTAAAAAAAAACATGAAATTTTTTTGTGAACATTAACATTTAATCGCGTAGCGAAAACGTTTCCTTTTTTTTGCAGGGAGAGTCTTCCAAACACGCGGATGTGTGCCTTTGATGGAAACGGTTTATTGCGCGGATTCTAATTACACCTCGTAAAATGGTACCCGTTTTTCGGTCGCGATGTCGAGATGCCGCCGAGATGAAGCGTGCGAATTTGCGAATTGCGATGGCGAGAAATCACCCGATCGCGCACGAATCGCGCAGCTCATTCGCCTCCTCGAACACGAACCAATGTCCCAATGTCCAGCGTCATCTATCGGCGAGATTTAGTACTATTCAGAACCGCTGCATCTTTTACTGTCAACCGAAGCTCTACGCAAGGTGGATGCAATCCGAGATCAGGTGAGGACAGATAGAGACGAAGACTAAGAAATCATTAATTTATTTGCTATTTTCACCTTTATTCCGCATCATCTACGAGACACATGGACACGCGAGGACAATTGCAGTAAGTGTTGCCTGATTTTGTATCTCTGATGTTTGTTCAATAAAATGAATAAATACAAAAATGCACTTGCCTATAAGCAAGAAAGAAAGTTTTCTGTTTGCTATACTTTTTGAAACCAACGGTGTGTAGCGGGTTTAAAATGACACCAAAGTCCCCCCAACTATGGCGACCCACCCAAGGTGGATTTAAAAATATCAGGTGGTGGACTCTAGTGCATTTTGACAATTCGTCACTTGCCGTAAGGTCCCCAGGTTTCAAACTTTGTTTACATTAATTAAATTTGTTCATATTGTTGGTTGAAGCGAACTGTCATTGTAGGTTAGTTGGGTCGAACTGTCATTTGACAGATGTTGGGTATTGTCCAACCCGAAAGCATGAACTATTGTATACACTTGTAAATAAACTCTCACTCTATTATCTGAACTCGAACCATCCAGACGTGTGTTTCCAATAGGTTATGGGCCCAGACCCAACGCAGTAAAACAAAATGGCTACTAGTTCTGCAAATAATTTACCGTCGATTGAAAGGCTTGTTGGTCGCGAAAATTGGCCAACGTGGAAGTTTGCTGTAGAAACTTTCCTTGAGTTGGAGGACCTGTGGCAGGCGGTAAAACCGGAAGATGAGACGAAAGTGGACAAGCAGAAGTGCCGGAAAGCGAGAGCAAAAATTATTTTGCTGTTGGACCCGATCAATTACGTCCATGTCAAAGATGCGGAAACTGCGCGGGACGTGTGGAAGAAGCTGGAAGCAGCGTTCGAGGATACGGGACTAACGCGTCGTGTAGGACTTCTAAGGAAACTCATCAACACAACGTTAGCATCGTGTGCGTCTATGGAAAGTTTCGTGAACGACATAGTGGGCACAGCACACCAGTTGCGTGGTATTGGTTTCGACATCAGTGAAGAGTGGATCGGCACGTTACTTCTCGCCGGGTTACCTGATGAATACAAGCCGATGATCATGGCGCTAGAAAATTCTGGAACGGCGATAACTGGCGATATCATAAAAGCTAAGTTGCTGCAGGAATACAAATCGAGTGCGTCATCTGAAAAGGCGGTCTTTCTTGGAACGACGAAGCATCAATGGCAGCCGAGAAATCAACAAGGTGTACCATCGAAGCAGACAAAGGGACCGAAATGCAGGCGTTGCGGTAAGTTCGGCCATATTGCCCGAAACTGTACAGTGAATGCGTCTTCGTTAAGCATGGTGCTGGGAACAGTGGGAACAATGAGTGGTGCGAATAACGATAAGTGGTACTTTGATTCAGGTGCGTCTGAACATTTCACGAACAATCGTAATTTGTTAGAAAACGAGTGTGCGGCAAGTGGTACTGTAAGAGCAGCGGATAAACAAGCGATGGAAGTTATTGCGAAAGGCTCTATCAGGTTTAACACAAAATGCATTCCAAAGGGCACAACGGTTAACGTAGAAAATGTGAAGTATGTCCCGGGAATATCAAACAATTTATTATCGATTAGCCAAATAGTTCGACAGGGCAAAGAAGTTCATTTTACCAACAAAGGAGTAAAAGTGACTGGACCAAACGGCATTGTTATTGCAACCGGTAGTCACGACGTTACGAATGGCTTATTCCCGTTAGAAGAGAGAAAAGATAGTTTTGCGATGGCGGTTACATCTAAAGCGGTAGATTCAGCTACATGGCATAGAAGAATGGGACACCTTAATTATAGCAATTTAAAGATGTTAAAAGATGGATTAGCATCCGGTATAACGTTTAATGGGATTGAGTCTGAAAATTGCGTAATATGTGCGAAAGGAAAACAGTGTCGTCTCCCATTTCCTAAAATAGGCAGTCGAGCCGAAGATATATTAGAAATCGTTCATTCGGACATATGCGGTCCAATGGAAGAAACGTCATTAGGAGGAAAGCGATATTTTATAACGTTCATAGACGATAAAACAAGAAGAGTTGCTGTATATTTCTTAAAACAAAAATCAGAAGCGGAAGTATTAGGAGCTTTTGAAGATTTTCGTATCAAAGCGGAAAGAGAGACCGGGCGCAAACTAAAAATATTGCGTAGTGACAATGGAAAGGAATATACGAACCAATTATTACAAAACAGGTTAAAAGAACTAGGGATCAAACATCAAACTTCAACCGAGTATACCCCAGAACAAAATGGCCTAGCGGAAAGGTTCAATAGAACAGTAGTAGAAAAAGCGCGTTGCATGCTGTTTGATGCAAATTTACCCAAACCCTTTTGGGCGGAAGCTGTTCTAACGGCCAAGTATCTCATCAATAGATCACCCACGAAGGGGCATAATCTAACTCCGGAAGAAGCTTGGAGTGGTCGCAAGCCTAACCTCACTCACATTCGTGTGTTTGGATCAAAAGCGATGGCACACATTCCAAAGCAAAAGCGATTGAAATGGGATAGGAAGTCTAAGGAAGTAATACTCGTAGGATATGACGAAACTGCTAAGGCATATAGGCTTTATGATCCTGAAAGGAAAGACGTTATGAGAAGTCGCGACGTTATTTTCATAAACGAATGTAGCAGTCACAATCAAGAGATGCTCCCAGACAGTGAACAAACCCGAAATACGTTTGTTAGTTTAGATTATGATCCTACGCTTTCCGATAACCTGGTTGAAACATCTCAAACGCAAGATACAGAAACTTTAAGACGTAGTGAAAGGCCTCACAAGTTACCAACACGTTACAACGACTATGTAGGACCAGAAATAGCAGTTCGTTGTATTTCTGGTGTAGACCATGAAACTGAGACCCTTGTTGATTCTCCAGATTTACATGGATTAGTTGCGAATCATACAACCAGCCAAGCCATAATGCATGATCCACGTACTGTAAATGAAGCTTTACATAGTGAAGATGCTAGTAAGTGGCGAGAGGCAATGGATGAGGAATACCAATCACTCCTTGATAACAACACCTGGGACTTAGTCAAGTTACCAACTGTTTTATTTCTTGTTCACAAATAATTCCTTTTATTTATTTAGCTCAATAAAACGACATAGTTCCTCAGTTAGCTGTCTCGAAGCGAATACCCGATGTCGTCGCAAGCTCGTTGCGTCTCCGGCGGCTTGGATGATGCTCGAGGTGTATGTACGGCTGGTGCGCCTGTACATCGGTGTATATAGTTTGGCAGGTGTGCCCATCAAACATTGTATATACCGCTGGTGTGCATACACAACATCCTCCCCACACTAATTCAATACGTAGTCCTTCAGGCGGGATGGTAATGTTGTGTTTCGTCTAGGACGATCATGCGGCTGGTTCTGTGATGGTTCATCTAACAGTTGTGCAGGCGAAGAATACTCGCAAGGGTGGACGTTATCTTCTTGTGATGATGTGCAAGTAGGAGAAGCAGTCCTTGGTTTTAAGTGCACCAAACTTCGTCGAAAGTTTCTTCCATGCACATCTACGACGTATGAACGAGAATTAAGGCGTTCTGAAACCTTTCCCGGGGTCCATTGCTTTGACGTCTCCGGTGTTAATTGAACAAAGACTGGTGAACCTATTTCCAGGTCTGGTAGGCGACGTGTCTTTTTATCATATTGTTCTTTTGCCTTCTTACGATGTTTTTCAATACTTGTTGGGACGTTTTCTACTATTTTCGGGAGTAAATTAATATCTGAGCAGGGAACACTACATTTAGTAGACCTTGAAAATAGACGAGCCGCAGGACTTGATCCGATTTTGTTGGGGATATTCCTCCAGTTTAGTAGCGCATACCAAAAATCAGTATCTGATTCCTGAGCTTTCTTTAAGAGCCTCTTTGCAATTTTCACTGCCGCTTCCGCTTTCCCATTTGATTGTTGATGATGAGGTGCAGATGTAACATGTTCGAAGTCCCATTGTTTTGCAAACGAGAGCATTTGTTTGTTCACAAAATTTGTTCCGTTATCAGTTATTATTCTTTGTGGCCTACCATGTCGCGCGAAATTTTCTTTACATACTGAAATAACCGATTGAGGAGACATGTCTTTTAGGATGTTCACTTCAAAGAAGTCGGAATAGTGATCTACGGTGACCAAGAAATTCTTTTTTGCGCCTCGATATTCAGCAAAGAATACATCCATGGATATCATTTGAAACGGGTGTGTTGGAATGTCGTGACTCATCATTGGTGGATTTGGTTGTGAATCTGAGAATTTGTTACAAACAGTGCAATTCTTTATGACATCTTTGATTTGAGAGTTCATCCCTGGCCAAAAAATATTCGCTCTGGCCAATTTCAGTGTAGCTTCTACACCATTGTGGCTTATATGACAACAGTCAATTAGTTTTCTGCGGATGATTTGTGGAATTAAAATACGATCGCCTCTGAATATTAAATCGTTCTCTACTGATAGCTCATTCCGATAGCCAAAGTATATTTTAATGCTGTCAGGCACTTTATTTGCTTCATCAGGCCACCCTCTTTGTATATATTGTATTAGTGTTTGTAATGTTTGGTCTTTTTTAGTCTCTTCTGATATTTCTTTAAGGCGATTATCCGTAATTTTTAAGTAACGCTGCTGAGGTATATTCTCAATTTCTTCAAAAATTTTATAAATATTTAGTTTCTTATACTGATCCCATGATTCATCTTTTTCATCTGGGGCTCTTGATAACGCATCAGCGACAACATTTTCTTTTCCACTAACGAATTTGATGGACAGATTATAACGTTGGAGATTCAATAACATGCGTTGTAAACGGCGAGGAGCTGACAAAAGAGGTTTGTTGAATATATTGATGAGTGGTTTGTGATCTGTTTTTATCGTTACTTTAGGATTGCCAATTAGAAGCTGATCAAACCTGATACAACCAAATAATATCGCTAATAGCTCCTTTTCGATTTGAGCATAGTTTCGTTCTGTTGGTGTTAGTGTTCTCGATGCATATCCAACGATAGCATCTTCTTGATAGACTGCAACTCCTAAACCGAAACTACTTGCATCGCATTCAAGCACTAACGGTTTTGTAACATCATAATATTTTAGAGTGCTGATATCTCCAACCAGATTTTTTACTGTGTCAAACTCCTTTTGCTCAATTTCTGTCCATTGCCATTGTTGATTGTTTGCAATTAATTTCCTCATATGTGTTAAATTGGTACTCAAATTAGGTACAAATCTACTCAAATAATTCACCATTCCTATGAATGTATGTACAGCCTTGCTGTTTAACGGCTTGGGGTAATTTCTAATAGCAGATATTTTAGACTCATCTGGCTGCAATCCCTTGTTTGTTAAAACATGACCATAAAATTTGACAGAACTTTGACATAGATTTAATTTATCTTTGTTTAGTTTTACGTTGCGCTGCTCTAAACGGTGGAATAGCATTTTGAGACATGAATTATGGTTGGCAAGAGCTTCTTCTAATGTTTCTCCGGTTCCATATATTAATAAATCATCTGCTATGCATTCGACGTTTGGCAGACCGTCAATTACTTCCAATATTTTCATCTGAAATATTTCTGGGGCTGGTGCAATACCAAACGGAAGTCTTAGCCATCTGTATCTTCCAAACGGTGTCCAAAATGTTGTCAGTTTGCTACTGTGGTCATCTAATTCAACATGCCAAAAGCCTTTTCGAGCATCCACAGTAGAAAACACCTTGGCTTTTCCTAACTCCGGAAGTATTTCGTCAAAAGTTGTAAATTGTAGATTGGGTCTTAAAAGTGCTTTGTTTAAAGGTATAGGATCTAAACATACACGAATGTTCTTTTTTAAAGGATCGCCTCTTTGAATGATCACTATGTTACTAACCCAGTCAGTGTGTCTTGTTTCTTTAGCTATAATGCCATCCTTTTCCAGTATGCTTAATTCATTTTTTAATTTATTTCTCAAAGCTATCGGAATTCGTCGTGGCGGTTGAATGGATGGCGAAATTGAAGGATCAACTTCCAATGTTACTTTTCCTTCAAATTTCCCATAGCCCTCGAATAATTCTTTGTGATTATCTACAATTTTATAAGCTTTCATTCTATACTTTTTGATCAAACTTTCTGAGTTTGTTGTGATGGGCTCTTGAATTGAAACAATATTGCAGAAATTAACCAATCCAAGCTCTCGGGAAGCTCTAGCTGATAGTAGCGGACGATGATTTCCTTCTACGACTTGAAATATTATTTTAAAACATTTTCCGTTTCGATGGCATGACATTTTTACTTCACCTAAAACGCTAATTGGGTATCCCCCAAAAGCTTGCAAACGAGTTTTAGATGATTGTATAGCTGTGTCTGTTTTCCAAACATCTAAAAGTTGCTCTTTGCCAATTAAGCTTGTGTTAGCTCCAGTGTCTATTTCACAAATCATTTTTTTCCATTTTTTATTATATTTTAAGAATAACTCAGCAGCCACACTACCACCGTTATTGGAATTATCTATTATTTTGCTTATTGTATATTCATGGCCATCTTCTGAAGCAGATTCATCTGAGGTGGCTTCTTCTTTAACTTCTTTAACGCGGTGGAAGTTTTTTCGACATACTTTTTCGAAATGATTTTTGCCATTACACTTGCGACATTTTTTTCCAAATGCTGGACAGGCTCCTTTTACGAACTCATGTTCATTGCCACAAAATTTGCAAGATTTTAATTGTGACAAGCTTTTTTGTCTATTATTAAATTTCTTGATTTTATTTACTGAGGGTTCGACTTCATTCACTCGACGAGAGGAAATTTCTTCTACTCTGCATATGTCTAATATGTTTTGTACGGTTACGTCTGACATACAAAGCAATTTTTGACGAATGTTTGGCCATTTATTTGATGTAGCGAGCTTGTATATGATCATTTCATCTAACAATGTACCCAGTTTTGCAACTTTTGCCAGTACCTTTAATCTCGTACAGTATTCATCTATAGATTCATGGCCTGATTGTTCCGCATTAAAGAAATCCAAACGGTCCAACAAAATGTTTCTTTTTGGGACAATTTTTTTTCTTATTGCGCTAAGCGCTGCCTCTGGTGTCGCACGTTCCTCACTTGTTAGCTCAAAATTAAAGAATTTCTTTTTTGCTTCTTCCCCAATGATGGATAGCAGAAAACTCACCTTTTGTTCTGCCTGACTTTCTGGCCACTTATCGATTCCCGTTGCTTGCGAATAATCTTTCCAGCTTTTCTCAAAAAAATCTAAGTTTTCTTCTATGTCCCCCTCTAGCATCAGCGGTGACGGTGTTGGCACGGATGGAGCATGTAAAATTTCTCTACTTGTGCTCGGTGAATTTTGGCTACTCATTTGTTTCATCATATGTCCCAGCATTTTCGTCTGGTGTTCCAAAAATAGAGCGAATTGCGTCGCATCCATTTTCTATAGTTGCCAGAGTTTTTCGAAGGATAGGAAACAAAATGGCGTAGAGATGATCACAACTCAGCACTTTTTTTTTACCAATTACTCCTGATTATGACGATATTGATGACGTCCTTTAACTTTTAGCTGACCAGCACTTCTGACACCATGTTTTATTTCTTGTTCACAAATAATTCCTTTTATTTATTTAGCTCAATAAAACGACATAGTTCCTCAGTTAGCTGTCTCGAAGCGAATACCCGATGTCGTCGCAAGCTCGTTGCGTCTCCGGCGGCTTGGATGATGCTCGAGGTGTATGTACGGCTGGTGCGCCTGTACATCGGTGTATATAGTTTGGCAGGTGTGCCCATCAAACATTGTATATACCGCTGGTGTGCATACACAACACCAACCGATTCTAAACCAATAGGTTGTAAATGGGTTTTTAAAACCAAAGTAAATGAGGATAACAATACAACTCGTTACAAAGCTAGACTAGTTGCGCAGGGATTTACACAAAAATTCGGAACAGATTATGATGAGATATTTTCTCCAGTAATGAAACAGACTACTTTTAGAGTACTGCTAACTGTAGCTAGCCAGAAAAATATGATCGTTAAACACGTTGATGTAAAGAATGCTTATCTTAATGGAGATTTAGCAGAGACCATTTACATGAAACAACCCGAAGGGTACGCTATAGGCGATAAAGACACGGTATGTCGATTAAGGAGGAGTTTATACGGATTGAAACAGTCCGCGCGTGTTTGGCACCAAAAGGTCGATTCTACTTTCAAAGCAATAGATTTTGTACAATGTGATTCAGATCCTTGCCTTTACACAAGAAAGCACGGACAAGCTTTTGCTTATGTACTGGTATACGTTGATGATTTGATAATCATAACTCAGACAAATAGTGAATTTGAAGCTATTTTGGAACATCTGAAAAACAACTTCAAAATGACCAATTTAGGGGATATTCATCATTTCCTAGGTATTGAAATTGAAAAGGATGAGCAAGGATACAAGTTAGGACAATCTGGATACATTCAAAAACTTGCGAAAAGATTCAACCTGGAAAATGCCAAAATGACTCCGGTACCCATTGAATTAGGCTACTTAAAGCAGAAGGAGGAGGATTGTGAGCCACTTCCAGATAACAAAAATTATCTTAGTCTCATTGGAGGTCTGCTTTACATAGCCGTGCACACTAGACCAGATATCGCTATTAGTACATCAATATTAGCTCAAAAATCCAGTAAACCAACTCAACAAGATTGGATAGAAGCGAAAAGAGTTTTGCGATATTTGATAGCAACTATTGATCATAAGTTGCAGCTAGGTTCAACAAACCAACAAGTACAAATGTACGTAGATGCCGATTGGGCAAGTGACTCCAACTCAAGAAAATCTAACTCCGGTTTTCTAATCCTGTTAGGTGGAGGAGTTGTTGCATGGGGTTCTCGAAAACAAACCTGCGTTGCTTTAAGCTCTACCGAGGCCGAATTCGTAGCATTAGCTGAAGGTTGTCAGGAGCTTATATGGGTTAGACGATTGTTAGAAGAAGTAGGACTAGAAATTAAAGAGCCTATAGAAGTATTTGAGGACAATCAAAGTTGCATTAAAATGGTTAATAGTGAACGTATAGAGCGACGTAGCAAGCATATCGAGACACGTTATTTCTTTGTGCGCGATTTGCAGCAAAAGGAAGTCATTAATATCAGATACTGTCCTACAGAAAACATGTTAGCAGATTTGTTGACGAAGCCGCTTGCGCGTATTAGACTAAGTAAATTGCGTCAAGAAATAGGACTGGTTACGATTTAGGAAAGCCAGTTCGAGGAGGAGTGTTGGTTGAAGCGAACTGTCATTGTAGGTTAGTTGGGTCGAACTGTCATTTGACAGATGTTGGGTATTGTCCAACCCGAAAGCATGAACTATTGTATACACTTGTAAATAAACTCTCACTCTATTATCTGAACTCGAACCATCCAGACGTGTGTTTCCAATACATATAATTTATCTACCCCATTTTTTCGAATAAATATTCTTTAAAAATATATTTTGGACTTTGTGAGTTCTTATTTAACATTGAAACATACATTAAAGTGTGTTATTTTGTGTTATTCTGTGAATTTATTCTAGAATTCTTTGTGTTTTCGACATTTTTTATGATAAAAATTAAGAAATCATTATTTTTTTTTTCAATTTTTACATTAATTCCTCATTATCTACGAGCCGCATGGCCGCAATTTACTTGAGATTAGAACTCATGCTAGCATGATTTTAAATTTCGTGCATAAACAAATCATCAAATCTTTTGTTAATATATTACGTTTTTTCGATAAAATCAATAGACACACTAAAATGCACATAATAACAAAGAAATCTGTTATATTTGCTAAGCTTTGTGTGCGGAAACCAATGGTCAACGGTTCTAAAATGACGTAAAGTCCCTCAACTATGGCGACCCCCCAAAGGCCCTAATCCACCACCTGATATTTTTAATCCACCTTGGACCCACCACCGGGTAAAGGGCCTTTTCCAGCACCTGATATTTTGAATCCACCTTGGCAACGCACCCCATCCCGTGCTACAACGGGTTCAACAACTGTCATCGTTTTTTCCCGATTTACACTTTACACTTTCCGTGCTCAGATGCGCTTTCCGTGCTCAGATGCGCTTTCCGTGCGCGGCCGTGTAGCGGTGGAGTAATTGCGCGATGGGTGTTGTGGATCGTACGTACTGCTGCTGCCGCTGGAATTGTCGTAAGGATGGCTGCTACCGGTGGCATTCGGCCGTCATAGCAGCTGCTCATAGACACCGCTGTGCTGCTGCAGGATGCCCTGGTCCTGGTACGTCGACGTTGCCTTTCCCGCTGCTTGTGTGTTTGGTGGTGCATACTATCTCACCACCCGGTATCGTCACTCGCCTGATGGTGTTTCCCTTTTGTGTCCCGTAAACAGCCCATCCCAACATCGCCCTCACCGCAATCGGTCACCCAGATTGAGGCTCCAGCGGTGGAAGTAGTAGGCGCACGTTCTCCAAGCCGATTGGAATTCTCCAAGCCTGGTTCTCGGTGTATCATCCTCCTGATGTTCCGCTGGCCGATCCTGTAAGTAATCATTCGAACTTGTCAGTGTGGGATAATGAATATTTTATTGTGGCAAACTTAGCTGTTGAAACCGTCGCCGTGAACGACCGCTCTCCCCCGCGTGCAGCAATCTCCAGGCTCCAGGTCAAACGTGAAGCTGAAACGTCTCCTTGCGTTTCACGTTGGCCGTCCACTGCAACTCAAGTGGGGGCCCGGCTGGCCCTTCAATCTGATACTCGCTGCTAGGGTAACTTCAGCGTCAATGATGATCCTTCATCCAGAAATTGCGTGCGTGTCTCGCACTCGCTTGTTCAACGCTTGCACAACCCGGTACACGACACAGGAGAATCTCGATCGACAAGGCTTTGTTACGTGGTTTGCGGCACAGCTTCATCTGCGTTACAGTCTCAACACGTTCCATGGGAGACATGCGCTTCGCATCATTCTCTTAGCGTATGATCCGTGTTCGATCCAACGAAGGTAGGGAGTTTCAATTTGCGATGGCGAGAAACCCGATCGCGCACAAATCGCGCAACTCATTCGCCTCCTCGAACACGAACCATCTGAATTTAGCATCATCTATCGGCTCTGTTTTGCATTTCCCAATCAACTCTGGGGCTGTTTTGGACCCATAACCTTTCTCCATTTCGTGATTGTTCTGCAGTTTGTGGCAACCGTTCTTCCTTCCGTCAGTTCCGTGAATGCCTGTTTGGCACTTTCAATGAAGGCTTCTGTAATCCAATCTGTGATGATATGTAAGAAATAAAGCTGCCCGCTTTTGCAGAAAAGTGATGGAATAGGACTGGACTATAAAGGCCCCGATAGAATGCCTCAGAGCAGTACGGTAAAGAGGAGCCAGAGACTTTCGAAGACACTATTTCTATTCGATACAATATTTTTGGAACAACCCAAGCTTTAAGGTTGTTTGGTGTGAAATATTTTACATTTCCCTGATATCCCGTTTTAGTTGTCCATTTTTGTAGGCCATTGATTCCGGACTGAAGTTCTTTCCTCTACATTCGGTTGCAGATTTGGACATCGCTACTAAACCGGGGTAAGAATGCTTCAGACAAACGGCGAGTAGCAGCAAATGAATTATCTCGATTATCTAAGCGTCGAAGGAGAAACGTTCTCTTTCGCTACACGCATCCAAATCCCGATGTAAATTGAAGTGTTCGATGGCTTTTTCCATCACGAATCACATACCAAAATTCGGTTAATTTTCCGGAGGCCGTTTTCAAATGACAGCCCGTGGCGCGTTCTGCAGAAGGACTTTGACTCCGATTTTGAGTAACGAGTGTTGGTCGTACCTACGCAAATGGTCGTACCAAATTTGGTCTACTAGCCGCGCCCTATCCAACGAGGGATAGCAATGGATCCGGGAAGGGGGGAAAAACATTCCCACACCTGTGTGTAAAACGGTGAAAATTTCACACAAAATCACGTTTTTTGACTGGAAGAGTTGACCTGAGTGGTTCCTAGGAGGACACGCTTGTGAGACAAAAGTTGCACAACTTGTACCGACGCGTCTGTCGCTGCCTGATATAGCTTTGTATTAGCTTCCGTTCGAAATCAATTTGACGTTTTTCCTTCCTGCAGTATGGAACAGGGAGGGCGGGAGGAGGTGCAATACCCCACCGTCGGATAGTACTTGGCGAGAGCTTTCCATCGATGCCCCGCACGCACGCCCTTATATAAGCTCGCGTTCGAAAGCTATGCTCATGTACAGGTGGCCTATCAAAATTTGTGTTCGTGGATCGGCGTCGGCAGTGGAAAACATCCCCACAATGTACGTTTGAAGTTGATGCTGTCCGGCGAGAAAGAGTGGAAAATCGCAATCATTGCAAACTCGAAAATTAACTCGTTTTATATAGGCATTTGTACATTTCAATTTATTCCAATGCTATACGTGTATTTTTACATGGCCTCAATCTTACACTAAAATACAATAAATACATATTTATTTCCCTTCAACCCCCATAGCATCAAATGTACGTGTAGCTTCGTTGAGCAAACGCTTGGTGTCCCACTGACCGTCCTCTTTGGTTAGGCCGCTGGTGAGTCTGACAACACCAGAGGCCAACATCCAGTGGCGCCACGAGGAGGCAGAGGATCGGATTTGGCCACCGTCCCAGCATCGGGCTGTTCCTTCACGGCGCCTTATACTGGGGTGACTTACACGTCACTTTACGAAAGCTGGAACGAAGAGAGAGAGAGAGAGAAGAAAAGAAATTAGGTGCTGGTTTAGCAGCCAAACCGGTTCCAATCGAAATGCAAATCGTGCTGCATGGAATGTTGGCGCAGCAGATTCCGGAACATCCGCTTCAGCTCGGTATAGTCCGGCGCGTCGCAGAATTCCATCTGCAACGCGTACTCGGTCAACCGCTGAAACTCAGCCGGCAGTCCTCTACACAGCTCGCTGGGCGTAATGCACAACTTCAGAAGCAGTGCCTCGTCCGGATCAAATCGCTCCTCGGTACCATACCACGGTAGGCCACCGCGGAGCAAAAACACCAGCATGTAGGCGAGCGACAAAATGTCATCTCGCCTGCTCGGTGTATACTCCAGATGAGCGAACACTGGTGCAAACTCGATCGTTCCGGCGAACGGGAAAAACGCATCCTGCGCTATGTGTTCCCCCGTGCCTGGGTGCCGATACCGCTCGGCAAGACCGAAGTCAATCATGTGCAGCGTCTTGCGGGTCGTTCCGCGACCTAGCAGGACATTGTCCGGCTTCAGGTCGCGGTGAACGTACCCCAGCTCGTGGAATGTTTCCAGCCTGTCGAGCAGTTGCAGCGCTAGCTGCGAAACCGTCTTCAGACCGAAGCGTCCTCCGCACAAGTTCAGTAAGTCCTGCAGGGATGGCCCCAGGCGCTCCAAAACCAGCACGTCGCGTTTGCGATACGTACCGGCGTCGATGAGTCTGGGCCATCCACGGGCCTTCGGCAGCCGCGCATAGATCCGGCGCTCCGTGGCGAGCAGGAGCCGGTCCACCTCTTTGCTGGCCATTTTCATCACCACCGGCTGCTTGGAGCGGGCATGGCTGCCCACCAACACCGTGCCGCAGCCACCAGCATCGAATTCGCCTTCAATCCGATAGGTGGAGAGATTCACCACCATCAAGGACTCCGGCGAACTAGAATTGGGCGCACGTCCTTCTCTAATCGACATGTTCGATTCTCTTTGGCCACCTGCGAAATGTAACTGGAAGCAACAGCAGAATCAATTTTTCGCAAAAACACTCGAAAAAACCGTTAAAAGTGAGAGCGAGCGAAAACACGTCACCTTGCGTTTACTCGTAGTGAGGATATAACCTGATGCATAAGTGTGGTTTACATATATAGCCTTTGGTTGGGTGATGTTCACATGTGTACTACGATCGAAACAGCAACTTGACAGATTACGCATTTTCGGCTGGTAACCATCTAGTTACCTGTGGTGTGTGGGTTTTGGAAAACGCATCCAAGTGTTGTTACATTTCCAGGTCCGATTTTGGTTCATTTCGTCGTACCGGTGTCCTGGCCTGGCGTAGCCTGTGCGAGTTCTGTGCAGATCCTGTGTCGCGTCCTGTGTGCTTCTTTTATTGGGTTTTTCTTTTCTACGGTTTTTTTTTTTTTTTTTTTTTTTTTTTTTTGTACGGGTAAAAGTGATGGTTTTCTGGGACAGTGGCGCTCAGCCGCCACCGTGCGTCTCCATGAGAATGCGTCAAAGTGGTGGACGCTTTTATCTCCGAAACAGGATCAACATCAAAGCATCAACCGGCGGCAGAATTTAAAAAAGAACTTATTACCCAGGCTGGATGGACGCAAGCCTTTAAAGTATGAATGCAAAAGTATTGAAAACCTCGCCCGGATTGGAACATAGAGAACAAAAAAAAAAAACATGAAATTTTTTTGTGAACATTAACATTTAATCGCGTAGCGAAAACGTTTCCTTTTTTTTGCAGGGAGAGTCTTCCAAACACGCGGATGTGTGCCTTTGATGGAAACGGTTTATTGCGCGGATTCTAATTACACCTCGTAAAATGGTACCCGTTTTTCGGTCGCGATGTCGAGATGCCGCCGAGATGAAGCGTGCGAATTTGCGAATTGCGATGGCGAGAAATCACCCGATCGCGCACGAATCGCGCAGCTCATTCGCCTCCTCGAACACGAACCAATGTCCCAATGTCCAGCGTCATCTATCGGCGAGATTTAGTACTATTCAGAACCGCTGCATCTTTTACTGTCAACCGAAGCTCTACGCAAGGTGGATGCAATCCGAGATCAGGTGAGGACAGATAGAGACGAAGACTAAGAAATCATTAATTTATTTGCTATTTTCACCTTTATTCCGCATCATCTACGAGACACATGGACACGCGAGGACAATTGCAGTAAGTGTTGCCTGATTTTGTATCTCTGATGTTTGTTCAATAAAATGAATAAATACAAAAATGCACTTGCCTATAAGCAAGAAAGAAAGTTTTCTGTTTGCTATACTTTTTGAAACCAACGGTGTGTAGCGGGTTTAAAATGACACCAAAGTCCCCCCAACTATGGCGACCCACCCAAGGTGGATTTAAAAATATCAGGTGGTGGACTCTAGTGCATTTTGACAATTCGTCACTTGCCGTAAGGTCCCCAGGATTCAAACTTTGTTTACATTAATTAAATTTGTTCATATAATTTATCTACCCCATTTTTTCGAATAAATATTCTTTAAAAATATATTTTGGACTTTGTGAGTTCTTATTTAACATTGAAACATACATTAAAGTGTGTTATTTTGTGTTATTCTGTGAATTTATTCTAGAATTCTTTGTGTTTTCGACATTTTTGATGATAAAAATTAAGAAATCATTATTTTTTTTTTTCAATTTTTACATTAATTCCTCATTATCTACGAGCCGCATGGCCGCAATTTACTTGAGATTAGAACTCATGCTAGCATGATTTTAAATTTCGTGCATAAACAAATCATCAAATCTTTTGTTAATATATTACGTTTTTTCGATAAAATCAATAGACACACTAAAATGCACATAATAACAAAGAAATCTGTTATATTTGCTAAGCTTTGTGTGCGGAAACCAATGGTCAACGGTTCTAAAATGACGTAAAGTCCCTCAACTATGGCGACCCCCCAAAGGCCCTAATCCACCACCTGATATTTTTAATCCACCTTGGACCCACCACCGGGTAAAGGGCCTTTTCCAGCACCTGATATTTTGAATCCACCTTGGCAACGCACCCCATCCCGTGCTACAACGGGTTCAACAACTGTCATCGTTTTTTCCCGATTCACTTTACACTTTCCGTGCTCAGATGCGCTTTCCGTGCTCAGATGCGCTTTCCGTGCGCGGCCGTGTAGCGGTGGAGTAATTGCGCGATGGGTGTTCTGGATCGTACGTACTGCTGCTGCCGCTGGAATTGTCGTAAGGATGGCTGCTACCGGTGGCATTCGGCCGTCATAGCAGCTGCTCATAGACACCGCTGTGCTGCTGCAGGATGCCCTGGTCCTGGTACGTCGACGCTGCCTTTCCCGCTGCTTGTGTGTTTGGTGGTGCATACTATCTCACCACCCGGTATCGTCACTCGCCTGGTGGTGTTTCCCTTTTGTGTCCCGTAAACAGCCCATCCCAACATCGTCCTCACCGCAATCGGTCACCCAGATTGAGGCTCCAGCGGTGGAAGTAGTAGGCGCACGTTCTCCAAGCCGATTGGAATTCTCCAAGCCTGGTTCTCGGTGTATCATCCTCCTGATGTTCCGCTGGCCGATCCTGTAAGTAATCATTCGAACTTGTCAGTGTGGGATAATGAATATTTTATTGTGGCAAACTTAGCTGTTGAAACCGTCGCCGTGAACGACCGCTCTCCCCCGCGTGCAGCAATCTCCAGGCTCCAGGTCAAACGTGAAGCTGAAACGTCTCCTTGCGTTTCACGTTGGCCGTCCACTGCAACTCAAGTGGGGGCCCGGCTGGCCCTTCAATCTGATACTCGCTGCTAGGGTAACTTCAGCGTCAATGATGATCCTTCATCCAGAAATTGCGTGCGTGTCTCGCACTCGCTTGTTCAACGCTTGCACAACCCGGTACACGACACAGGAGAATCTCGATCGACAAGGCTTTGTTACGTGGTTTGCGGCACAGCTTCATCTGCGTTACAGTCTCAACACGTTCCATGGGAGACATGCGCTTCGCATCATTCTCTTAGCGTATGATCCGTGTTCGATCCAACGAAGGTAGGGAGTTTCAATTTGCGATGGCGAGAAACCCGATCGCGCACAAATCGCGCAACTCATTCGCCTCCTCGAACACGAACCATCTGAATTTAGCATCATCTATCGGCTCTGTTTTGCATTTCCCAATCAACTCTGGGGCTGTTTTGGACCCATAACCTTTCTCCATTTCGTGATTGTTCTGCAGTTTGTGGCAACCGTTCTTCCTTCCGTCAGTTCCGTGAATGCCTGTTTGGCACTTTCAATGAAGGCTTCTGTAATCCAATCTGTGATGATATGTAAGAAATAAAGCTGCCCGCTTTTGCAGAAAAGTGATGGAATAGGACTGGACTATAAAGGCCCCGATAGAATGCCTCAGAGCAGTACGGTAAAGAGGAGCCAGAGACTTTCGAAGACACTATTTCTATTCGATACAATATTTTTGGAACAACCCAAGCTTTAAGGTTGTTTGGTGTGAAATATTTTACATTTCCCTGATATCCCGTTTTAGTTGTCCATTTTTGTAGGCCATTGATTCCGGACTGAAGTTCTTTCCTCTACATTCGGTTGCAGATTTGGACATCGCTACTAAACCGGGGTAAGAATGCTTCAGACAAACGGCGAGTAGCAGCAAATGAATTATCTCGATTATCTAAGCGTCGAAGGAGAAACGTTCTCTTTCGCTACACGCATCCAAATCCCGATGTAAATTGAAGTGTTCGATGGCTTTTTCCATCACGAATCACATACCAAAATTCGGTTAATTTTCCGGAGGCCGTTTTCAAATGACAGCCCGTGGCGCGTTCTGCAGAAGGACTTTGACTCCGATTTTGAGTAACGAGTGTTGGTCGTACCTACGCAAATGGTCGTACCAAATTTGGTCTACTAGCCGCGCCCTATCCAACGAGGGATAGCAATGGATCCGGGAAGGGGGGAAAAACATTCCCACACCTGTGTGTAAAACGGTGAAAATTTCACACAAAATCACGTTTTTTGACTGGAAGAGTTGACCTGAGTGGTTCCTAGGAGGACACGCTTGTGAGACAAAAGTTGCACAACTTGTACCGACGCGTCTGTCGCTGCCTGATATAGCTTTGTATTAGCTTCCGTTCGAAATCAATTTGACGTTTTTCCTTCCTGCAGTATGGAACAGGGAGGGCGGGAGGAGGTGCAATACCCCACCGTCGGATAGTACTTGGCGAGAGCTTTCCATCGATGCCCCGCACGCACGCCCTTATATAAGCTCGCGTTCGAAAGCTATGCTCATGTACAGGTGGCCTATCAAAATTTGTGTTCGTGGATCGGCGTCGGCAGTGGAAAACATCCCCACAATGTACGTTTGAAGTTGATGCTGTCCGGCGAGAAAGAGTGGAAAATCGCAATCATTGCAAACTCGAAAATTAACTCGTTTTATATAGGCATTTGTACATTTCAATTTATTCCAATGCTATACGTGTATTTTTACATGGCCTCAATCTTACACTAAAATACAATAAATACATATTTATTTCCCTTCAACCCCCATAGCATCAAATGTACGTGTAGCTTCGTTGAGCAAACGCTTGGTGTCCCACTGACCGTCCTCTTTGGTTAGGCCGCTGGTGAGTCTGACAACACCAGAGGCCAACATCCAGTGGCGCCACGAGGAGGCAGAGGATCGGATTTGGCCACCGTCCCAGCATCGGGCTGTTCCTTCACGGCGCCTTATACTGGGGTGACTTACACGTCACTTTACGAAAGCTGGAACGAAGAGAGAGAGAGAGAGAAGAAAAGAAATTAGGTGCTGGTTTAGCAGCCAAACCGGTTCCAATCGAAATGCAAATCGTGCTGCATGGAATGTTGGCGCAGCAGATTCCGGAACATCCGCTTCAGCTCGGTATAGTCCGGCGCGTCGCAGAATTCCATCTGCAACGCGTACTCGGTCAACCGCTGAAACTCAGCCGGCAGTCCTCTACACAGCTCGCTGGGCGTAATGCACAACTTCAGAAGCAGTGCCTCGTCCGGATCAAATCGCTCCTCGGTACCATACCACGGTAGGCCACCGCGGAGCAAAAACACCAGCATGTAGGCGAGCGACAAAATGTCATCTCGCCTGCTCGGTGTATACTCCAGATGAGCGAACACTGGTGCAAACTCGATCGTTCCGGCGAACGGGAAAAACGCATCCTGCGCTATGTGTTCCCCCGTGCCTGGGTGCCGATACCGCTCGGCAAGACCGAAGTCAATCATGTGCAGCGTCTTGCGGGTCGTTCCGCGACCTAGCAGGACATTGTCCGGCTTCAGGTCGCGGTGAACGTACCCCAGCTCGTGGAATGTTTCCAGCCTGTCGAGCAGTTGCAGCGCTAGCTGCGAAACCGTCTTCAGACCGAAGCGTCCTCCGCACAAGTTCAGTAAGTCCTGCAGGGATGGCCCCAGGCGCTCCAAAACCAGCACGTCGCGTTTGCGATACGTACCGGCGTCGATGAGTCTGGGCCATCCACGGGCCTTCGGCAGCCGCGCATAGATCCGGCGCTCCGTGGCGAGCAGGAGCCGGTCCACCTCTTTGCTGGCCATTTTCATCACCACCGGCTGCTTGGAGCGGGCATGGCTGCCCACCAACACCGTGCCGCAGCCACCAGCATCGAATTCGCCTTCAATCCGATAGGTGGAGAGATTCACCACCATCAAGGACTCCGGCGAACTAGAATTGGGCGCACGTCCTTCTCTAATCGACATGTTCGATTCTCTTTGGCCACCTGCGAAATGTAACTGGAAGCAACAGCAGAATCAATTTTTCGCAAAAACACTCGAAAAAACCGTTAAAAGTGAGAGCGAGCGAAAACACGTCACCTTGCGTTTACTCGTAGTGAGGATATAACCTGATGCATAAGTGTGGTTTACATATATAGCCTTTGGTTGGGTGATGTTCACATGTGTACTACGATCGAAACAGCAACTTGACAGATTACGCATTTTCGGCTGGTAACCATCTAGTTACCTGTGGTGTGTGGGTTTTGGAAAACGCATCCAAGTGTTGTTACATTTCCAGGTCCGATTTTGGTTCATTTCGTCGTACCGGTGTCCTGGCCTGGCGTAGCCTGTGCGAGTTCTGTGCAGATCCTGTGTCGCGTCCTGTGTGCTTCTTTTATTGGGTTTTTCTTTTCTACGGTTTTTTTTTTTTTTTTTTTTTTTTTTTTTGTACGGGTAAAAGTGATGGTTTTCTGGGACAGTGGCGCTCAGCCGCCACCGTGCGTCTCCATGAGAATGCGTCAAAGTGGTGGACGCTTTTATCTCCGAAACAGGATCAACATCAAAGCATCAACCGGCGGCAGAATTTAAAAAAGAACTTATTACCCAGGCTGGATGGACGCAAGCCTTTAAAGTATGAATGCAAAAGTATTGAAAACCTCGCCCGGATTGGAACATAGAGAACAAAAAAAAAACATGAAATTTTTTTGTGAACATTAACATTTAATCGCGTAGCGAAAACGTTTCCTTTTTTTTGCAGGGAGAGTCTTCCAAACACGCGGATGTGTGCCTTTGATGGAAACGGTTTATTGCGCGGATTCTAATTACACCTCGTAAAATGGTACCCGTTTTTCGGTCGCGATGTCGAGATGCCGCCGAGATGAAGCGTGCGAATTTGCGAATTGCGATGGCGAGAAATCACCCGATCGCGCACGAATCGCGCAGCTCATTCGCCTCCTCGAACACGAACCAATGTCCCAATGTCCAGCGTCATCTATCGGCGAGATTTAGTACTATTCAGAACCGCTGCATCTTTTACTGTCAACCGAAGCTCTACGCAAGGTGGATGCAATCCGAGATCAGGTGAGGACAGATAGAGACGAAGACTAAGAAATCATTAATTTATTTGCTATTTTCACCTTTATTCCGCATCATCTACGAGACACATGGACACGCGAGGACAATTGCAGTAAGTGTTGCCTGATTTTGTATCTCTGATGTTTGTTCAATAAAATGAATAAATACAAAAATGCACTTGCCTATAAGCAAGAAAGAAAGTTTTCTGTTTGCTATACTTTTTGAAACCAACGGTGTGTAGCGGGTTTAAAATGACACCAAAGTCCCCCCAACTATGGCGACCCACCCAAGGTGGATTTAAAAATATCAGGTGGTGGACTCTAGTGCATTTTGACAATTCGTCACTTGCCGTAAGGTCCCCAGGATTCAAACTTTGTTTACATTAATTAAATTTGTTCATATAATTTATCTACCCCATTTTTTCGAATAAATATTCTTTAAAAATATATGTTGCACTTTGTGAGTTCTTATTTAACATTGAAACATACATTAAAGTGTGTTATTTTGTGTTATTCTGTGAATTTATTCTAGAATTCTTTGTGTTTTCGACATTTTTGATGATAAAAATTAAGAAATCATTATTTTTTTTTTCAATTTTTACATTAATTCCTCATTATCTACGAGCCGCATGGCCGCAATTTACTTGAGATTAGAACTCATGCTAGCATGATTTTAAATTTCGTGCATAAACAAATCATCAAATCTTTTGTTAATATATTACGTTTTTTCGATAAAATCAATAGACACACTAAAATGCACATAATAACAAAGAAATCTGTTATATTTGCTAAGCTTTGTGTGCGGAAACCAATGGTCAACGGTTCTAAAATGACGTAAAGTCCCTCAACTATGGCGACCCCCCAAAGGCCCTAATCCACCACCTGATATTTTTAATCCACCTTGGACCCACCACCGGGTAAAGGGCCTTTTCCAGCACCTGATATAAAGACGTCTGTTCTGATTGAAGGTTTTATTGCAACTAACTAATCCTTAACTACGTTCATAGACTACTGTGAACTGTGTTCAATCTACAACGATTGCTAGATTACAACACCCCCTCTCAATCGCTGACTCCAATTTTGCTTCTGAGATATTCAAATAGGTTTGCATCCAAAGCTTTCGTTAATATATCCGCTTGCTGTTCAGTAGTACTTATCGGTTCAATCTTAACATTACCAGCAGCAACATGGTCTTTAATGAAATGATGTTTAATATCCAAGTGCTTTATCCTTTTGGATTCAGCATTCTTAGCCAGACCAATACAGCCACGGTTGTCTTCGTATATAATAACTGGATCCGATGGTGTTTTGCATTGCAAATCTTCCAAAATACCAGCCAACCAGATTCCTTCGGAAACAGCAGCACTTAGCGCTACATATTCAGACTCACTTGATGACAAGGAGACTGTTGACTGCTTCCGGCTTGCCCAAGATACTGTTGAACCATATACCTTAAACAAGAAACCAGTTACGGATTTGCGATCTTCTGCATCGGACGCCCAGTCAGCATCGACATATCCTTCGAGTGATCTACTTCCTGGATTTTTCTTATAGTGAAGTCCCATAGTAGCGGTTCCTTTAAGGTATCTCATGATACGCTTAAGAGTTTGCCAATGATCTTCCGTTGGTGATTGTTGAAATCGTCCCATGTAAGCTACGGGATAGCACAAATCAGGTCGCACACATAGCATTTGATACATCAAACTGCCTAGCGACTCTCGATATGGCTGTGCAGTATGATTTCCTTTTCGACTCAACTGAAGTCCTTTCTCCATCGGGGTCTTCGCTGGATTACATTCCGACATTCCAAATTTTTCTAAAATTTTGTTTGCAGCTGCCTCCTGTGACAGCTTCAGTTCGCCACGATTACGGTTGTACTCCATTCGCATTCCCAGGAAAAACTTCGTTTGCCCACAATCGGTCATTTCAAATTCATCTGTGAGCCGCCGTTTCAGTCTCTCCATCGTTCGAATATTTCGTCCAACAATCAGAAGATCGTCGACATAAAGCACCAGATAAATTTCATCATCTTTTTCAGTTGAAACGTACAGACAGTAGTCCCGGTTTGATCTACGGAACCCAAACTTCAATAATGACGAGTTGAAGCGGTCATTCCAACATCGTGGAGCTTGTTTTAGACCATAAAGCGATTTTCTAAGTTTGCACACGATGCCTGGTCTAGCCCTCACGCCTTGGGGCACTTCCATGTACAGGTCCTCCTTTAACACTCCGTGTAAGAAAGCCGTTTTGACGTCCATTTGGTGTACGTGTAAGCCACGATGGACGGCAACAGCTAGTACTACTCTAACTGTCGACAGCCTAGCAACGGGTGCAAATGTGTCTTCAAAGTCAATCCCGGGCCGTTGTAGAAACCCTTTGACTACAAGTCGTGCCTTGTACCGGACCTGTTGTCCGGTTTCATCCTCCTTCAGCCGGAACACCCACTTTGTTTTTAGCGGTTTCACACCGGCTGGACACACCGTCAACTTCCACACATCGTTGACCTTCATGGAGTTTAGTTCATCTTGTACCGCTTGGTACCATCGGTCACGATCCTCACGAGCATTAATGTCGTTATACATTTCTGGAACGTCTGAAGAAAACGGAGGGCCAACAGCACAAGCACTGAATCCGGTAATATAGTCAAGGAACTTACCGGGAAATCGGCGCTCCCGTTCGCTGCGCCTCCTAGACTGTTCGCCACTAGGGCCGGAAGACAAGTCCAGATCTAGATGCGAAGGGAGCGCGGTATCGTCTGCTTCCGCTGCATCTTCATCATCATTACACGATTGGACACCATCGCAGTCAAGTGATTCAGTTGAAGAGTTTTCCCCATATTGCTCGTCTGGATCTTCTTCTTCCGGATGTACATTAACGGCATCCTCGATCACTTCTTCCTCGATTACTTCTCTGATTGAAGGTTTTATTGCAACTAACTAATCCTTAACTACGTTCATAGACTACTGTGAACTGTGTTCAATCTACAACGATTGCTAGATTACAACATGATATTTTGAATCCACCTTGGCAACGCACCCCATCCCGTGCTACAACGGGTTCAACAACTGTCATCGTTTTTTCCCGATTCACTTTACACTTTCCGTGCTCAGATGCGCTTTCCGTGCTCAGATGCGCTTTCCGTGCGCGGCCGTGTAGCGGTGGAGTAATTGCGCGATGGGTGTTGTGGATCGTACGTACTGCTGCTGCCGCTGGAATTGTCGTAAGGATGGCTGCTACCGGTGGCATTCGGCCGTCATAGCAGCTGCTCATAGACACCGCTGTGCTGCTGCAGGATGCCCTGGTCCTGGTACGTCGACGCTGCCTTTCCCGCTGCTTGTGTGTTTGGTGGTGCATACTATCTCACCACCCGGTATCGTCACTCGCCTGGTGGTGTTTCCCTTTTGTGTCCCGTAAACAGCCCATCCCAACATCGTCCTCACCGCAATCGGTCACCCAGATTGAGGCTCCAGCGGTGGAAGTAGTAGGCGCACGTTCTCCAAGCCGATTGGAATTCTCCAAGCCTGGTTCTCGGTGTATCATCCTCCTGATGTTCCGCTGGCCGATCCTGTAAGTAATCATTCGAACTTGTCAGTGTGGGATAATGAATATTTTATTGTGGCAAACTTAGCTGTTGAAACCGTCGCCGTGAACGACCGCTCTCCCCCGCGTGCAGCAATCTCCAGGCTCCAGGTCAAACGTGAAGCTGAAACGTCTCCTTGCGTTTCACGTTGGCCGTCCACTGCAACTCAAGTGGGGGCCCGGCTGGCCCTTCAATCTGATACTCGCTGCTAGGGTAACTTCAGCGTCAATGATGATCCTTCATCCAGAAATTGCGTGCGTGTCTCGCACTCGCTTGTTCAACGCTTGCACAACCCGGTACACGACACAGGAGAATCTCGATCGACAAGGCTTTGTTACGTGGTTTGCGGCACAGCTTCATCTGCGTTACAGTCTCAACACGTTCCATGGGAGACATGCGCTTCGCATCATTCTCTTAGCGTATGATCCGTGTTCGATCCAACGAAGGTAGGGAGTTTCAATTTGCGATGGCGAGAAACCCGATCGCGCACAAATCGCGCAACTCATTCGCCTCCTCGAACACGAACCATCTGAATTTAGCATCATCTATCGGCTCTGTTTTGCATTTCCCAATCAACTCTGGGGCTGTTTTGGACCCATAACCTTTCTCCATTTCGTGATTGTTCTGCAGTTTGTGGCAACCGTTCTTCCTTCCGTCAGTTCCGTGAATGCCTGTTTGGCACTTTCAATGAAGGCTTCTGTAATCCAATCTGTGATGATATGTAAGAAATAAAGCTGCCCGCTTTTGCAGAAAAGTGATGGAATAGGACTGGACTATAAAGGCCCCGATAGAATGCCTCAGAGCAGTACGGTAAAGAGGAGCCAGAGACTTTCGAAGACACTATTTCTATTCGATACAATATTTTTGGAACAACCCAAGCTTTAAGGTTGTTTGGTGTGAAATATTTTACATTTCCCTGATATCCCGTTTTAGTTGTCCATTTTTGTAGGCCATTGATTCCGGACTGAAGTTCTTTCCTCTACATTCGGTTGCAGATTTGGACATCGCTACTAAACCGGGGTAAGAATGCTTCAGACAAACGGCGAGTAGCAGCAAATGAATTATCTCGATTATCTAAGCGTCGAAGGAGAAACGTTCTCTTTCGCTACACGCATCCAAATCCCGATGTAAATTGAAGTGTTCGATGGCTTTTTCCATCACGAATCACATACCAAAATTCGGTTAATTTTCCGGAGGCCGTTTTCAAATGACAGCCCGTGGCGCGTTCTGCAGAAGGACTTTGACTCCGATTTTGAGTAACGAGTGTTGGTCGTACCTACGCAAATGGTCGTACCAAATTTGGTCTACTAGCCGCGCCCTATCCAACGAGGGATAGCAATGGATCCGGGAAGGGGGGAAAAACATTCCCACACCTGTGTGTAAAACGGTGAAAATTTCACACAAAATCACGTTTTTTGACTGGAAGAGTTGACCTGAGTGGTTCCTAGGAGGACACGCTTGTGAGACAAAAGTTGCACAACTTGTACCGACGCGTCTGTCGCTGCCTGATATAGCTTTGTATTAGCTTCCGTTCGAAATCAATTTGACGTTTTTCCTTCCTGCAGTATGGAACAGGGAGGGCGGGAGGAGGTGCAATACCCCACCGTCGGATAGTACTTGGCGAGAGCTTTCCATCGATGCCCCGCACGCACGCCCTTATATAAGCTTGCGTTCGAAAGCTATGCTCATGTACAGGTGGCCTATCAAAATTTGTGTTCGTGGATCGGCGTCGGCAGTGGAAAACATCCCCACAATGTACGTTTGAAGTTGATGCTGTCCGGCGAGAAAGAGTGGAAAATCGCAATCATTGCAAACTCGAAAATTAACTCGTTTTATATAGGCATTTGTACATTTCAATTTATTCCAATGCTATACGTGTATTTTTACATGGCCTCAATCTTACACTAAAATACAATAAATACATATTTATTTCCCTTCAACCCCCATAGCATCAAATGTACGTGTAGCTTCGTTGAGCAAACGCTTGGTGTCCCACTGACCGTCCTCTTTGGTTAGGCCGCTGGTGAGTCTGACAACACCAGAGGCCAACATCCAGTGGCGCCACGAGGAGGCAGAGGATCGGATTTGGCCACCGTCCCAGCATCGGGCTGTTCCTTCACGGCGCCTTATACTGGGGTGACTTACACGTCACTTTACGAAAGCTGGAACGAAGAGAGAGAGAGAGAGAAGAAAAGAAATTAGGTGCTGGTTTAGCAGCCAAACCGGTTCCAATCGAAATGCAAATCGTGCTGCATGGAATGTTGGCGCAGCAGATTCCGGAACATCCGCTTCAGCTCGGTATAGTCCGGCGCGTCGCAGAATTCCATCTGCAACGCGTACTCGGTCAACCGCTGAAACTCAGCCGGCAGTCCTCTACACAGCTCGCTGGGCGTAATGCACAACTTCAGAAGCAGTGCCTCGTCCGGATCAAATCGCTCCTCGGTACCATACCACGGTAGGCCACCGCGGAGCAAAAACACCAGCATGTAGGCGAGCGACAAAATGTCATCTCGCCTGCTCGGTGTATACTCCAGATGAGCGAACACTGGTGCAAACTCGATCGTTCCGGCGAACGGGAAAAACGCATCCTGCGCTATGTGTTCCCCCGTGCCTGGGTGCCGATACCGCTCGGCAAGACCGAAGTCAATCATGTGCAGCGTCTTGCGGGTCGTTCCGCGACCTAGCAGGACATTGTCCGGCTTCAGGTCGCGGTGAACGTACCCCAGCTCGTGGAATGTTTCCAGCCTGTCGAGCAGTTGCAGCGCTAGCTGCGAAACCGTCTTCAGACCGAAGCGTCCTCCGCACAAGTTCAGTAAGTCCTGCAGGGATGGCCCCAGGCGCTCCAAAACCAGCACGTCGCGTTTGCGATACGTACCGGCGTCGATGAGTCTGGGCCATCCACGGGCCTTCGGCAGCCGCGCATAGATCCGGCGCTCCGTGGCGAGCAGGAGCCGGTCCACCTCTTTGCTGGCCATTTTCATCACCACCGGCTGCTTGGAGCGGGCATGGCTGCCCACCAACACCGTGCCGCAGCCACCAGCATCGAATTCGCCTTCAATCCGATAGGTGGAGAGATTCACCACCATCAAGGACTCCGGCGAACTAGAATTGGGCGCACGTCCTTCTCTAATCGACATGTTCGATTCTCTTTGGCCACCTGCGAAATGTAACTGGAAGCAACAGCAGAATCAATTTTTCGCAAAAACACTCGAAAAAACCGTTAAAAGTGAGAGCGAGCGAAAACACGTCACCTTGCGTTTACTCGTAGTGAGGATATAACCTGATGCATAAGTGTGGTTTACATATATAGCCTTTGGTTGGGTGATGTTCACATGTGTACTACGATCGAAACAGCAACTTGACAGATTACGCATTTTCGGCTGGTAACCATCTAGTTACCTGTGGTGTGTGGGTTTTGGAAAACGCATCCAAGTGTTGTTACATTTCCAGGTCCGATTTTGGTTCATTTCGTCGTACCGGTGCCCTGACCTGGCGTGGCCTGTGCGAGTTCTGTGCAGATCCTGTGTCGCGTCCTGTGTGCTTCTTTTATTGGGTTTTTCTTTTTTACGGCTTTTTTTTTGTACGGGTAAAAGTGATGGTTTTCTGGGACAGTGGCGCTCAGCATCGCTCCCTTCATCCTGTAACAACCGGTAGGCATTTGTTTACATCCGTTTACATCCAACAGCCAGCAGCTGTATCACACCCGCCACCGTGCGTCTCCATGAGAATGCGTCAAAGTGGTGGACGCTTTTATCTCCGAAACAGGATCAACATCAAAGCATCAACCGGCGGCAGAAGTTAAAAAAGAACTTATTACCCAGGCTGGATGGACGCAAGCCTTTAAAGTATGAATGCAAAAGTATTGAAAACCTCGCCCGGATTGGAACATAGAGAACTGAAAAAAAAAAACATGAAATTGGTTTGTGAACATTAACATTTAATCGCGTAGCGAAAACGTTTACTTTTTTTTGCAGGGAGAGTCTTCCAAACACGCGGATGTGTGCCGTTGATGGAAACGGTTTATTTCGCGGATTCTAATTACACCTCGTAAAATGGTACCCGTTTTTCGATCGCGATGCCGAGATGCCGCCGAGATGAAGCGTGCGAATTTGCGAATTGCGATGGCGAGAAACCACCCGATCGCGCACGAATCGCGCAGCTCATTCGTCTCCTCAAACACGAACCAGCCTAATGTCCAGCGTCATCTATCGGCGAGATTTAGTACTATTCAGAACCGCTGCGTCTTTTACTGTCAACCGAAGCTCTACTTTGTAGTTTTTGTGGGATCATCGCAACCGCGCAAGGTGGATGCAATCCGAGATCAGGTGAGGAAAGATAGAGACGAAGACTAAGAAATCATTAATTTATTTGCTATTTTGTCACCTTTATTCCGCATCATCTACGAGACACATGGACACACGCGGACAATTGCAGTAAGTATTGCCTGATTTTGTATCTCTGATGTTTGTTCAATAAAATGAATAAATACAAAAATGCACTTGCCTGAAGGCAAAGAAAGAAAGTTTTCTGTTTGCTATACTTTTTGAAACCAACGGTGTGTAGCGGGTTTAAAATGACACCAAAGTCCCCCCCCCCAACTATGGCGACCCACCCGGGTAAAGGGCCTTTTCCAGCACCTGATATTTTTAATCCACCTTGGCAACGCACCCCATCCCGTGCAACGACGGGTTCAACAACTGTCATCGTTTTTTCCCGATTCACTTTACACTTTCCGTGCTCAGATGCGCTTTCCGTGCGCGGCCGTGTAGCGGTGGAGTAATTGCGCGATGGGTGTTGTGGATCGTACGTACTGCTGCTGCCGCTGGAATTGTCGTAAGGATGGCTGCTACCGGTGGCATTCGGCCGTCATAGCAGCTGCTCATAGACACCGCTGTGCTGCTGCAGGATGCCCTGGTCCTGGTACGTCGACGCTGCCTTTCCCGCTGCTTGTGTGTTTGGTGGTGCATACTATCTCACCACCCGGTATCGTCACTCGCCTGGTGGTGTTTCCCTTTTGTGTCCCGTAAACAGCCCATCCCAACATCGTCCTCACCGCAATCGGTCACCCAGATTGAGGCTCCAGCGGTGGAAGTAGTAGGCGCACGTTCTCCAAGCCGATTGGAATTCTCCAAGCCTGGTTCTCGGTGTATCATCCTCCTGATGTTCCGCTGGCCGATCCTGTAAGTAATCATTCGAACTTGTCAGTGTGGGATAATGAATATTTTATTGTGGCAAACTTAGCTGTTGAAACCGTCGCCGTGAACGACCGCTCTCCCCCGCGTGCAGCAATCTCCAGGCTCCAGGTCAAACGTGAAGCTGAAACGTCTCCTTGCGTTTCACGTTGGCCGTCCACTGCAACTCAAGTGGGGGCCCGGCTGGCCCTTCAATCTGATACTCGCTGCTAGGGTAACTTCAGCGTCAATGATGATCCTTCATCCAGAAATTGCGTGCGTGTCTCGCACTCGCTTGTTCAACGCTTGCACAACCCGGTACACGACACAGGAGAATCTCGATCGACAAGGCTTTGTTACGTGGTTTGCGGCACAGCTTCATCTGCGTTACAGTCTCAACACGTTCCATGGGAGACATGCGCTTCGCATCATTCTCTTAGCGTATGATCCGTGTTCGATCCAACGAAGGTAGGGAGTTTCAATTTGCGATGGCGAGAAACCCGATCGCGCACAAATCGCGCAACTCATTCGCCTCCTCGAACACGAACCATCTGAATTTAGCATCATCTATCGGCTCTGTTTTGCATTTCCCAATCAACTCTGGGGCTGTTTTGGACCCATAACCTTTCTCCATTTCGTGATTGTTCTGCAGTTTGTGGCAACCGTTCTTCCTTCCGTCAGTTCCGTGAATGCCTGTTTGGCACTTTCAATGAAGGCTTCTGTAATCCAATCTGTGATGATATGTAAGAAATAAAGCTGCCCGCTTTTGCAGAAAAGTGATGGAATAGGACTGGACTATAAAGGCCCCGATAGAATGCCTCAGAGCAGTACGGTAAAGAGGAGCCAGAGACTTTCGAAGACACTATTTCTATTCGATACAATATTTTTGGAACAACCCAAGCTTTAAGGTTGTTTGGTGTGAAATATTTTACATTTCCCTGATATCCCGTTTTAGTTGTCCATTTTTGTAGGCCATTGATTCCGGACTGAAGTTCTTTCCTCTACATTCGGTTGCAGATTTGGACATCGCTACTAAACCGGGGTAAGAATGCTTCAGACAAACGGCGAGTAGCAGCAAATGAATTATCTCGATTATCTAAGCGTCGAAGGAGAAACGTTCTCTTTCGCTACACGCATCCAAATCCCGATGTAAATTGAAGTGTTCGATGGCTTTTTCCATCACGAATCACATACCAAAATTCGGTTAATTTTCCGGAGGCCGTTTTCAAATGACAGCCCGTGGCGCGTTCTGCAGAAGGACTTTGACTCCGATTTTGAGTAACGAGTGTTGGTCGTACCTACGCAAATGGTCGTACCAAATTTGGTCTACTAGCCGCGCCCTATCCAACGAGGGATAGCAATGGATCCGGGAAGGGGGGAAAAACATTCCCACACCTGTGTGTAAAACGGTGAAAATTTCACACAAAATCACGTTTTTTGACTGGAAGAGTTGACCTGAGTGGTTCCTAGGAGGACACGCTTGTGAGACAAAAGTTGCACAACTTGTACCGACGCGTCTGTCGCTGCCTGATATAGCTTTGTATTAGCTTCCGTTCGAAATCAATTTGACGTTTTTCCTTCCTGCAGTATGGAACAGGGAGGGCGGGAGGAGGTGCAATACCCCACCGTCGGATAGTACTTGGCGAGAGCTTTCCATCGATGCCCCGCACGCACGCCCTTATATAAGCTTGCGTTCGAAAGCTATGCTCATGTACAGGTGGCCTATCAAAATTTGTGTTCGTGGATCGGCGTCGGCAGTGGAAAACATCCCCACAATGTACGTTTGAAGTTGATGCTGTCCGGCGAGAAAGAGTGGAAAATCGCAATCATTGCAAACTCGAAAATTAACTCGTTTTATATAGGCATTTGTACATTTCAATTTATTCCAATGCTATACGTGTATTTTTACATGGCCTCAATCTTACACTAAAATACAATAAATACATATTTATTTCCCTTCAACCCCCATAGCATCAAATGTACGTGTAGCTTCGTTGAGCAAACGCTTGGTGTCCCACTGACCGTCCTCTTTGGTTAGGCCGCTGGTGAGTCTGACAACACCAGAGGCCAACATCCAGTGGCGCCACGAGGAGGCAGAGGATCGGATTTGGCCACCGTCCCAGCATCGGGCTGTTCCTTCACGGCGCCTTATACTGGGGTGACTTACACGTCACTTTACGAAAGCTGGAACGAAGAGAGAGAGAGAGAGAAGAAAAGAAATTAGGTGCTGGTTTAGCAGCCAAACCGGTTCCAATCGAAATGCAAATCGTGCTGCATGGAATGTTGGCGCAGCAGATTCCGGAACATCCGCTTCAGCTCGGTATAGTCCGGCGCGTCGCAGAATTCCATCTGCAACGCGTACTCGGTCAACCGCTGAAACTCAGCCGGCAGTCCTCTACACAGCTCGCTGGGCGTAATGCACAACTTCAGAAGCAGTGCCTCGTCCGGATCAAATCGCTCCTCGGTACCATACCACGGTAGGCCACCGCGGAGCAAAAACACCAGCATGTAGGCGAGCGACAAAATGTCATCTCGCCTGCTCGGTGTATACTCCAGATGAGCGAACACTGGTGCAAACTCGATCGTTCCGGCGAACGGGAAAAACGCATCCTGCGCTATGTGTTCCCCCGTGCCTGGGTGCCGATACCGCTCGGCAAGACCGAAGTCAATCATGTGCAGCGTCTTGCGGGTCGTTCCGCGACCTAGCAGGACATTGTCCGGCTTCAGGTCGCGGTGAACGTACCCCAGCTCGTGGAATGTTTCCAGCCTGTCGAGCAGTTGCAGCGCTAGCTGCGAAACCGTCTTCAGACCGAAGCGTCCTCCGCACAAGTTCAGTAAGTCCTGCAGGGATGGCCCCAGGCGCTCCAAAACCAGCACGTCGCGTTTGCGATACGTACCGGCGTCGATGAGTCTGGGCCATCCACGGGCCTTCGGCAGCCGCGCATAGATCCGGCGCTCCGTGGCGAGCAGGAGCCGGTCCACCTCTTTGCTGGCCATTTTCATCACCACCGGCTGCTTGGAGCGGGCATGGCTGCCCACCAACACCGTGCCGCAGCCACCAGCATCGAATTCGCCTTCAATCCGATAGGTGGAGAGATTCACCACCATCAAGGACTCCGGCGAACTAGAATTGGGCGCACGTCCTTCTCTAATCGACATGTTCGATTCTCTTTGGCCACCTGCGAAATGTAACTGGAAGCAACAGCAGAATCAATTTTTCGCAAAAACACTCGAAAAAACCGTTAAAAGTGAGAGCGAGCGAAAACACGTCACCTTGCGTTTACTCGTAGTGAGGATATAACCTGATGCATAAGTGTGGTTTACATATATAGCCTTTGGTTGGGTGATGTTCACATGTGTACTACGATCGAAACAGCAACTTGACAGATTACGCATTTTCGGCTGGTAACCATCTAGTTACCTGTGGTGTGTGGGTTTTGGAAAACGCATCCAAGTGTTGTTACATTTCCAGGTCCGATTTTGGTTCATTTCGTCGTACCGGTGCCCTGACCTGGCGTGGCCTGTGCGAGTTCTGTGCAGATCCTGTGTCGCGTCCTGTGTGCTTCTTTTATTGGGTTTTTCTTTTTTACGGCTTTTTTTTTGTACGGGTAAAAGTGATGGTTTTCTGGGACAGTGGCGCTCAGCATCGCTCCCTTCATCCTGTAACAACCGGTAGGCATTTGTTTACATCCGTTTACATCCAACAGCCAGCAGCTGTATCACACCCGCCACCGTGCGTCTCCATGAGAATGCGTCAAAGTGGTGGACGCTTTTATCTCCGAAACAGGATCAACATCAAAGCATCAACCGGCGGCAGAAGTTAAAAAAGAACTTATTACCCAGGCTGGATGGACGCAAGCCTTTAAAGTATGAATGCAAAAGTATTGAAAACCTCGCCCGGATTGGAACATAGAGAACTGAAAAAAAAAAACATGAAATTGGTTTGTGAACATTAACATTTAATCGCGTAGCGAAAACGTTTACTTTTTTTTGCAGGGAGAGTCTTCCAAACACGCGGATGTGTGCCGTTGATGGAAACGGTTTATTTCGCGGATTCTAATTACACCTCGTAAAATGGTACCCGTTTTTCGATCGCGATGCCGAGATGCCGCCGAGATGAAGCGTGCGAATTTGCGAATTGCGATGGCGAGAAACCACCCGATCGCGCACGAATCGCGCAGCTCATTCGTCTCCTCAAACACGAACCAGCCTAATGTCCAGCGTCATCTATCGGCGAGATTTAGTACTATTCAGAACCGCTGCGTCTTTTACTGTCAACCGAAGCTCTACTTTGTAGTTTTTGTGGGATCATCGCAACCGCGCAAGGTGGATGCAATCCGAGATCAGGTGAGGAAAGATAGAGACGAAGACTAAGAAATCATTAATTTATTTGCTATTTTGTCACCTTTATTCCGCATCATCTACGAGACACATGGACACACGCGGACAATTGCAGTAAGTATTGCCTGATTTTGTATCTCTGATGTTTGTTCAATAAAATGAATAAATACAAAAATGCACTTGCCTGAAGGCAAAGAAAGAAAGTTTTCTGTTTGCTATACTTTTTGAAACCAACGGTGTGTAGCGGGTTTAAAATGACACCAAAGTCCCCCCCCCCAACTATGGCGACCCACCCGGGTAAAGGGCCTTTTCCAGCACCTGATATTTTTAATCCACCTTGGCAACGCACCCCATCCCGTGCAACGACGGGTTCAACAACTGTCATCGTTTTTTCCCGATTCACTTTACACTTTCCGTGCTCAGATGCGCTTTCCGTGCGCGGCCGTGTAGCGGTGGAGTAATTGCGCGATGGGTGTTGTGGATCGTACGTACTGCTGCTGCCGCTGGAATTGTCGTAAGGATGGCTGCTACCGGTGGCATTCGGCCGTCATAGCAGCTGCTCATAGACACCGCTGTGCTGCTGCAGGATGCCCTGGTCCTGGTACGTCGACGCTGCCTTTCCCGCTGCTTGTGTGTTTGGTGGTGCATACTATCTCACCACCCGGTATCGTCACTCGCCTGGTGGTGTTTCCCTTTTGTGTCCCGTAAACAGCCCATCCCAACATCGTCCTCACCGCAATCGGTCACCCAGATTGAGGCTCCAGCGGTGGAAGTAGTAGGCGCACGTTCTCCAAGCCGATTGGAATTCTCCAAGCCTGGTTCTCGGTGTATCATCCTCCTGATGTTCCGCTGGCCGATCCTGTAAGTAATCATTCGAACTTGTCAGTGTGGGATAATGAATATTTTATTGTGGCAAACTTAGCTGTTGAAACCGTCGCCGTGAACGACCGCTCTCCCCCGCGTGCAGCAATCTCCAGGCTCCAGGTCAAACGTGAAGCTGAAACGTCTCCTTGCGTTTCACGTTGGCCGTCCACTGCAACTCAAGTGGGGGCCCGGCTGGCCCTTCAATCTGATACTCGCTGCTAGGGTAACTTCAGCGTCAATGATGATCCTTCATCCAGAAATTGCGTGCGTGTCTCGCACTCGCTTGTTCAACGCTTGCACAACCCGGTACACGACACAGGAGAATCTCGATCGACAAGGCTTTGTTACGTGGTTTGCGGCACAGCTTCATCTGCGTTACAGTCTCAACACGTTCCATGGGAGACATGCGCTTCGCATCATTCTCTTAGCGTATGATCCGTGTTCGATCCAACGAAGGTAGGGAGTTTCAATTTGCGATGGCGAGAAACCCGATCGCGCACAAATCGCGCAACTCATTCGCCTCCTCGAACACGAACCATCTGAATTTAGCATCATCTATCGGCTCTGTTTTGCATTTCCCAATCAACTCTGGGGCTGTTTTGGACCCATAACCTTTCTCCATTTCGTGATTGTTCTGCAGTTTGTGGCAACCGTTCTTCCTTCCGTCAGTTCCGTGAATGCCTGTTTGGCACTTTCAATGAAGGCTTCTGTAATCCAATCTGTGATGATATGTAAGAAATAAAGCTGCCCGCTTTTGCAGAAAAGTGATGGAATAGGACTGGACTATAAAGGCCCCGATAGAATGCCTCAGAGCAGTACGGTAAAGAGGAGCCAGAGACTTTCGAAGACACTATTTCTATTCGATACAATATTTTTGGAACAACCCAAGCTTTAAGGTTGTTTGGTGTGAAATATTTTACATTTCCCTGATATCCCGTTTTAGTTGTCCATTTTTGTAGGCCATTGATTCCGGACTGAAGTTCTTTCCTCTACATTCGGTTGCAGATTTGGACATCGCTACTAAACCGGGGTAAGAATGCTTCAGACAAACGGCGAGTAGCAGCAAATGAATTATCTCGATTATCTAAGCGTCGAAGGAGAAACGTTCTCTTTCGCTACACGCATCCAAATCCCGATGTAAATTGAAGTGTTCGATGGCTTTTTCCATCACGAATCACATACCAAAATTCGGTTAATTTTCCGGAGGCCGTTTTCAAATGACAGCCCGTGGCGCGTTCTGCAGAAGGACTTTGACTCCGATTTTGAGTAACGAGTGTTGGTCGTACCTACGCAAATGGTCGTACCAAATTTGGTCTACTAGCCGCGCCCTATCCAACGAGGGATAGCAATGGATCCGGGAAGGGGGGAAAAACATTCCCACACCTGTGTGTAAAACGGTGAAAATTTCACACAAAATCACGTTTTTTGACTGGAAGAGTTGACCTGAGTGGTTCCTAGGAGGACACGCTTGTGAGACAAAAGTTGCACAACTTGTACCGACGCGTCTGTCGCTGCCTGATATAGCTTTGTATTAGCTTCCGTTCGAAATCAATTTGACGTTTTTCCTTCCTGCAGTATGGAACAGGGAGGGCGGGAGGAGGTGCAATACCCCACCGTCGGATAGTACTTGGCGAGAGCTTTCCATCGATGCCCCGCACGCACGCCCTTATATAAGCTTGCGTTCGAAAGCTATGCTCATGTACAGGTGGCCTATCAAAATTTGTGTTCGTGGATCGGCGTCGGCAGTGGAAAACATCCCCACAATGTACGTTTGAAGTTGATGCTGTCCGGCGAGAAAGAGTGGAAAATCGCAATCATTGCAAACTCGAAAATTAACTCGTTTTATATAGGCATTTGTACATTTCAATTTATTCCAATGCTATACGTGTATTTTTACATGGCCTCAATCTTACACTAAAATACAATAAATACATATTTATTTCCCTTCAACCCCCATAGCATCAAATGTACGTGTAGCTTCGTTGAGCAAACGCTTGGTGTCCCACTGACCGTCCTCTTTGGTTAGGCCGCTGGTGAGTCTGACAACACCAGAGGCCAACATCCAGTGGCGCCACGAGGAGGCAGAGGATCGGATTTGGCCACCGTCCCAGCATCGGGCTGTTCCTTCACGGCGCCTTATACTGGGGTGACTTACACGTCACTTTACGAAAGCTGGAACGAAGAGAGAGAGAGAGAGAAGAAAAGAAATTAGGTGCTGGTTTAGCAGCCAAACCGGTTCCAATCGAAATGCAAATCGTGCTGCATGGAATGTTGGCGCAGCAGATTCCGGAACATCCGCTTCAGCTCGGTATAGTCCGGCGCGTCGCAGAATTCCATCTGCAACGCGTACTCGGTCAACCGCTGAAACTCAGCCGGCAGTCCTCTACACAGCTCGCTGGGCGTAATGCACAACTTCAGAAGCAGTGCCTCGTCCGGATCAAATCGCTCCTCGGTACCATACCACGGTAGGCCACCGCGGAGCAAAAACACCAGCATGTAGGCGAGCGACAAAATGTCATCTCGCCTGCTCGGTGTATACTCCAGATGAGCGAACACTGGTGCAAACTCGATCGTTCCGGCGAACGGGAAAAACGCATCCTGCGCTATGTGTTCCCCCGTGCCTGGGTGCCGATACCGCTCGGCAAGACCGAAGTCAATCATGTGCAGCGTCTTGCGGGTCGTTCCGCGACCTAGCAGGACATTGTCCGGCTTCAGGTCGCGGTGAACGTACCCCAGCTCGTGGAATGTTTCCAGCCTGTCGAGCAGTTGCAGCGCTAGCTGCGAAACCGTCTTCAGACCGAAGCGTCCTCCGCACAAGTTCAGTAAGTCCTGCAGGGATGGCCCCAGGCGCTCCAAAACCAGCACGTCGCGTTTGCGATACGTACCGGCGTCGATGAGTCTGGGCCATCCACGGGCCTTCGGCAGCCGCGCATAGATCCGGCGCTCCGTGGCGAGCAGGAGCCGGTCCACCTCTTTGCTGGCCATTTTCATCACCACCGGCTGCTTGGAGCGGGCATGGCTGCCCACCAACACCGTGCCGCAGCCACCAGCATCGAATTCGCCTTCAATCCGATAGGTGGAGAGATTCACCACCATCAAGGACTCCGGCGAACTAGAATTGGGCGCACGTCCTTCTCTAATCGACATGTTCGATTCTCTTTGGCCACCTGCGAAATGTAACTGGAAGCAACAGCAGAATCAATTTTTCGCAAAAACACTCGAAAAAACCGTTAAAAGTGAGAGCGAGCGAAAACACGTCACCTTGCGTTTACTCGTAGTGAGGATATAACCTGATGCATAAGTGTGGTTTACATATATAGCCTTTGGTTGGGTGATGTTCACATGTGTACTACGATCGAAACAGCAACTTGACAGATTACGCATTTTCGGCTGGTAACCATCTAGTTACCTGTGGTGTGTGGGTTTTGGAAAACGCATCCAAGTGTTGTTACATTTCCAGGTCCGATTTTGGTTCATTTCGTCGTACCGGTGCCCTGACCTGGCGTGGCCTGTGCGAGTTCTGTGCAGATCCTGTGTCGCGTCCTGTGTGCTTCTTTTATTGGGTTTTTCTTTTTTACGGCTTTTTTTTTGTACGGGTAAAAGTGATGGTTTTCTGGGACAGTGGCGCTCAGCATCGCTCCCTTCATCCTGTAACAACCGGTAGGCATTTGTTTACATCCGTTTACATCCAACAGCCAGCAGCTGTATCACACCCGCCACCGTGCGTCTCCATGAGAATGCGTCAAAGTGGTGGACGCTTTTATCTCCGAAACAGGATCAACATCAAAGCATCAACCGGCGGCAGAAGTTAAAAAAGAACTTATTACCCAGGCTGGATGGACGCAAGCCTTTAAAGTATGAATGCAAAAGTATTGAAAACCTCGCCCGGATTGGAACATAGAGAACTGAAAAAAAAAAACATGAAATTGGTTTGTGAACATTAACATTTAATCGCGTAGCGAAAACGTTTACTTTTTTTTGCAGGGAGAGTCTTCCAAACACGCGGATGTGTGCCGTTGATGGAAACGGTTTATTTCGCGGATTCTAATTACACCTCGTAAAATGGTACCCGTTTTTCGATCGCGATGCCGAGATGCCGCCGAGATGAAGCGTGCGAATTTGCGAATTGCGATGGCGAGAAACCACCCGATCGCGCACGAATCGCGCAGCTCATTCGTCTCCTCAAACACGAACCAGCCTAATGTCCAGCGTCATCTATCGGCGAGATTTAGTACTATTCAGAACCGCTGCGTCTTTTACTGTCAACCGAAGCTCTACTTTGTAGTTTTTGTGGGATCATCGCAACCGCGCAAGGTGGATGCAATCCGAGATCAGGTGAGGAAAGATAGAGACGAAGACTAAGAAATCATTAATTTATTTGCTATTTTGTCACCTTTATTCCGCATCATCTACGAGACACATGGACACACGCGGACAATTGCAGTAAGTATTGCCTGATTTTGTATCTCTGATGTTTGTTCAATAAAATGAATAAATACAAAAATGCACTTGCCTGAAGGCAAAGAAAGAAAGTTTTCTGTTTGCTATACTTTTTGAAACCAACGGTGTGTAGCGGGTTTAAAATGACACCAAAGTCCCCCCCCCCAACTATGGCGACCCACCCGGGTAAAGGGCCTTTTCCAGCACCTGATATTTTTAATCCACCTTGGCAACGCACCCCATCCCGTGCAACGACGGGTTCAACAACTGTCATCGTTTTTTCCCGATTCACTTTACACTTTCCGTGCTCAGATGCGCTTTCCGTGCGCGGCCGTGTAGCGGTGGAGTAATTGCGCGATGGGTGTTGTGGATCGTACGTACTGCTGCTGCCGCTGGAATTGTCGTAAGGATGGCTGCTACCGGTGGCATTCGGCCGTCATAGCAGCTGCTCATAGACACCGCTGTGCTGCTGCAGGATGCCCTGGTCCTGGTACGTCGACGCTGCCTTTCCCGCTGCTTGTGTGTTTGGTGGTGCATACTATCTCACCACCCGGTATCGTCACTCGCCTGGTGGTGTTTCCCTTTTGTGTCCCGTAAACAGCCCATCCCAACATCGTCCTCACCGCAATCGGTCACCCAGATTGAGGCTCCAGCGGTGGAAGTAGTAGGCGCACGTTCTCCAAGCCGATTGGAATTCTCCAAGCCTGGTTCTCGGTGTATCATCCTCCTGATGTTCCGCTGGCCGATCCTGTAAGTAATCATTCGAACTTGTCAGTGTGGGATAATGAATATTTTATTGTGGCAAACTTAGCTGTTGAAACCGTCGCCGTGAACGACCGCTCTCCCCCGCGTGCAGCAATCTCCAGGCTCCAGGTCAAACGTGAAGCTGAAACGTCTCCTTGCGTTTCACGTTGGCCGTCCACTGCAACTCAAGTGGGGGCCCGGCTGGCCCTTCAATCTGATACTCGCTGCTAGGGTAACTTCAGCGTCAATGATGATCCTTCATCCAGAAATTGCGTGCGTGTCTCGCACTCGCTTGTTCAACGCTTGCACAACCCGGTACACGACACAGGAGAATCTCGATCGACAAGGCTTTGTTACGTGGTTTGCGGCACAGCTTCATCTGCGTTACAGTCTCAACACGTTCCATGGGAGACATGCGCTTCGCATCATTCTCTTAGCGTATGATCCGTGTTCGATCCAACGAAGGTAGGGAGTTTCAATTTGCGATGGCGAGAAACCCGATCGCGCACAAATCGCGCAACTCATTCGCCTCCTCGAACACGAACCATCTGAATTTAGCATCATCTATCGGCTCTGTTTTGCATTTCCCAATCAACTCTGGGGCTGTTTTGGACCCATAACCTTTCTCCATTTCGTGATTGTTCTGCAGTTTGTGGCAACCGTTCTTCCTTCCGTCAGTTCCGTGAATGCCTGTTTGGCACTTTCAATGAAGGCTTCTGTAATCCAATCTGTGATGATATGTAAGAAATAAAGCTGCCCGCTTTTGCAGAAAAGTGATGGAATAGGACTGGACTATAAAGGCCCCGATAGAATGCCTCAGAGCAGTACGGTAAAGAGGAGCCAGAGACTTTCGAAGACACTATTTCTATTCGATACAATATTTTTGGAACAACCCAAGCTTTAAGGTTGTTTGGTGTGAAATATTTTACATTTCCCTGATATCCCGTTTTAGTTGTCCATTTTTGTAGGCCATTGATTCCGGACTGAAGTTCTTTCCTCTACATTCGGTTGCAGATTTGGACATCGCTACTAAACCGGGGTAAGAATGCTTCAGACAAACGGCGAGTAGCAGCAAATGAATTATCTCGATTATCTAAGCGTCGAAGGAGAAACGTTCTCTTTCGCTACACGCATCCAAATCCCGATGTAAATTGAAGTGTTCGATGGCTTTTTCCATCACGAATCACATACCAAAATTCGGTTAATTTTCCGGAGGCCGTTTTCAAATGACAGCCCGTGGCGCGTTCTGCAGAAGGACTTTGACTCCGATTTTGAGTAACGAGTGTTGGTCGTACCTACGCAAATGGTCGTACCAAATTTGGTCTACTAGCCGCGCCCTATCCAACGAGGGATAGCAATGGATCCGGGAAGGGGGGAAAAACATTCCCACACCTGTGTGTAAAACGGTGAAAATTTCACACAAAATCACGTTTTTTGACTGGAAGAGTTGACCTGAGTGGTTCCTAGGAGGACACGCTTGTGAGACAAAAGTTGCACAACTTGTACCGACGCGTCTGTCGCTGCCTGATATAGCTTTGTATTAGCTTCCGTTCGAAATCAATTTGACGTTTTTCCTTCCTGCAGTATGGAACAGGGAGGGCGGGAGGAGGTGCAATACCCCACCGTCGGATAGTACTTGGCGAGAGCTTTCCATCGATGCCCCGCACGCACGCCCTTATATAAGCTTGCGTTCGAAAGCTATGCTCATGTACAGGTGGCCTATCAAAATTTGTGTTCGTGGATCGGCGTCGGCAGTGGAAAACATCCCCACAATGTACGTTTGAAGTTGATGCTGTCCGGCGAGAAAGAGTGGAAAATCGCAATCATTGCAAACTCGAAAATTAACTCGTTTTATATAGGCATTTGTACATTTCAATTTATTCCAATGCTATACGTGTATTTTTACATGGCCTCAATCTTACACTAAAATACAATAAATACATATTTATTTCCCTTCAACCCCCATAGCATCAAATGTACGTGTAGCTTCGTTGAGCAAACGCTTGGTGTCCCACTGACCGTCCTCTTTGGTTAGGCCGCTGGTGAGTCTGACAACACCAGAGGCCAACATCCAGTGGCGCCACGAGGAGGCAGAGGATCGGATTTGGCCACCGTCCCAGCATCGGGCTGTTCCTTCACGGCGCCTTATACTGGGGTGACTTACACGTCACTTTACGAAAGCTGGAACGAAGAGAGAGAGAGAGAGAAGAAAAGAAATTAGGTGCTGGTTTAGCAGCCAAACCGGTTCCAATCGAAATGCAAATCGTGCTGCATGGAATGTTGGCGCAGCAGATTCCGGAACATCCGCTTCAGCTCGGTATAGTCCGGCGCGTCGCAGAATTCCATCTGCAACGCGTACTCGGTCAACCGCTGAAACTCAGCCGGCAGTCCTCTACACAGCTCGCTGGGCGTAATGCACAACTTCAGAAGCAGTGCCTCGTCCGGATCAAATCGCTCCTCGGTACCATACCACGGTAGGCCACCGCGGAGCAAAAACACCAGCATGTAGGCGAGCGACAAAATGTCATCTCGCCTGCTCGGTGTATACTCCAGATGAGCGAACACTGGTGCAAACTCGATCGTTCCGGCGAACGGGAAAAACGCATCCTGCGCTATGTGTTCCCCCGTGCCTGGGTGCCGATACCGCTCGGCAAGACCGAAGTCAATCATGTGCAGCGTCTTGCGGGTCGTTCCGCGACCTAGCAGGACATTGTCCGGCTTCAGGTCGCGGTGAACGTACCCCAGCTCGTGGAATGTTTCCAGCCTGTCGAGCAGTTGCAGCGCTAGCTGCGAAACCGTCTTCAGACCGAAGCGTCCTCCGCACAAGTTCAGTAAGTCCTGCAGGGATGGCCCCAGGCGCTCCAAAACCAGCACGTCGCGTTTGCGATACGTACCGGCGTCGATGAGTCTGGGCCATCCACGGGCCTTCGGCAGCCGCGCATAGATCCGGCGCTCCGTGGCGAGCAGGAGCCGGTCCACCTCTTTGCTGGCCATTTTCATCACCACCGGCTGCTTGGAGCGGGCATGGCTGCCCACCAACACCGTGCCGCAGCCACCAGCATCGAATTCGCCTTCAATCCGATAGGTGGAGAGATTCACCACCATCAAGGACTCCGGCGAACTAGAATTGGGCGCACGTCCTTCTCTAATCGACATGTTCGATTCTCTTTGGCCACCTGCGAAATGTAACTGGAAGCAACAGCAGAATCAATTTTTCGCAAAAACACTCGAAAAAACCGTTAAAAGTGAGAGCGAGCGAAAACACGTCACCTTGCGTTTACTCGTAGTGAGGATATAACCTGATGCATAAGTGTGGTTTACATATATAGCCTTTGGTTGGGTGATGTTCACATGTGTACTACGATCGAAACAGCAACTTGACAGATTACGCATTTTCGGCTGGTAACCATCTAGTTACCTGTGGTGTGTGGGTTTTGGAAAACGCATCCAAGTGTTGTTACATTTCCAGGTCCGATTTTGGTTCATTTCGTCGTACCGGTGCCCTGACCTGGCGTGGCCTGTGCGAGTTCTGTGCAGATCCTGTGTCGCGTCCTGTGTGCTTCTTTTATTGGGTTTTTCTTTTTTACGGCTTTTTTTTTGTACGGGTAAAAGTGATGGTTTTCTGGGACAGTGGCGCTCAGCATCGCTCCCTTCATCCTGTAACAACCGGTAGGCATTTGTTTACATCCGTTTACATCCAACAGCCAGCAGCTGTATCACACCCGCCACCGTGCGTCTCCATGAGAATGCGTCAAAGTGGTGGACGCTTTTATCTCCGAAACAGGATCAACATCAAAGCATCAACCGGCGGCAGAAGTTAAAAAAGAACTTATTACCCAGGCTGGATGGACGCAAGCCTTTAAAGTATGAATGCAAAAGTATTGAAAACCTCGCCCGGATTGGAACATAGAGAACTGAAAAAAAAAAACATGAAATTGGTTTGTGAACATTAACATTTAATCGCGTAGCGAAAACGTTTACTTTTTTTTGCAGGGAGAGTCTTCCAAACACGCGGATGTGTGCCGTTGATGGAAACGGTTTATTTCGCGGATTCTAATTACACCTCGTAAAATGGTACCCGTTTTTCGATCGCGATGCCGAGATGCCGCCGAGATGAAGCGTGCGAATTTGCGAATTGCGATGGCGAGAAACCACCCGATCGCGCACGAATCGCGCAGCTCATTCGTCTCCTCAAACACGAACCAGCCTAATGTCCAGCGTCATCTATCGGCGAGATTTAGTACTATTCAGAACCGCTGCGTCTTTTACTGTCAACCGAAGCTCTACTTTGTAGTTTTTGTGGGATCATCGCAACCGCGCAAGGTGGATGCAATCCGAGATCAGGTGAGGAAAGATAGAGACGAAGACTAAGAAATCATTAATTTATTTGCTATTTTGTCACCTTTATTCCGCATCATCTACGAGACACATGGACACACGCGGACAATTGCAGTAAGTATTGCCTGATTTTGTATCTCTGATGTTTGTTCAATAAAATGAATAAATACAAAAATGCACTTGCCTGAAGGCAAAGAAAGAAAGTTTTCTGTTTGCTATACTTTTTGAAACCAACGGTGTGTAGCGGGTTTAAAATGACACCAAAGTCCCCCCCCCCAACTATGGCGACCCACCCGGGTAAAGGGCCTTTTCCAGCACCTGATATTTTTAATCCACCTTGGCAACGCACCCCATCCCGTGCAACGACGGGTTCAACAACTGTCATCGTTTTTTCCCGATTCACTTTACACTTTCCGTGCTCAGATGCGCTTTCCGTGCGCGGCCGTGTAGCGGTGGAGTAATTGCGCGATGGGTGTTGTGGATCGTACGTACTGCTGCTGCCGCTGGAATTGTCGTAAGGATGGCTGCTACCGGTGGCATTCGGCCGTCATAGCAGCTGCTCATAGACACCGCTGTGCTGCTGCAGGATGCCCTGGTCCTGGTACGTCGACGCTGCCTTTCCCGCTGCTTGTGTGTTTGGTGGTGCATACTATCTCACCACCCGGTATCGTCACTCGCCTGGTGGTGTTTCCCTTTTGTGTCCCGTAAACAGCCCATCCCAACATCGTCCTCACCGCAATCGGTCACCCAGATTGAGGCTCCAGCGGTGGAAGTAGTAGGCGCACGTTCTCCAAGCCGATTGGAATTCTCCAAGCCTGGTTCTCGGTGTATCATCCTCCTGATGTTCCGCTGGCCGATCCTGTAAGTAATCATTCGAACTTGTCAGTGTGGGATAATGAATATTTTATTGTGGCAAACTTAGCTGTTGAAACCGTCGCCGTGAACGACCGCTCTCCCCCGCGTGCAGCAATCTCCAGGCTCCAGGTCAAACGTGAAGCTGAAACGTCTCCTTGCGTTTCACGTTGGCCGTCCACTGCAACTCAAGTGGGGGCCCGGCTGGCCCTTCAATCTGATACTCGCTGCTAGGGTAACTTCAGCGTCAATGATGATCCTTCATCCAGAAATTGCGTGCGTGTCTCGCACTCGCTTGTTCAACGCTTGCACAACCCGGTACACGACACAGGAGAATCTCGATCGACAAGGCTTTGTTACGTGGTTTGCGGCACAGCTTCATCTGCGTTACAGTCTCAACACGTTCCATGGGAGACATGCGCTTCGCATCATTCTCTTAGCGTATGATCCGTGTTCGATCCAACGAAGGTAGGGAGTTTCAATTTGCGATGGCGAGAAACCCGATCGCGCACAAATCGCGCAACTCATTCGCCTCCTCGAACACGAACCATCTGAATTTAGCATCATCTATCGGCTCTGTTTTGCATTTCCCAATCAACTCTGGGGCTGTTTTGGACCCATAACCTTTCTCCATTTCGTGATTGTTCTGCAGTTTGTGGCAACCGTTCTTCCTTCCGTCAGTTCCGTGAATGCCTGTTTGGCACTTTCAATGAAGGCTTCTGTAATCCAATCTGTGATGATATGTAAGAAATAAAGCTGCCCGCTTTTGCAGAAAAGTGATGGAATAGGACTGGACTATAAAGGCCCCGATAGAATGCCTCAGAGCAGTACGGTAAAGAGGAGCCAGAGACTTTCGAAGACACTATTTCTATTCGATACAATATTTTTGGAACAACCCAAGCTTTAAGGTTGTTTGGTGTGAAATATTTTACATTTCCCTGATATCCCGTTTTAGTTGTCCATTTTTGTAGGCCATTGATTCCGGACTGAAGTTCTTTCCTCTACATTCGGTTGCAGATTTGGACATCGCTACTAAACCGGGGTAAGAATGCTTCAGACAAACGGCGAGTAGCAGCAAATGAATTATCTCGATTATCTAAGCGTCGAAGGAGAAACGTTCTCTTTCGCTACACGCATCCAAATCCCGATGTAAATTGAAGTGTTCGATGGCTTTTTCCATCACGAATCACATACCAAAATTCGGTTAATTTTCCGGAGGCCGTTTTCAAATGACAGCCCGTGGCGCGTTCTGCAGAAGGACTTTGACTCCGATTTTGAGTAACGAGTGTTGGTCGTACCTACGCAAATGGTCGTACCAAATTTGGTCTACTAGCCGCGCCCTATCCAACGAGGGATAGCAATGGATCCGGGAAGGGGGGAAAAACATTCCCACACCTGTGTGTAAAACGGTGAAAATTTCACACAAAATCACGTTTTTTGACTGGAAGAGTTGACCTGAGTGGTTCCTAGGAGGACACGCTTGTGAGACAAAAGTTGCACAACTTGTACCGACGCGTCTGTCGCTGCCTGATATAGCTTTGTATTAGCTTCCGTTCGAAATCAATTTGACGTTTTTCCTTCCTGCAGTATGGAACAGGGAGGGCGGGAGGAGGTGCAATACCCCACCGTCGGATAGTACTTGGCGAGAGCTTTCCATCGATGCCCCGCACGCACGCCCTTATATAAGCTTGCGTTCGAAAGCTATGCTCATGTACAGGTGGCCTATCAAAATTTGTGTTCGTGGATCGGCGTCGGCAGTGGAAAACATCCCCACAATGTACGTTTGAAGTTGATGCTGTCCGGCGAGAAAGAGTGGAAAATCGCAATCATTGCAAACTCGAAAATTAACTCGTTTTATATAGGCATTTGTACATTTCAATTTATTCCAATGCTATACGTGTATTTTTACATGGCCTCAATCTTACACTAAAATACAATAAATACATATTTATTTCCCTTCAACCCCCATAGCATCAAATGTACGTGTAGCTTCGTTGAGCAAACGCTTGGTGTCCCACTGACCGTCCTCTTTGGTTAGGCCGCTGGTGAGTCTGACAACACCAGAGGCCAACATCCAGTGGCGCCACGAGGAGGCAGAGGATCGGATTTGGCCACCGTCCCAGCATCGGGCTGTTCCTTCACGGCGCCTTATACTGGGGTGACTTACACGTCACTTTACGAAAGCTGGAACGAAGAGAGAGAGAGAGAGAAGAAAAGAAATTAGGTGCTGGTTTAGCAGCCAAACCGGTTCCAATCGAAATGCAAATCGTGCTGCATGGAATGTTGGCGCAGCAGATTCCGGAACATCCGCTTCAGCTCGGTATAGTCCGGCGCGTCGCAGAATTCCATCTGCAACGCGTACTCGGTCAACCGCTGAAACTCAGCCGGCAGTCCTCTACACAGCTCGCTGGGCGTAATGCACAACTTCAGAAGCAGTGCCTCGTCCGGATCAAATCGCTCCTCGGTACCATACCACGGTAGGCCACCGCGGAGCAAAAACACCAGCATGTAGGCGAGCGACAAAATGTCATCTCGCCTGCTCGGTGTATACTCCAGATGAGCGAACACTGGTGCAAACTCGATCGTTCCGGCGAACGGGAAAAACGCATCCTGCGCTATGTGTTCCCCCGTGCCTGGGTGCCGATACCGCTCGGCAAGACCGAAGTCAATCATGTGCAGCGTCTTGCGGGTCGTTCCGCGACCTAGCAGGACATTGTCCGGCTTCAGGTCGCGGTGAACGTACCCCAGCTCGTGGAATGTTTCCAGCCTGTCGAGCAGTTGCAGCGCTAGCTGCGAAACCGTCTTCAGACCGAAGCGTCCTCCGCACAAGTTCAGTAAGTCCTGCAGGGATGGCCCCAGGCGCTCCAAAACCAGCACGTCGCGTTTGCGATACGTACCGGCGTCGATGAGTCTGGGCCATCCACGGGCCTTCGGCAGCCGCGCATAGATCCGGCGCTCCGTGGCGAGCAGGAGCCGGTCCACCTCTTTGCTGGCCATTTTCATCACCACCGGCTGCTTGGAGCGGGCATGGCTGCCCACCAACACCGTGCCGCAGCCACCAGCATCGAATTCGCCTTCAATCCGATAGGTGGAGAGATTCACCACCATCAAGGACTCCGGCGAACTAGAATTGGGCGCACGTCCTTCTCTAATCGACATGTTCGATTCTCTTTGGCCACCTGCGAAATGTAACTGGAAGCAACAGCAGAATCAATTTTTCGCAAAAACACTCGAAAAAACCGTTAAAAGTGAGAGCGAGCGAAAACACGTCACCTTGCGTTTACTCGTAGTGAGGATATAACCTGATGCATAAGTGTGGTTTACATATATAGCCTTTGGTTGGGTGATGTTCACATGTGTACTACGATCGAAACAGCAACTTGACAGATTACGCATTTTCGGCTGGTAACCATCTAGTTACCTGTGGTGTGTGGGTTTTGGAAAACGCATCCAAGTGTTGTTACATTTCCAGGTCCGATTTTGGTTCATTTCGTCGTACCGGTGCCCTGACCTGGCGTGGCCTGTGCGAGTTCTGTGCAGATCCTGTGTCGCGTCCTGTGTGCTTCTTTTATTGGGTTTTTCTTTTTTACGGCTTTTTTTTTGTACGGGTAAAAGTGATGGTTTTCTGGGACAGTGGCGCTCAGCATCGCTCCCTTCATCCTGTAACAACCGGTAGGCATTTGTTTACATCCGTTTACATCCAACAGCCAGCAGCTGTATCACACCCGCCACCGTGCGTCTCCATGAGAATGCGTCAAAGTGGTGGACGCTTTTATCTCCGAAACAGGATCAACATCAAAGCATCAACCGGCGGCAGAAGTTAAAAAAGAACTTATTACCCAGGCTGGATGGACGCAAGCCTTTAAAGTATGAATGCAAAAGTATTGAAAACCTCGCCCGGATTGGAACATAGAGAACTGAAAAAAAAAAACATGAAATTGGTTTGTGAACATTAACATTTAATCGCGTAGCGAAAACGTTTACTTTTTTTTGCAGGGAGAGTCTTCCAAACACGCGGATGTGTGCCGTTGATGGAAACGGTTTATTTCGCGGATTCTAATTACACCTCGTAAAATGGTACCCGTTTTTCGATCGCGATGCCGAGATGCCGCCGAGATGAAGCGTGCGAATTTGCGAATTGCGATGGCGAGAAACCACCCGATCGCGCACGAATCGCGCAGCTCATTCGTCTCCTCAAACACGAACCAGCCTAATGTCCAGCGTCATCTATCGGCGAGATTTAGTACTATTCAGAACCGCTGCGTCTTTTACTGTCAACCGAAGCTCTACTTTGTAGTTTTTGTGGGATCATCGCAACCGCGCAAGGTGGATGCAATCCGAGATCAGGTGAGGAAAGATAGAGACGAAGACTAAGAAATCATTAATTTATTTGCTATTTTGTCACCTTTATTCCGCATCATCTACGAGACACATGGACACACGCGGACAATTGCAGTAAGTATTGCCTGATTTTGTATCTCTGATGTTTGTTCAATAAAATGAATAAATACAAAAATGCACTTGCCTGAAGGCAAAGAAAGAAAGTTTTCTGTTTGCTATACTTTTTGAAACCAACGGTGTGTAGCGGGTTTAAAATGACACCAAAGTCCCCCCCCCCAACTATGGCGACCCACCCGGGTAAAGGGCCTTTTCCAGCACCTGATATTTTTAATCCACCTTGGCAACGCACCCCATCCCGTGCAACGACGGGTTCAACAACTGTCATCGTTTTTTCCCGATTCACTTTACACTTTCCGTGCTCAGATGCGCTTTCCGTGCGCGGCCGTGTAGCGGTGGAGTAATTGCGCGATGGGTGTTGTGGATCGTACGTACTGCTGCTGCCGCTGGAATTGTCGTAAGGATGGCTGCTACCGGTGGCATTCGGCCGTCATAGCAGCTGCTCATAGACACCGCTGTGCTGCTGCAGGATGCCCTGGTCCTGGTACGTCGACGCTGCCTTTCCCGCTGCTTGTGTGTTTGGTGGTGCATACTATCTCACCACCCGGTATCGTCACTCGCCTGGTGGTGTTTCCCTTTTGTGTCCCGTAAACAGCCCATCCCAACATCGTCCTCACCGCAATCGGTCACCCAGATTGAGGCTCCAGCGGTGGAAGTAGTAGGCGCACGTTCTCCAAGCCGATTGGAATTCTCCAAGCCTGGTTCTCGGTGTATCATCCTCCTGATGTTCCGCTGGCCGATCCTGTAAGTAATCATTCGAACTTGTCAGTGTGGGATAATGAATATTTTATTGTGGCAAACTTAGCTGTTGAAACCGTCGCCGTGAACGACCGCTCTCCCCCGCGTGCAGCAATCTCCAGGCTCCAGGTCAAACGTGAAGCTGAAACGTCTCCTTGCGTTTCACGTTGGCCGTCCACTGCAACTCAAGTGGGGGCCCGGCTGGCCCTTCAATCTGATACTCGCTGCTAGGGTAACTTCAGCGTCAATGATGATCCTTCATCCAGAAATTGCGTGCGTGTCTCGCACTCGCTTGTTCAACGCTTGCACAACCCGGTACACGACACAGGAGAATCTCGATCGACAAGGCTTTGTTACGTGGTTTGCGGCACAGCTTCATCTGCGTTACAGTCTCAACACGTTCCATGGGAGACATGCGCTTCGCATCATTCTCTTAGCGTATGATCCGTGTTCGATCCAACGAAGGTAGGGAGTTTCAATTTGCGATGGCGAGAAACCCGATCGCGCACAAATCGCGCAACTCATTCGCCTCCTCGAACACGAACCATCTGAATTTAGCATCATCTATCGGCTCTGTTTTGCATTTCCCAATCAACTCTGGGGCTGTTTTGGACCCATAACCTTTCTCCATTTCGTGATTGTTCTGCAGTTTGTGGCAACCGTTCTTCCTTCCGTCAGTTCCGTGAATGCCTGTTTGGCACTTTCAATGAAGGCTTCTGTAATCCAATCTGTGATGATATGTAAGAAATAAAGCTGCCCGCTTTTGCAGAAAAGTGATGGAATAGGACTGGACTATAAAGGCCCCGATAGAATGCCTCAGAGCAGTACGGTAAAGAGGAGCCAGAGACTTTCGAAGACACTATTTCTATTCGATACAATATTTTTGGAACAACCCAAGCTTTAAGGTTGTTTGGTGTGAAATATTTTACATTTCCCTGATATCCCGTTTTAGTTGTCCATTTTTGTAGGCCATTGATTCCGGACTGAAGTTCTTTCCTCTACATTCGGTTGCAGATTTGGACATCGCTACTAAACCGGGGTAAGAATGCTTCAGACAAACGGCGAGTAGCAGCAAATGAATTATCTCGATTATCTAAGCGTCGAAGGAGAAACGTTCTCTTTCGCTACACGCATCCAAATCCCGATGTAAATTGAAGTGTTCGATGGCTTTTTCCATCACGAATCACATACCAAAATTCGGTTAATTTTCCGGAGGCCGTTTTCAAATGACAGCCCGTGGCGCGTTCTGCAGAAGGACTTTGACTCCGATTTTGAGTAACGAGTGTTGGTCGTACCTACGCAAATGGTCGTACCAAATTTGGTCTACTAGCCGCGCCCTATCCAACGAGGGATAGCAATGGATCCGGGAAGGGGGGAAAAACATTCCCACACCTGTGTGTAAAACGGTGAAAATTTCACACAAAATCACGTTTTTTGACTGGAAGAGTTGACCTGAGTGGTTCCTAGGAGGACACGCTTGTGAGACAAAAGTTGCACAACTTGTACCGACGCGTCTGTCGCTGCCTGATATAGCTTTGTATTAGCTTCCGTTCGAAATCAATTTGACGTTTTTCCTTCCTGCAGTATGGAACAGGGAGGGCGGGAGGAGGTGCAATACCCCACCGTCGGATAGTACTTGGCGAGAGCTTTCCATCGATGCCCCGCACGCACGCCCTTATATAAGCTTGCGTTCGAAAGCTATGCTCATGTACAGGTGGCCTATCAAAATTTGTGTTCGTGGATCGGCGTCGGCAGTGGAAAACATCCCCACAATGTACGTTTGAAGTTGATGCTGTCCGGCGAGAAAGAGTGGAAAATCGCAATCATTGCAAACTCGAAAATTAACTCGTTTTATATAGGCATTTGTACATTTCAATTTATTCCAATGCTATACGTGTATTTTTACATGGCCTCAATCTTACACTAAAATACAATAAATACATATTTATTTCCCTTCAACCCCCATAGCATCAAATGTACGTGTAGCTTCGTTGAGCAAACGCTTGGTGTCCCACTGACCGTCCTCTTTGGTTAGGCCGCTGGTGAGTCTGACAACACCAGAGGCCAACATCCAGTGGCGCCACGAGGAGGCAGAGGATCGGATTTGGCCACCGTCCCAGCATCGGGCTGTTCCTTCACGGCGCCTTATACTGGGGTGACTTACACGTCACTTTACGAAAGCTGGAACGAAGAGAGAGAGAGAGAGAAGAAAAGAAATTAGGTGCTGGTTTAGCAGCCAAACCGGTTCCAATCGAAATGCAAATCGTGCTGCATGGAATGTTGGCGCAGCAGATTCCGGAACATCCGCTTCAGCTCGGTATAGTCCGGCGCGTCGCAGAATTCCATCTGCAACGCGTACTCGGTCAACCGCTGAAACTCAGCCGGCAGTCCTCTACACAGCTCGCTGGGCGTAATGCACAACTTCAGAAGCAGTGCCTCGTCCGGATCAAATCGCTCCTCGGTACCATACCACGGTAGGCCACCGCGGAGCAAAAACACCAGCATGTAGGCGAGCGACAAAATGTCATCTCGCCTGCTCGGTGTATACTCCAGATGAGCGAACACTGGTGCAAACTCGATCGTTCCGGCGAACGGGAAAAACGCATCCTGCGCTATGTGTTCCCCCGTGCCTGGGTGCCGATACCGCTCGGCAAGACCGAAGTCAATCATGTGCAGCGTCTTGCGGGTCGTTCCGCGACCTAGCAGGACATTGTCCGGCTTCAGGTCGCGGTGAACGTACCCCAGCTCGTGGAATGTTTCCAGCCTGTCGAGCAGTTGCAGCGCTAGCTGCGAAACCGTCTTCAGACCGAAGCGTCCTCCGCACAAGTTCAGTAAGTCCTGCAGGGATGGCCCCAGGCGCTCCAAAACCAGCACGTCGCGTTTGCGATACGTACCGGCGTCGATGAGTCTGGGCCATCCACGGGCCTTCGGCAGCCGCGCATAGATCCGGCGCTCCGTGGCGAGCAGGAGCCGGTCCACCTCTTTGCTGGCCATTTTCATCACCACCGGCTGCTTGGAGCGGGCATGGCTGCCCACCAACACCGTGCCGCAGCCACCAGCATCGAATTCGCCTTCAATCCGATAGGTGGAGAGATTCACCACCATCAAGGACTCCGGCGAACTAGAATTGGGCGCACGTCCTTCTCTAATCGACATGTTCGATTCTCTTTGGCCACCTGCGAAATGTAACTGGAAGCAACAGCAGAATCAATTTTTCGCAAAAACACTCGAAAAAACCGTTAAAAGTGAGAGCGAGCGAAAACACGTCACCTTGCGTTTACTCGTAGTGAGGATATAACCTGATGCATAAGTGTGGTTTACATATATAGCCTTTGGTTGGGTGATGTTCACATGTGTACTACGATCGAAACAGCAACTTGACAGATTACGCATTTTCGGCTGGTAACCATCTAGTTACCTGTGGTGTGTGGGTTTTGGAAAACGCATCCAAGTGTTGTTACATTTCCAGGTCCGATTTTGGTTCATTTCGTCGTACCGGTGCCCTGACCTGGCGTGGCCTGTGCGAGTTCTGTGCAGATCCTGTGTCGCGTCCTGTGTGCTTCTTTTATTGGGTTTTTCTTTTTTACGGCTTTTTTTTTGTACGGGTAAAAGTGATGGTTTTCTGGGACAGTGGCGCTCAGCATCGCTCCCTTCATCCTGTAACAACCGGTAGGCATTTGTTTACATCCGTTTACATCCAACAGCCAGCAGCTGTATCACACCCGCCACCGTGCGTCTCCATGAGAATGCGTCAAAGTGGTGGACGCTTTTATCTCCGAAACAGGATCAACATCAAAGCATCAACCGGCGGCAGAAGTTAAAAAAGAACTTATTACCCAGGCTGGATGGACGCAAGCCTTTAAAGTATGAATGCAAAAGTATTGAAAACCTCGCCCGGATTGGAACATAGAGAACTGAAAAAAAAAAACATGAAATTGGTTTGTGAACATTAACATTTAATCGCGTAGCGAAAACGTTTACTTTTTTTTGCAGGGAGAGTCTTCCAAACACGCGGATGTGTGCCGTTGATGGAAACGGTTTATTTCGCGGATTCTAATTACACCTCGTAAAATGGTACCCGTTTTTCGATCGCGATGCCGAGATGCCGCCGAGATGAAGCGTGCGAATTTGCGAATTGCGATGGCGAGAAACCACCCGATCGCGCACGAATCGCGCAGCTCATTCGTCTCCTCAAACACGAACCAGCCTAATGTCCAGCGTCATCTATCGGCGAGATTTAGTACTATTCAGAACCGCTGCGTCTTTTACTGTCAACCGAAGCTCTACTTTGTAGTTTTTGTGGGATCATCGCAACCGCGCAAGGTGGATGCAATCCGAGATCAGGTGAGGAAAGATAGAGACGAAGACTAAGAAATCATTAATTTATTTGCTATTTTGTCACCTTTATTCCGCATCATCTACGAGACACATGGACACACGCGGACAATTGCAGTAAGTATTGCCTGATTTTGTATCTCTGATGTTTGTTCAATAAAATGAATAAATACAAAAATGCACTTGCCTGAAGGCAAAGAAAGAAAGTTTTCTGTTTGCTATACTTTTTGAAACCAACGGTGTGTAGCGGGTTTAAAATAACACCAAAGTCCCCCCCCCCAACTATGGCGACCCACCCGGGTAAAGGGCCTTTTCCAGCACCTGATATTTTTAATCCACCTTGGCAACGCACCCCATCCCGTGCAACGACGGGTTCAACAACTGTCATCGTTTTTTCCCGATTCACTTTACACTTTCCGTGCTCAGATGCGCTTTCCGTGCGCGGCCGTGTAGCGGTGGAGTAATTGCGCGATGGGTGTTGTGGATCGTACGTACTGCTGCTGCCGCTGGAATTGTCGTAAGGATGGCTGCTACCGGTGGCATTCGGCCGTCATAGCAGCTGCTCATAGACACCGCTGTGCTGCTGCAGGATGCCCTGGTCCTGGTACGTCGACGCTGCCTTTCCCGCTGCTTGTGTGTTTGGTGGTGCATACTATCTCACCACCCGGTATCGTCACTCGCCTGGTGGTGTTTCCCTTTTGTGTCCCGTAAACAGCCCATCCCAACATCGTCCTCACCGCAATCGGTCACCCAGATTGAGGCTCCAGCGGTGGAAGTAGTAGGCGCACGTTCTCCAAGCCGATTGGAATTCTCCAAGCCTGGTTCTCGGTGTATCATCCTCCTGATGTTCCGCTGGCCGATCCTGTAAGTAATCATTCGAACTTGTCAGTGTGGGATAATGAATATTTTATTGTGGCAAACTTAGCTGTTGAAACCGTCGCCGTGAACGACCGCTCTCCCCCGCGTGCAGCAATCTCCAGGCTCCAGGTCAAACGTGAAGCTGAAACGTCTCCTTGCGTTTCACGTTGGCCGTCCACTGCAACTCAAGTGGGGGCCCGGCTGGCCCTTCAATCTGATACTCGCTGCTAGGGTAACTTCAGCGTCAATGATGATCCTTCATCCAGAAATTGCGTGCGTGTCTCGCACTCGCTTGTTCAACGCTTGCACAACCCGGTACACGACACAGGAGAATCTCGATCGACAAGGCTTTGTTACGTGGTTTGCGGCACAGCTTCATCTGCGTTACAGTCTCAACACGTTCCATGGGAGACATGCGCTTCGCATCATTCTCTTAGCGTATGATCCGTGTTCGATCCAACGAAGGTGGGAGTTTCAATTTGCGATGGCGAGAAACCCGATCGCGCACAAATCGCGCAACTCATTCGCCTCCTCGAACACGAACCATCTGAATTTAGCATCATCTATCGGCTCTGTTTTGCATTTCCCAATCAACTCTGGGGCTGTTTTGGACCCATAACCTTTCTCCATTTCGTGATTGTTCTGCAGTTTGTGGCAACCGTTCTTCCTTCCGTCAGTTCCGTGAATGCCTGTTTGGCACTTTCAATGAAGGCTTCTGTAATCCAATCTGTGATGATATGTAAGAAATAAAGCTGCCCGCTTTTGCAGAAAAGTGATGGAATAGGACTGGACTATAAAGGCCCCGATAGAATGCCTCAGAGCAGTACGGTAAAGAGGAGCCAGAGACTTTCGAAGACACTATTTCTATTCGATACAATATTTTTGGAACAACCCAAGCTTTAAGGTTGTTTGGTGTGAAATATTTTACATTTCCCTGATATCCCGTTTTAGTTGTCCATTTTTGTAGGCCATTGATTCCGGACTGAAGTTCTTTCCTCTACATTCGGTTGCAGATTTGGACATCGCTACTAAACCGGGGTAAGAATGCTTCAGACAAACGGCGAGTAGCAGCAAATGAATTATCTCGATTATCTAAGCGTCGAAGGAGAAACGTTCTCTTTCGCTACACGCATCCAAATCCCGATGTAAATTGAAGTGTTCGATGGCTTTTTCCATCACGAATCACATACCAAAATTCGGTTAATTTTCCGGAGGCCGTTTTCAAATGACAGCCCGTGGCGCGTTCTGCAGAAGGACTTTGACTCCGATTTTGAGTAACGAGTGTTGGTCGTACCTACGCAAATGGTCGTACCAAATTTGGTCTACTAGCCGCGCCCTATCCAACGAGGGATAGCAATGGATCCGGGAAGGGGGGAAAAACATTCCCACACCTGTGTGTAAAACGGTGAAAATTTCACACAAAATCACGTTTTTTGACTGGAAGAGTTGACCTGAGTGGTTCCTAGGAGGACACGCTTGTGAGACAAAAGTTGCACAACTTGTACCGACGCGTCTGTCGCTGCCTGATATAGCTTTGTATTAGCTTCCGTTCGAAATCAATTTGACGTTTTTCCTTCCTGCAGTATGGAACAGGGAGGGCGGGAGGAGGTGCAATACCCCACCGTCGGATAGTACTTGGCGAGAGCTTTCCATCGATGCCCCGCACGCACGCCCTTATATAAGCTCGCGTTCGAAAGCTATGCTCATGTAAAGGTGGCCTATCAAAATTTGTGTTCGTGGATCGGCGTCGGCAGTGGAAAACATCCCCACAATGTACGTTTGAAGTTGATGCTGTCCGGCGAGAAAGAGTGGAAAATCGCAATCATTGCAAACTCGAAAATTAACTCGTTTTATATAGGCATTTGTACATTTCAATTTATTCCAATGCTATACGTGTATTTTTACATGGCCTCAATCTTACACTAAAATACAATAAATACATATTTATTTCCCTTCAACCCCCATAGCATCAAATGTACGTGTAGCTTCGTTGAGCAAACGCTTGGTGTCCCACTGACCGTCCTCTTTGGTTAGGCCGCTGGTGAGTCTGACAACACCAGAGGCCAACATCCAGTGGCGCCACGAGGAGGCAGAGGATCGGATTTGGCCACCGTCCCAGCATCGGGCTGTTCCTTCACGGCGCCTTATACTGGGGTGACTTACACGTCACTTTACGAAAGCTGGAACGAAGAGAGAGAGAGAGAGAAGAAAAGAAATTAGGTGCTGGTTTAGCAGCCAAACCGGTTCCAATCGAAATGCAAATCGTGCTGCATGGAATGTTGGCGCAGCAGATTCCGGAACATCCGCTTCAGCTCGGTATAGTCCGGCGCGTCGCAGAATTCCATCTGCAACGCGTACTCGGTCAACCGCTGAAACTCAGCCGGCAGTCCTCTACACAGCTCGCTGGGCGTAATGCACAACTTCAGAAGCAGTGCCTCGTCCGGATCAAATCGCTCCTCGGTACCATACCACGGTAGGCCACCGCGGAGCAAAAACACCAGCATGTAGGCGAGCGACAAAATGTCATCTCGCCTGCTCGGTGTATACTCCAGATGAGCGAACACTGGTGCAAACTCGATCGTTCCGGCGAACGGGAAAAACGCATCCTGCGCTATGTGTTCCCCCGTGCCTGGGTGCCGATACCGCTCGGCAAGACCGAAGTCAATCATGTGCAGCGTCTTGCGGGTCGTTCCGCGACCTAGCAGGACATTGTCCGGCTTCAGGTCGCGGTGAACGTACCCCAGCTCGTGGAATGTTTCCAGCCTGTCGAGCAGTTGCAGCGCTAGCTGCGAAACCGTCTTCAGACCGAAGCGTCCTCCGCACAAGTTCAGTAAGTCCTGCAGGGATGGCCCCAGGCGCTCCAAAACCAGCACGTCGCGTTTGCGATACGTACCGGCGTCGATGAGTCTGGGCCATCCACGGGCCTTCGGCAGCCGCGCATAGATCCGGCGCTCCGTGGCGAGCAGGAGCCGGTCCACCTCTTTGCTGGCCATTTTCATCACCACCGGCTGCTTGGAGCGGGCATGGCTGCCCACCAACACCGTGCCGCAGCCACCAGCATCGAATTCGCCTTCAATCCGATAGGTGGAGAGATTCACCACCATCAAGGACTCCGGCGAACTAGAATTGGGCGCACGTCCTTCTCTAATCGACATGTTCGATTCTCTTTGGCCACCTGCGAAATGTAACTGGAAGCAACAGCAGAATCAATTTTTCGCAAAAACACTCGAAAAAACCGTTAAAAGTGAGAGCGAGCGAAAACACGTCACCTTGCGTTTACTCGTAGTGAGGATATAACCTGATGCATAAGTGTGGTTTACATATATAGCCTTTGGTTGGGTGATGTTCACATGTGTACTACGATCGAAACAGCAACTTGACAGATTACGCATTTTCGGCTGGTAACCATCTAGTTACCTGTGGTGTGTGGGTTTTGGAAAACGCATCCAAGTGTTGTTACATTTCCAGGTCCGATTTTGGTTCATTTCGTCGTACCGGTGCCCTGACCTGGCGTGGCCTGTGCGAGTTCTGTGCAGATCCTGTGTCGCGTCCTGTGTGCTTCTTTTATTGGGTTTTTCTTTTTTACGGCTTTTTTTTTGTACGGGTAAAAGTGATGGTTTTCTGGGACAGTGGCGCTCAGCATCGCTCCCTTCATCCTGTAACAACCGGTAGGCATTTGTTTACATCCGTTTACATCCAACAGCCAGCAGCTGTATCACACCCGCCACCGTGCGTCTCCATGAGAATGCGTCAAAGTGGTGGACGCTTTTATCTCCGAAACAGGATCAACATCAAAGCATCAACCGGCGGCAGAAGTTAAAAAAGAACTTATTACCCAGGCTGGATGGACGCAAGCCTTTAAAGTATGAATGCAAAAGTATTGAAAACCTCGCCCGGATTGGAACATAGAGAACTGAAAAAAAAAAACATGAAATTGGTTTGTGAACATTAACATTTAATCGCGTAGCGAAAACGTTTACTTTTTTTTGCAGGGAGAGTCTTCCAAACACGCGGATGTGTGCCGTTGATGGAAACGGTTTATTTCGCGGATTCTAATTACACCTCGTAAAATGGTACCCGTTTTTCGATCGCGATGCCGAGATGCCGCCGAGATGAAGCGTGCGAATTTGCGAATTGCGATGGCGAGAAACCACCCGATCGCGCACGAATCGCGCAGCTCATTCGTCTCCTCAAACACGAACCAGCCTAATGTCCAGCGTCATCTATCGGCGAGATTTAGTACTATTCAGAACCGCTGCGTCTTTTACTGTCAACCGAAGCTCTACTTTGTAGTTTTTGTGGGATCATCGCAACCGCGCAAGGTGGATGCAATCCGAGATCAGGTGAGGAAAGATAGAGACGAAGACTAAGAAATCATTAATTTATTTGCTATTTTGTCACCTTTATTCCGCATCATCTACGAGACACATGGACACACGCGGACAATTGCAGTAAGTATTGCCTGATTTTGTATCTCTGATGTTTGTTCAATAAAATGAATAAATACAAAAATGCACTTGCCTGAAGGCAAAGAAAGAAAGTTTTCTGTTTGCTATACTTTTTGAAACCAACGGTGTGTAGCGGGTTTAAAATAACACCAAAGTCCCCCCCCCCAACTATGGCGACCCACCCGGGTAAAGGGCCTTTTCCAGCACCTGATATTTTTAATCCACCTTGGCAACGCACCCCATCCCGTGCAACGACGGGTTCAACAACTGTCATCGTTTTTTCCCGATTCACTTTACACTTTCCGTGCTCAGATGCGCTTTCCGTGCGCGGCCGTGTAGCGGTGGAGTAATTGCGCGATGGGTGTTGTGGATCGTACGTACTGCTGCTGCCGCTGGAATTGTCGTAAGGATGGCTGCTACCGGTGGCATTCGGCCGTCATAGCAGCTGCTCATAGACACCGCTGTGCTGCTGCAGGATGCCCTGGTCCTGGTACGTCGACGCTGCCTTTCCCGCTGCTTGTGTGTTTGGTGGTGCATACTATCTCACCACCCGGTATCGTCACTCGCCTGGTGGTGTTTCCCTTTTGTGTCCCGTAAACAGCCCATCCCAACATCGTCCTCACCGCAATCGGTCACCCAGATTGAGGCTCCAGCGGTGGAAGTAGTAGGCGCACGTTCTCCAAGCCGATTGGAATTCTCCAAGCCTGGTTCTCGGTGTATCATCCTCCTGATGTTCCGCTGGCCGATCCTGTAAGTAATCATTCGAACTTGTCAGTGTGGGATAATGAATATTTTATTGTGGCAAACTTAGCTGTTGAAACCGTCGCCGTGAACGACCGCTCTCCCCCGCGTGCAGCAATCTCCAGGCTCCAGGTCAAACGTGAAGCTGAAACGTCTCCTTGCGTTTCACGTTGGCCGTCCACTGCAACTCAAGTGGGGGCCCGGCTGGCCCTTCAATCTGATACTCGCTGCTAGGGTAACTTCAGCGTCAATGATGATCCTTCATCCAGAAATTGCGTGCGTGTCTCGCACTCGCTTGTTCAACGCTTGCACAACCCGGTACACGACACAGGAGAATCTCGATCGACAAGGCTTTGTTACGTGGTTTGCGGCACAGCTTCATCTGCGTTACAGTCTCAACACGTTCCATGGGAGACATGCGCTTCGCATCATTCTCTTAGCGTATGATCCGTGTTCGATCCAACGAAGGTAGGGAGTTTCAATTTGCGATGGCGAGAAACCCGATCGCGCACAAATCGCGCAACTCATTCGCCTCCTCGAACACGAACCATCTGAATTTAGCATCATCTATCGGCTCTGTTTTGCATTTCCCAATCAACTCTGGGGCTGTTTTGGACCCATAACCTTTCTCCATTTCGTGATTGTTCTGCAGTTTGTGGCAACCGTTCTTCCTTCCGTCAGTTCCGTGAATGCCTGTTTGGCACTTTCAATGAAGGCTTCTGTAATCCAATCTGTGATGATATGTAAGAAATAAAGCTGCCCGCTTTTGCAGAAAAGTGATGGAATAGGACTGGACTATAAAGGCCCCGATAGAATGCCTCAGAGCAGTACGGTAAAGAGGAGCCAGAGACTTTCGAAGACACTATTTCTATTCGATACAATATTTTTGGAACAACCCAAGCTTTAAGGTTGTTTGGTGTGAAATATTTTACATTTCCCTGATATCCCGTTTTAGTTGTCCATTTTTGTAGGCCATTGATTCCGGACTGAAGTTCTTTCCTCTACATTCGGTTGCAGATTTGGACATCGCTACTAAACCGGGGTAAGAATGCTTCAGACAAACGGCGAGTAGCAGCAAATGAATTATCTCGATTATCTAAGCGTCGAAGGAGAAACGTTCTCTTTCGCTACACGCATCCAAATCCCGATGTAAATTGAAGTGTTCGATGGCTTTTTCCATCACGAATCACATACCAAAATTCGGTTAATTTTCCGGAGGCCGTTTTCAAATGACAGCCCGTGGCGCGTTCTGCAGAAGGACTTTGACTCCGATTTTGAGTAACGAGTGTTGGTCGTACCTACGCAAATGGTCGTACCAAATTTGGTCTACTAGCCGCGCCCTATCCAACGAGGGATAGCAATGGATCCGGGAAGGGGGGAAAAACATTCCCACACCTGTGTGTAAAACGGTGAAAATTTCACACAAAATCACGTTTTTTGACTGGAAGAGTTGACCTGAGTGGTTCCTAGGAGGACACGCTTGTGAGACAAAAGTTGCACAACTTGTACCGACGCGTCTGTCGCTGCCTGATATAGCTTTGTATTAGCTTCCGTTCGAAATCAATTTGACGTTTTTCCTTCCTGCAGTATGGAACAGGGAGGGCGGGAGGAGGTGCAATACCCCACCGTCGGATAGTACTTGGCGAGAGCTTTCCATCGATGCCCCGCACGCACGCCCTTATATAAGCTTGCGTTCGAAAGCTATGCTCATGTACAGGTGGCCTATCAAAATTTGTGTTCGTGGATCGGCGTCGGCAGTGGAAAACATCCCCACAATGTACGTTTGAAGTTGATGCTGTCCGGCGAGAAAGAGTGGAAAATCGCAATCATTGCAAACTCGAAAATTAACTCGTTTTATATAGGCATTTGTACATTTCAATTTATTCCAATGCTATACGTGTATTTTTACATGGCCTCAATCTTACACTAAAATACAATAAATACATATTTATTTCCCTTCAACCCCCATAGCATCAAATGTACGTGTAGCTTCGTTGAGCAAACGCTTGGTGTCCCACTGACCGTCCTCTTTGGTTAGGCCGCTGGTGAGTCTGACAACACCAGAGGCCAACATCCAGTGGCGCCACGAGGAGGCAGAGGATCGGATTTGGCCACCGTCCCAGCATCGGGCTGTTCCTTCACGGCGCCTTATACTGGGGTGACTTACACGTCACTTTACGAAAGCTGGAACGAAGAGAGAGAGAGAGAGAAGAAAAGAAATTAGGTGCTGGTTTAGCAGCCAAACCGGTTCCAATCGAAATGCAAATCGTGCTGCATGGAATGTTGGCGCAGCAGATTCCGGAACATCCGCTTCAGCTCGGTATAGTCCGGCGCGTCGCAGAATTCCATCTGCAACGCGTACTCGGTCAACCGCTGAAACTCAGCCGGCAGTCCTCTACACAGCTCGCTGGGCGTAATGCACAACTTCAGAAGCAGTGCCTCGTCCGGATCAAATCGCTCCTCGGTACCATACCACGGTAGGCCACCGCGGAGCAAAAACACCAGCATGTAGGCGAGCGACAAAATGTCATCTCGCCTGCTCGGTGTATACTCCAGATGAGCGAACACTGGTGCAAACTCGATCGTTCCGGCGAACGGGAAAAACGCATCCTGCGCTATGTGTTCCCCCGTGCCTGGGTGCCGATACCGCTCGGCAAGACCGAAGTCAATCATGTGCAGCGTCTTGCGGGTCGTTCCGCGACCTAGCAGGACATTGTCCGGCTTCAGGTCGCGGTGAACGTACCCCAGCTCGTGGAATGTTTCCAGCCTGTCGAGCAGTTGCAGCGCTAGCTGCGAAACCGTCTTCAGACCGAAGCGTCCTCCGCACAAGTTCAGTAAGTCCTGCAGGGATGGCCCCAGGCGCTCCAAAACCAGCACGTCGCGTTTGCGATACGTACCGGCGTCGATGAGTCTGGGCCATCCACGGGCCTTCGGCAGCCGCGCATAGATCCGGCGCTCCGTGGCGAGCAGGAGCCGGTCCACCTCTTTGCTGGCCATTTTCATCACCACCGGCTGCTTGGAGCGGGCATGGCTGCCCACCAACACCGTGCCGCAGCCACCAGCATCGAATTCGCCTTCAATCCGATAGGTGGAGAGATTCACCACCATCAAGGACTCCGGCGAACTAGAATTGGGCGCACGTCCTTCTCTAATCGACATGTTCGATTCTCTTTGGCCACCTGCGAAATGTAACTGGAAGCAACAGCAGAATCAATTTTTCGCAAAAACACTCGAAAAAACCGTTAAAAGTGAGAGCGAGCGAAAACACGTCACCTTGCGTTTACTCGTAGTGAGGATATAACCTGATGCATAAGTGTGGTTTACATATATAGCCTTTGGTTGGGTGATGTTCACATGTGTACTACGATCGAAACAGCAACTTGACAGATTACGCATTTTCGGCTGGTAACCATCTAGTTACCTGTGGTGTGTGGGTTTTGGAAAACGCATCCAAGTGTTGTTACATTTCCAGGTCCGATTTTGGTTCATTTCGTCGTACCGGTGCCCTGACCTGGCGTGGCCTGTGCGAGTTCTGTGCAGATCCTGTGTCGCGTCCTGTGTGCTTCTTTTATTGGGTTTTTCTTTTTTACGGCTTTTTTTTTGTACGGGTAAAAGTGATGGTTTTCTGGGACAGTGGCGCTCAGCATCGCTCCCTTCATCCTGTAACAACCGGTAGGCATTTGTTTACATCCGTTTACATCCAACAGCCAGCAGCTGTATCACACCCGCCACCGTGCGTCTCCATGAGAATGCGTCAAAGTGGTGGACGCTTTTATCTCCGAAACAGGATCAACATCAAAGCATCAACCGGCGGCAGAAGTTAAAAAAGAACTTATTACCCAGGCTGGATGGACGCAAGCCTTTAAAGTATGAATGCAAAAGTATTGAAAACCTCGCCCGGATTGGAACATAGAGAACTGAAAAAAAAAAACATGAAATTGGTTTGTGAACATTAACATTTAATCGCGTAGCGAAAACGTTTACTTTTTTTTGCAGGGAGAGTCTTCCAAACACGCGGATGTGTGCCGTTGATGGAAACGGTTTATTTCGCGGATTCTAATTACACCTCGTAAAATGGTACCCGTTTTTCGATCGCGATGCCGAGATGCCGCCGAGATGAAGCGTGCGAATTTGCGAATTGCGATGGCGAGAAACCACCCGATCGCGCACGAATCGCGCAGCTCATTCGTCTCCTCAAACACGAACCAGCCTAATGTCCAGCGTCATCTATCGGCGAGATTTAGTACTATTCAGAACCGCTGCGTCTTTTACTGTCAACCGAAGCTCTACTTTGTAGTTTTTGTGGGATCATCGCAACCGCGCAAGGTGGATGCAATCCGAGATCAGGTGAGGAAAGATAGAGACGAAGACTAAGAAATCATTAATTTATTTGCTATTTTGTCACCTTTATTCCGCATCATCTACGAGACACATGGACACACGCGGACAATTGCAGTAAGTATTGCCTGATTTTGTATCTCTGATGTTTGTTCAATAAAATGAATAAATACAAAAATGCACTTGCCTGAAGGCAAAGAAAGAAAGTTTTCTGTTTGCTATACTTTTTGAAACCAACGGTGTGTAGCGGGTTTAAAATGACACCAAAGTCCCCCCCCCCAACTATGGCGACCCACCCGGGTAAAGGGCCTTTTCCAGCACCTGATATTTTTAATCCACCTTGGCAACGCACCCCATCCCGTGCAACGACGGGTTCAACAACTGTCATCGTTTTTTCCCGATTCACTTTACACTTTCCGTGCTCAGATGCGCTTTCCGTGCGCGGCCGTGTAGCGGTGGAGTAATTGCGCGATGGGTGTTGTGGATCGTACGTACTGCTGCTGCCGCTGGAATTGTCGTAAGGATGGCTGCTACCGGTGGCATTCGGCCGTCATAGCAGCTGCTCATAGACACCGCTGTGCTGCTGCAGGATGCCCTGGTCCTGGTACGTCGACGCTGCCTTTCCCGCTGCTTGTGTGTTTGGTGGTGCATACTATCTCACCACCCGGTATCGTCACTCGCCTGGTGGTGTTTCCCTTTTGTGTCCCGTAAACAGCCCATCCCAACATCGTCCTCACCGCAATCGGTCACCCAGATTGAGGCTCCAGCGGTGGAAGTAGTAGGCGCACGTTCTCCAAGCCGATTGGAATTCTCCAAGCCTGGTTCTCGGTGTATCATCCTCCTGATGTTCCGCTGGCCGATCCTGTAAGTAATCATTCGAACTTGTCAGTGTGGGATAATGAATATTTTATTGTGGCAAACTTAGCTGTTGAAACCGTCGCCGTGAACGACCGCTCTCCCCCGCGTGCAGCAATCTCCAGGCTCCAGGTCAAACGTGAAGCTGAAACGTCTCCTTGCGTTTCACGTTGGCCGTCCACTGCAACTCAAGTGGGGGCCCGGCTGGCCCTTCAATCTGATACTCGCTGCTAGGGTAACTTCAGCGTCAATGATGATCCTTCATCCAGAAATTGCGTGCGTGTCTCGCACTCGCTTGTTCAACGCTTGCACAACCCGGTACACGACACAGGAGAATCTCGATCGACAAGGCTTTGTTACGTGGTTTGCGGCACAGCTTCATCTGCGTTACAGTCTCAACACGTTCCATGGGAGACATGCGCTTCGCATCATTCTCTTAGCGTATGATCCGTGTTCGATCCAACGAAGGTAGGGAGTTTCAATTTGCGATGGCGAGAAACCCGATCGCGCACAAATCGCGCAACTCATTCGCCTCCTCGAACACGAACCATCTGAATTTAGCATCATCTATCGGCTCTGTTTTGCATTTCCCAATCAACTCTGGGGCTGTTTTGGACCCATAACCTTTCTCCATTTCGTGATTGTTCTGCAGTTTGTGGCAACCGTTCTTCCTTCCGTCAGTTCCGTGAATGCCTGTTTGGCACTTTCAATGAAGGCTTCTGTAATCCAATCTGTGATGATATGTAAGAAATAAAGCTGCCCGCTTTTGCAGAAAAGTGATGGAATAGGACTGGACTATAAAGGCCCCGATAGAATGCCTCAGAGCAGTACGGTAAAGAGGAGCCAGAGACTTTCGAAGACACTATTTCTATTCGATACAATATTTTTGGAACAACCCAAGCTTTAAGGTTGTTTGGTGTGAAATATTTTACATTTCCCTGATATCCCGTTTTAGTTGTCCATTTTTGTAGGCCATTGATTCCGGACTGAAGTTCTTTCCTCTACATTCGGTTGCAGATTTGGACATCGCTACTAAACCGGGGTAAGAATGCTTCAGACAAACGGCGAGTAGCAGCAAATGAATTATCTCGATTATCTAAGCGTCGAAGGAGAAACGTTCTCTTTCGCTACACGCATCCAAATCCCGATGTAAATTGAAGTGTTCGATGGCTTTTTCCATCACGAATCACATACCAAAATTCGGTTAATTTTCCGGAGGCCGTTTTCAAATGACAGCCCGTGGCGCGTTCTGCAGAAGGACTTTGACTCCGATTTTGAGTAACGAGTGTTGGTCGTACCTACGCAAATGGTCGTACCAAATTTGGTCTACTAGCCGCGCCCTATCCAACGAGGGATAGCAATGGATCCGGGAAGGGGGGAAAAACATTCCCACACCTGTGTGTAAAACGGTGAAAATTTCACACAAAATCACGTTTTTTGACTGGAAGAGTTGACCTGAGTGGTTCCTAGGAGGACACGCTTGTGAGACAAAAGTTGCACAACTTGTACCGACGCGTCTGTCGCTGCCTGATATAGCTTTGTATTAGCTTCCGTTCGAAATCAATTTGACGTTTTTCCTTCCTGCAGTATGGAACAGGGAGGGCGGGAGGAGGTGCAATACCCCACCGTCGGATAGTACTTGGCGAGAGCTTTCCATCGATGCCCCGCACGCACGCCCTTATATAAGCTTGCGTTCGAAAGCTATGCTCATGTACAGGTGGCCTATCAAAATTTGTGTTCGTGGATCGGCGTCGGCAGTGGAAAACATCCCCACAATGTACGTTTGAAGTTGATGCTGTCCGGCGAGAAAGAGTGGAAAATCGCAATCATTGCAAACTCGAAAATTAACTCGTTTTATATAGGCATTTGTACATTTCAATTTATTCCAATGCTATACGTGTATTTTTACATGGCCTCAATCTTACACTAAAATACAATAAATACATATTTATTTCCCTTCAACCCCCATAGCATCAAATGTACGTGTAGCTTCGTTGAGCAAACGCTTGGTGTCCCACTGACCGTCCTCTTTGGTTAGGCCGCTGGTGAGTCTGACAACACCAGAGGCCAACATCCAGTGGCGCCACGAGGAGGCAGAGGATCGGATTTGGCCACCGTCCCAGCATCGGGCTGTTCCTTCACGGCGCCTTATACTGGGGTGACTTACACGTCACTTTACGAAAGCTGGAACGAAGAGAGAGAGAGAGAGAAGAAAAGAAATTAGGTGCTGGTTTAGCAGCCAAACCGGTTCCAATCGAAATGCAAATCGTGCTGCATGGAATGTTGGCGCAGCAGATTCCGGAACATCCGCTTCAGCTCGGTATAGTCCGGCGCGTCGCAGAATTCCATCTGCAACGCGTACTCGGTCAACCGCTGAAACTCAGCCGGCAGTCCTCTACACAGCTCGCTGGGCGTAATGCACAACTTCAGAAGCAGTGCCTCGTCCGGATCAAATCGCTCCTCGGTACCATACCACGGTAGGCCACCGCGGAGCAAAAACACCAGCATGTAGGCGAGCGACAAAATGTCATCTCGCCTGCTCGGTGTATACTCCAGATGAGCGAACACTGGTGCAAACTCGATCGTTCCGGCGAACGGGAAAAACGCATCCTGCGCTATGTGTTCCCCCGTGCCTGGGTGCCGATACCGCTCGGCAAGACCGAAGTCAATCATGTGCAGCGTCTTGCGGGTCGTTCCGCGACCTAGCAGGACATTGTCCGGCTTCAGGTCGCGGTGAACGTACCCCAGCTCGTGGAATGTTTCCAGCCTGTCGAGCAGTTGCAGCGCTAGCTGCGAAACCGTCTTCAGACCGAAGCGTCCTCCGCACAAGTTCAGTAAGTCCTGCAGGGATGGCCCCAGGCGCTCCAAAACCAGCACGTCGCGTTTGCGATACGTACCGGCGTCGATGAGTCTGGGCCATCCACGGGCCTTCGGCAGCCGCGCATAGATCCGGCGCTCCGTGGCGAGCAGGAGCCGGTCCACCTCTTTGCTGGCCATTTTCATCACCACCGGCTGCTTGGAGCGGGCATGGCTGCCCACCAACACCGTGCCGCAGCCACCAGCATCGAATTCGCCTTCAATCCGATAGGTGGAGAGATTCACCACCATCAAGGACTCCGGCGAACTAGAATTGGGCGCACGTCCTTCTCTAATCGACATGTTCGATTCTCTTTGGCCACCTGCGAAATGTAACTAGAAGCAACAGCAGAATCAATTTTTCGCAAAAACACTCGAAAAAACCGTTAAAAGTGAGAGCGAGCGAAAACACGTCACCTTGCGTTTACTCGTAGTGAGGATATAACCTGATGCATAAGTGTGGTTTACATATATAGCCTTTGGTTGGGTGATGTTCACATGTGTACTACGATCGAAACAGCAACTTGACAGATTACGCATTTTCGGCTGGTAACCATCTAGTTACCTGTGGTGTGTGGGTTTTGGAAAACGCATCCAAGTGTTGTTACATTTCCAGGTCCGATTTTGGTTCATTTCGTCGTACCGGTGCCCTGACCTGGCGTGGCCTGTGCGAGTTCTGTGCAGATCCTGTGTCGCGTCCTGTGTGCTTCTTTTATTGGGTTTTTCTTTTTTACGGCTTTTTTTTTGTACGGGTAAAAGTGATGGTTTTCTGGGACAGTGGCGCTCAGCATCGCTCCCTTCATCCTGTAACAACCGGTAGGCATTTGTTTACATCCGTTTACATCCAACAGCCAGCAGCTGTATCACACCCGCCACCGTGCGTCTCCATGAGAATGCGTCAAAGTGGTGGACGCTTTTATCTCCGAAACAGGATCAACATCAAAGCATCAACCGGCGGCAGAAGTTAAAAAAGAACTTATTACCCAGGCTGGATGGACGCAAGCCTTTAAAGTATGAATGCAAAAGTATTGAAAACCTCGCCCGGATTGGAACATAGAGAACTGAAAAAAAAAAACATGAAATTGGTTTGTGAACATTAACATTTAATCGCGTAGCGAAAACGTTTACTTTTTTTTGCAGGGAGAGTCTTCCAAACACGCGGATGTGTGCCGTTGATGGAAACGGTTTATTTCGCGGATTCTAATTACACCTCGTAAAATGGTACCCGTTTTTCGATCGCGATGCCGAGATGCCGCCGAGATGAAGCGTGCGAATTTGCGAATTGCGATGGCGAGAAACCACCCGATCGCGCACGAATCGCGCAGCTCATTCGTCTCCTCAAACACGAACCAGCCTAATGTCCAGCGTCATCTATCGGCGAGATTTAGTACTATTCAGAACCGCTGCGTCTTTTACTGTCAACCGAAGCTCTACTTTGTAGTTTTTGTGGGATCATCGCAACCGCGCAAGGTGGATGCAATCCGAGATCAGGTGAGGAAAGATAGAGACGAAGACTAAGAAATCATTAATTTATTTGCTATTTTGTCACCTTTATTCCGCATCATCTACGAGACACATGGACACACGCGGACAATTGCAGTAAGTATTGCCTGATTTTGTATCTCTGATGTTTGTTCAATAAAATGAATAAATACAAAAATGCACTTGCCTGAAGGCAAAGAAAGAAAGTTTTCTGTTTGCTATACTTTTTGAAACCAACGGTGTGTAGCGGGTTTAAAATGACACCAAAGTCCCCCCCCCCAACTATGGCGACCCACCCGGGTAAAGGGCCTTTTCCAGCACCTGATATTTTTAATCCACCTTGGCAACGCACCCCATCCCGTGCAACGACGGGTTCAACAACTGTCATCGTTTTTTCCCGATTCACTTTACACTTTCCGTGCTCAGATGCGCTTTCCGTGCGCGGCCGTGTAGCGGTGGAGTAATTGCGCGATGGGTGTTGTGGATCGTACGTACTGCTGCTGCCGCTGGAATTGTCGTAAGGATGGCTGCTACCGGTGGCATTCGGCCGTCATAGCAGCTGCTCATAGACACCGCTGTGCTGCTGCAGGATGCCCTGGTCCTGGTACGTCGACGCTGCCTTTCCCGCTGCTTGTGTGTTTGGTGGTGCATACTATCTCACCACCCGGTATCGTCACTCGCCTGGTGGTGTTTCCCTTTTGTGTCCCGTAAACAGCCCATCCCAACATCGTCCTCACCGCAATCGGTCACCCAGATTGAGGCTCCAGCGGTGGAAGTAGTAGGCGCACGTTCTCCAAGCCGATTGGAATTCTCCAAGCCTGGTTCTCGGTGTATCATCCTCCTGATGTTCCGCTGGCCGATCCTGTAAGTAATCATTCGAACTTGTCAGTGTGGGATAATGAATATTTTATTGTGGCAAACTTAGCTGTTGAAACCGTCGCCGTGAACGACCGCTCTCCCCCGCGTGCAGCAATCTCCAGGCTCCAGGTCAAACGTGAAGCTGAAACGTCTCCTTGCGTTTCACGTTGGCCGTCCACTGCAACTCAAGTGGGGGCCCGGCTGGCCCTTCAATCTGATACTCGCTGCTAGGGTAACTTCAGCGTCAATGATGATCCTTCATCCAGAAATTGCGTGCGTGTCTCGCACTCGCTTGTTCAACGCTTGCACAACCCGGTACACGACACAGGAGAATCTCGATCGACAAGGCTTTGTTACGTGGTTTGCGGCACAGCTTCATCTGCGTTACAGTCTCAACACGTTCCATGGGAGACATGCGCTTCGCATCATTCTCTTAGCGTATGATCCGTGTTCGATCCAACGAAGGTAGGGAGTTTCAATTTGCGATGGCGAGAAACCCGATCGCGCACAAATCGCGCAACTCATTCGCCTCCTCGAACACGAACCATCTGAATTTAGCATCATCTATCGGCTCTGTTTTGCATTTCCCAATCAACTCTGGGGCTGTTTTGGACCCATAACCTTTCTCCATTTCGTGATTGTTCTGCAGTTTGTGGCAACCGTTCTTCCTTCCGTCAGTTCCGTGAATGCCTGTTTGGCACTTTCAATGAAGGCTTCTGTAATCCAATCTGTGATGATATGTAAGAAATAAAGCTGCCCGCTTTTGCAGAAAAGTGATGGAATAGGACTGGACTATAAAGGCCCCGATAGAATGCCTCAGAGCAGTACGGTAAAGAGGAGCCAGAGACTTTCGAAGACACTATTTCTATTCGATACAATATTTTTGGAACAACCCAAGCTTTAAGGTTGTTTGGTGTGAAATATTTTACATTTCCCTGATATCCCGTTTTAGTTGTCCATTTTTGTAGGCCATTGATTCCGGACTGAAGTTCTTTCCTCTACATTCGGTTGCAGATTTGGACATCGCTACTAAACCGGGGTAAGAATGCTTCAGACAAACGGCGAGTAGCAGCAAATGAATTATCTCGATTATCTAAGCGTCGAAGGAGAAACGTTCTCTTTCGCTACACGCATCCAAATCCCGATGTAAATTGAAGTGTTCGATGGCTTTTTCCATCACGAATCACATACCAAAATTCGGTTCATTTTCCGGAGGCCGTTTTCAAATGACAGCCCGTGGCGCGTTCTGCAGAAGGACTTTGACTCCGATTTTGAGTAACGAGTGTTGGTCGTACCTACGCAAATGGTCGTACCAAATTTGGTCTACTAGCCGCGCCCTATCCAACGAGGGATAGCAATGGATCCGGGAAGGGGGGAAAAACATTCCCACACCTGTGTGTAAAACGGTGAAAATTTCACACAAAATCACGTTTTTTGACTGGAAGAGTTGACCTGAGTGGTTCCTAGGAGGACACGCTTGTGAGACAAAAGTTGCACAACTTGTACCGACGCGTCTGTCGCTGCCTGATATAGCTTTGTATTAGCTTCCGTTCGAAATCAATTTGACGTTTTTCCTTCCTGCAGTATGGAACAGGGAGGGCGGGAGGAGGTGCAATACCCCACCGTCGGATAGTACTTGGCGAGAGCTTTCCATCGATGCCCCGCACGCACGCCCTTATATAAGCTTGCGTTCGAAAGCTATGCTCATGTACAGGTGGCCTATCAAAATTTGTGTTCGTGGATCGGCGTCGGCAGTGGAAAACATCCCCACAATGTACGTTTGAAGTTGATGCTGTCCGGCGAGAAAGAGTGGAAAATCGCAATCATTGCAAACTCGAAAATTAACTCGTTTTATATAGGCATTTGTACATTTCAATTTATTCCAATGCTATACGTGTATTTTTACATGGCCTCAATCTTACACTAAAATACAATAAATACATATTTATTTCCCTTCAACCCCCATAGCATCAAATGTACGTGTAGCTTCGTTGAGCAAACGCTTGGTGTCCCACTGACCGTCCTCTTTGGTTAGGCCGCTGGTGAGTCTGACAACACCAGAGGCCAACATCCAGTGGCGCCACGAGGAGGCAGAGGATCGGATTTGGCCACCGTCCCAGCATCGGGCTGTTCCTTCACGGCGCCTTATACTGGGGTGACTTACACGTCACTTTACGAAAGCTGGAACGAAGAGAGAGAGAGAGAGAAGAAAAGAAATTAGGTGCTGGTTTAGCAGCCAAACCGGTTCCAATCGAAATGCAAATCGTGCTGCATGGAATGTTGGCGCAGCAGATTCCGGAACATCCGCTTCAGCTCGGTATAGTCCGGCGCGTCGCAGAATTCCATCTGCAACGCGTACTCGGTCAACCGCTGAAACTCAGCCGGCAGTCCTCTACACAGCTCGCTGGGCGTAATGCACAACTTCAGAAGCAGTGCCTCGTCCGGATCAAATCGCTCCTCGGTACCATACCACGGTAGGCCACCGCGGAGCAAAAACACCAGCATGTAGGCGAGCGACAAAATGTCATCTCGCCTGCTCGGTGTATACTCCAGATGAGCGAACACTGGTGCAAACTCGATCGTTCCGGCGAACGGGAAAAACGCATCCTGCGCTATGTGTTCCCCCGTGCCTGGGTGCCGATACCGCTCGGCAAGACCGAAGTCAATCATGTGCAGCGTCTTGCGGGTCGTTCCGCGACCTAGCAGGACATTGTCCGGCTTCAGGTCGCGGTGAACGTACCCCAGCTCGTGGAATGTTTCCAGCCTGTCGAGCAGTTGCAGCGCTAGCTGCGAAACCGTCTTCAGACCGAAGCGTCCTCCGCACAAGTTCAGTAAGTCCTGCAGGGATGGCCCCAGGCGCTCCAAAACCAGCACGTCGCGTTTGCGATACGTACCGGCGTCGATGAGTCTGGGCCATCCACGGGCCTTCGGCAGCCGCGCATAGATCCGGCGCTCCGTGGCGAGCAGGAGCCGGTCCACCTCTTTGCTGGCCATTTTCATCACCACCGGCTGCTTGGAGCGGGCATGGCTGCCCACCAACACCGTGCCGCAGCCACCAGCATCGAATTCGCCTTCAATCCGATAGGTGGAGAGATTCACCACCATCAAGGACTCCGGCGAACTAGAATTGGGCGCACGTCCTTCTCTAATCGACATGTTCGATTCTCTTTGGCCACCTGCGAAATGTAACTGGAAGCAACAGCAGAATCAATTTTTCGCAAAAACACTCGAAAAAACCGTTAAAAGTGAGAGCGAGCGAAAACACGTCACCTTGCGTTTACTCGTAGTGAGGATATAACCTGATGCATAAGTGTGGTTTACATATATAGCCTTTGGTTGGGTGATGTTCACATGTGTACTACGATCGAAACAGCAACTTGACAGATTACGCATTTTCGGCTGGTAACCATCTAGTTACCTGTGGTGTGTGGGTTTTGGAAAACGCATCCAAGTGTTGTTACATTTCCAGGTCCGATTTTGGTTCATTTCGTCGTACCGGTGCCCTGACCTGGCGTGGCCTGTGCGAGTTCTGTGCAGATCCTGTGTCGCGTCCTGTGTGCTTCTTTTATTGGGTTTTTCTTTTTTACGGCTTTTTTTTTGTACGGGTAAAAGTGATGGTTTTCTGGGACAGTGGCGCTCAGCATCGCTCCCTTCATCCTGTAACAACCGGTAGGCATTTGTTTACATCCGTTTACATCCAACAGCCAGCAGCTGTATCACACCCGCCACCGTGCGTCTCCATGAGAATGCGTCAAAGTGGTGGACGCTTTTATCTCCGAAACAGGATCAACATCAAAGCATCAACCGGCGGCAGAAGTTAAAAAAGAACTTATTACCCAGGCTGGATGGACGCAAGCCTTTAAAGTATGAATGCAAAAGTATTGAAAACCTCGCCCGGATTGGAACATAGAGAACTGAAAAAAAAAAACATGAAATTGGTTTGTGAACATTAACATTTAATCGCGTAGCGAAAACGTTTACTTTTTTTTGCAGGGAGAGTCTTCCAAACACGCGGATGTGTGCCGTTGATGGAAACGGTTTATTTCGCGGATTCTAATTACACCTCGTAAAATGGTACCCGTTTTTCGATCGCGATGCCGAGATGCCGCCGAGATGAAGCGTGCGAATTTGCGAATTGCGATGGCGAGAAACCACCCGATCGCGCACGAATCGCGCAGCTCATTCGTCTCCTCAAACACGAACCAGCCTAATGTCCAGCGTCATCTATCGGCGAGATTTAGTACTATTCAGAACCGCTGCGTCTTTTACTGTCAACCGAAGCTCTACTTTGTAGTTTTTGTGGGATCATCGCAACCGCGCAAGGTGGATGCAATCCGAGATCAGGTGAGGAAAGATAGAGACGAAGACTAAGAAATCATTAATTTATTTGCTATTTTGTCACCTTTATTCCGCATCATCTACGAGACACATGGACACACGCGGACAATTGCAGTAAGTATTGCCTGATTTTGTATCTCTGATGTTTGTTCAATAAAATGAATAAATACAAAAATGCACTTGCCTGAAGGCAAAGAAAGAAAGTTTTCTGTTTGCTATACTTTTTGAAACCAACGGTGTGTAGCGGGTTTAAAATGACACCAAAGTCCCCCCCCCCAACTATGGCGACCCACCCGGGTAAAGGGCCTTTTCCAGCACCTGATATTTTTAATCCACCTTGGCAACGCACCCCATCCCGTGCAACGACGGGTTCAACAACTGTCATCGTTTTTTCCCGATTCACTTTACACTTTCCGTGCTCAGATGCGCTTTCCGTGCGCGGCCGTGTAGCGGTGGAGTAATTGCGCGATGGGTGTTGTGGATCGTACGTACTGCTGCTGCCGCTGGAATTGTCGTAAGGATGGCTGCTACCGGTGGCATTCGGCCGTCATAGCAGCTGCTCATAGACACCGCTGTGCTGCTGCAGGATGCCCTGGTCCTGGTACGTCGACGCTGCCTTTCCCGCTGCTTGTGTGTTTGGTGGTGCATACTATCTCACCACCCGGTATCGTCACTCGCCTGGTGGTGTTTCCCTTTTGTGTCCCGTAAACAGCCCATCCCAACATCGTCCTCACCGCAATCGGTCACCCAGATTGAGGCTCCAGCGGTGGAAGTAGTAGGCGCACGTTCTCCAAGCCGATTGGAATTCTCCAAGCCTGGTTCTCGGTGTATCATCCTCCTGATGTTCCGCTGGCCGATCCTGTAAGTAATCATTCGAACTTGTCAGTGTGGGATAATGAATATTTTATTGTGGCAAACTTAGCTGTTGAAACCGTCGCCGTGAACGACCGCTCTCCCCCGCGTGCAGCAATCTCCAGGCTCCAGGTCAAACGTGAAGCTGAAACGTCTCCTTGCGTTTCACGTTGGCCGTCCACTGCAACTCAAGTGGGGGCCCGGCTGGCCCTTCAATCTGATACTCGCTGCTAGGGTAACTTCAGCGTCAATGATGATCCTTCATCCAGAAATTGCGTGCGTGTCTCGCACTCGCTTGTTCAACGCTTGCACAACCCGGTACACGACACAGGAGAATCTCGATCGACAAGGCTTTGTTACGTGGTTTGCGGCACAGCTTCATCTGCGTTACAGTCTCAACACGTTCCATGGGAGACATGCGCTTCGCATCATTCTCTTAGCGTATGATCCGTGTTCGATCCAACGAAGGTAGGGAGTTTCAATTTGCGATGGCGAGAAACCCGATCGCGCACAAATCGCGCAACTCATTCGCCTCCTCGAACACGAACCATCTGAATTTAGCATCATCTATCGGCTCTGTTTTGCATTTCCCAATCAACTCTGGGGCTGTTTTGGACCCATAACCTTTCTCCATTTCGTGATTGTTCTGCAGTTTGTGGCAACCGTTCTTCCTTCCGTCAGTTCCGTGAATGCCTGTTTGGCACTTTCAATGAAGGCTTCTGTAATCCAATCTGTGATGATATGTAAGAAATAAAGCTGCCCGCTTTTGCAGAAAAGTGATGGAATAGGACTGGACTATAAAGGCCCCGATAGAATGCCTCAGAGCAGTACGGTAAAGAGGAGCCAGAGACTTTCGAAGACACTATTTCTATTCGATACAATATTTTTGGAACAACCCAAGCTTTAAGGTTGTTTGGTGTGAAATATTTTACATTTCCCTGATATCCCGTTTTAGTTGTCCATTTTTGTAGGCCATTGATTCCGGACTGAAGTTCTTTCCTCTACATTCGGTTGCAGATTTGGACATCGCTACTAAACCGGGGTAAGAATGCTTCAGACAAACGGCGAGTAGCAGCAAATGAATTATCTCGATTATCTAAGCGTCGAAGGAGAAACGTTCTCTTTCGCTACACGCATCCAAATCCCGATGTAAATTGAAGTGTTCGATGGCTTTTTCCATCACGAATCACATACCAAAATTCGGTTAATTTTCCGGAGGCCGTTTTCAAATGACAGCCCGTGGCGCGTTCTGCAGAAGGACTTTGACTCCGATTTTGAGTAACGAGTGTTGGTCGTACCTACGCAAATGGTCGTACCAAATTTGGTCTACTAGCCGCGCCCTATCCAACGAGGGATAGCAATGGATCCGGGAAGGGGGGAAAAACATTCCCACACCTGTGTGTAAAACGGTGAAAATTTCACACAAAATCACGTTTTTTGACTGGAAGAGTTGACCTGAGTGGTTCCTAGGAGGACACGCTTGTGAGACAAAAGTTGCACAACTTGTACCGACGCGTCTGTCGCTGCCTGATATAGCTTTGTATTAGCTTCCGTTCGAAATCAATTTGACGTTTTTCCTTCCTGCAGTATGGAACAGGGAGGGCGGGAGGAGGTGCAATACCCCACCGTCGGATAGTACTTGGCGAGAGCTTTCCATCGATGCCCCGCACGCACGCCCTTATATAAGCTTGCGTTCGAAAGCTATGCTCATGTACAGGTGGCCTATCAAAATTTGTGTTCGTGGATCGGCGTCGGCAGTGGAAA